>NC_089221.1:29470975-29814209 GCF_963924675.1 Phocoena phocoena | reverse complement strand
TGAGAGCCTGAGAAATATTTAGGAGACAAGAGGGAAAGATTCAATGATTGGTTGGATGTTGGGGGATGGTGGGAATCTGACTAACCTTCAGGTTTGGGGGTTGGGGAACTGAACAGATAACACGGTTAGTAATGAAGACAGAGCATACAGAAGATCTCACTTGGGAATGGACCTGGGAAGATAAGTCTCCTCCCCTTAGTTCAACATTCACTTTAGCAGCCCCTTGACAAATAACTGAAGTGATTATGGCAAAAAGCTCAACCAGGGCTACAGAGCAGCAGAATATAAACAAAAAGAATCCTAGAGGATCATTGCTTTGTTCCCAGTTGTCAGTGGCAGCGAGCTGGCCTTTGACCAGGCAGAGTCCCTCCTAAAGAAAGAGTATGGAGTGTCTTTTCATGGGTTAAAAGTCGGTCGTGCCCCTTAAGAGATACACATACCAACATTTCTGTAAACTTCAGAGACAATGAGTTGTCCCATTTCTTTGGAAAATAACTTCAGAATTCAGTAATTTTAAAAGAGCCCCATCCTAAAGGCCCCTGAACAAAGGTTTACCAACAAAATAGTTTAATCCACCACTTACTGGACTGATAGTTTTACCCTCATACCTTACCTGGAAAGTTCTCTCGATTTAGCTTAGGTCTGCGGACAATCACAAAGTCCTTGTCATTCCCTTTGCTCTTTAGCCGTTTTCGTGGGGGGCTCTGCGGGTGGCCCAGGTTTGAAAGCAGTTCCTGGGGGATGTTCTCACTGTCCACCTCCTCCTTCTCCAGGTTGGAGACCCCCATGCCTGAAAGCAGTTCAGAAGTCTTGCTAGAATCCCATCCCCACGTGAAGCTGGTGGTAACGTTGCTACTCTGGTCGGGAATCTCCTGGAGGTGTTTCCTGCAGAAACGCACAATAGCCCCACGTTCCTTTCAAAAACACACCCGTAAATAATTCCAAGGTAGGCCTAAAGGAAGCTGCAAGTTATGCATTGCAGAAAACTTTCACAGCAGCTAACTAAATTGCATTTCTACGCGCCGGCGGCGAGTTCCCAAGAATAAAAGAGAAAATAACCAAACAAATCGAACACATCGAAAAGTCTTTTCGATTTACGATCATGCAGAAGGCCTCAAGAATTTCTTAAAGTGGAAGGAACAGACAAGGAAAGAGGGAGGGCAATCATACAGTGATTGAAAACAGCAGCCGGAAAGCCCAATAAGGGAAGCCAAATAAAATCGCACGCTGATCACCGCGCTAAAGCATCCACCCATCCACGTTTTCCCAAAGAAGAGGCCAAGCAACCATTCACATTACAGCATTACTAACAATATTAGCAAGTAGCAAAATTCGCGGCCTAAAAGAATTAAGACGGTCCATTCATGTCTGCCCCTTTTTGCAATCGGTTTACCGGTGCATGGCGTCCGCAGGTTCGGGAGTTTTAAATGCGTGCATTAATTGCAGAGGTAGCCGCCTCCCGGATTCCCGCTTTGGCGCGCGGCGGCGCACTGCGTGCGGCTCCTGCCCCCAGCAGCTAGACCCGCGAACTCTATCAACGTTCCATCCCCGCCGCGCGCGCAGAATTCTTCTGCCCGCTCTCCTCCGCGGCCGCCGTCTGCTGCCCCGCTGCCTGCTGGGAATTGTAGTTTCTGCCCTGCCTGGTAGTGCGGCTGCCTCGCTACTACTTCGTTTCCTTATAGCTTTGCCCGCCTTCAGGATACCCACAACCCCCCGCGGCTACGGGACCGGACGGCCCACAGGGTAGGCGGGGAAGCGGAAGCGGGCGGTGCTCCGGCCGACTGGGAAATGTCAGCTGCTTGATTGGCGTCGGGTTTTCCTTTCCCCGGAACCCGCAGGCCTTCAGGTGACCGCCACCGCCGTCGCCAGGGAGCGTGGGTCCCAGACCCTGGACGGCTGTGGCGGACACGGGGTTTCCCGGTCTTTCTGGACGCTGTCTTGGCGAGATCGGGCGGTGAGCCTGAGGGGGAGAGCGTGAGGCACTTTGGGGTCTGGGGCGGAGCGCGGGCGGAGAGAGAGGGACCCCGGAGACCCAGAGAGGCCGCCGCCGCGGGGCCCACGTCCCCGGCCGCGCCGCCGGCCAGGTGAGAGGTTGCGGCCGCGGGCGTCAGACCTGCTCTCCCCGCTGCCCGGAGCTGCGTTCTCCACCGGGGAGAGGGCGGCCCTTAGCACTAGGTCTGTGGACAGGATCCTTTCTTCATCTGTAAAATAGGCACTGTGGCAAGCGACGCTCATTTCACAGGCTTGGAGTCGGGGTCAAATCGGATAACGCGTGTGAAAGCGCTTTGTAGACGAAAACGCGGTTCAGAAGAGAGGCGGCGGTTTAATTTTAGGGCAGCAGGAGATCACGGTGGTTCCTGTGTGCAGTGGCAACGCTGAGCATCCCCTTGCAGCCTCGAGAAGGCTCATACATGCTAACATGAGAACAAATAAGGTGAGTAATTGTTTGCAAAGGGCTTTCAGTGCAACACTAGGCGCCGCCAGCAAAGCCATTCGGTTGCTCACTCTCAACCAGCTTCTTTCTGTTTGCCTCGCCTCCTGAAAGCACGCTGCTTTTAGCCTCTATCCGCGGAGAAGAGTTTGGAGCTGGTTGGAGTAGAGAGAGTGCCACACTCCGGGTAGGATGACCGTGCGAAATGCATTATGCAAACTGTACTGTAACTGTGACCCTGGGAAAGCAGTGGAAGAGAGATAGGGGAATAGCTTCCAACCCTAATAAAAATGGTTCAGAAGTAAGCAACCCAGCGTCATAAATATATTAGACTATTACTTAAGTATGCTGTGTAGCATGCCTTTTTATTTCTTTTTTTTTTAAAAAAAGCTTCGATTTACACTGGAATTAAACCTCCCTTGCTTGGGTACGTGCTTGTTTCAGACTTGATGCTTAGCTTGAAAAATAACCACTACTTTATAAAATTAATTGAGGGGGTTTTTAAAAAATTTCTTAAAAAAAAAAAGCTTCGATTTACACTGGAATTAAACCTCCCTTGTTTGGGTATGTGCTTGTTTCAGGCTTGATGCTTAGCTTGAAAAATAACCACCCTTTGACAGAGGAAAGCATTCATGAACCTTTAGTTTGTTCCTGAAACTAGGTGAAATTGGTGTAAAGAAGGGATCTGTTCACAGATTGAGTCTGATTGAAGCCAGGTGAAGAATACGAGGCTGAATGTTCACAATTCATTAAACTAATGTTACCTGGAAAATATTTTTAAATGCAGTGTTCTGATGTTTTACATAAAGTGACCTTTAAGCAGTTACCTTCGCTTGAAATCTACATCCTTTTCCCTTAAAATTGCAACTCAGAGGAAATATTTTTAACATAAAAAAGTTATAGTCTCCTTCAGGAAAGTGAACAAGACAGAGGGCGCTTATAAGCTAATGGAGGAGAAAGAACAAACAAGAAAAAATATTTAAAATATTTGAGAATAAACAAAGTTTTGAGGTATAAAGTAATTGGGAGAGGCCACTTTAGATAGATATCTTATAGATAGGAAATTCTAACGGATGGGATGATTCTAAATTTAAAGATAAGAAATATCCTCATACTAGGATTTAGCCTGAGAGCTAGGGAACATTTCTAGTTTTCAGAATACTTGGAATGTCTGAATTAGTGGGCACAAGGTCCTTTATAGGACTTCAGAGAGAGCCTGTCAACTTGGAAAATCAGAATCTTCAAATTGTAGAATAGATATTTCACTAACAGTTTGCTCTGGCAGCAAAAATATTTTAGCTTACTAAAATGGGAATAATTTTTTTCTGCATTCCTTCTAATAATGGCTGTTCTCTTAATATAGTAAGTAAAAGTTTAACTTGGTGAATTGGTACTTTAATATAAGGAATTGTGTCCATTGAAGACTTGAGATTACCAGCTACATAGAGGTTGCTGTTTGGTCTTTTCAAGAACTGCATTATGATTGCTACTGATGTGGATTATTTTGTTTTCCTGATTAATTTTATTCTTTTAATCTACTCAGCACACCCCATGTCCCATTTTAGTGAGAGAGGTATACCATATTTCTAGAAGTAGAATTAGTAGATCAGTATCTAGGACAAATCAATTACATTTTTTTTTATGTCTGCAAATGACATTAGAGTGAGTAATTTCTAGTATTCTTTAGAAGTTTCAGATAGAGTACAAAGTGAGTTTGTAAATTGGGAAAATGTTTCTCATACAAGAGGCAAGAGCATAGTTAGTTACAGCATATTCAATATTAGGGCATGGGACAGGCCAAAAAGGACTAGAAATTACATTCAGCTATAAGTTATGTATATAGCTTATATGTATATATATATTCAGTAGTATATTATTGTTCTTTTTGAAAATCAAATGTGACAAAAGAGATTCTATTTAAATAGAAGTGTGATGTGCTTTTTCCTTAGTTCCATCATAGCATGAAGTAAATCTTAAGGTTTGTTAGTGTTTTTTTATGTTATTTAGCTTAGGTGAACAAAAGACTAAGAACAGTTACATAGCAAGAAGTTTTTATCTGCTAATCAGGTTTCAAAAGATTCCTTTTCCCTCAATTAATTTTATTTTTATTTATTTATTTTTAATTTATTTAGTTAGTTTTGGCTGCATTGGGTCTTTGTTGCTGCACGCGGGCTTTCTCTAGTTGCGGCGAGCGGGGGCTACTCTTTGTTGCGGTGCGTGGGCTTTTCCTTGCGGTGGCTTCTCTTGTTGCGGAGCACGAGCTCTAGGTGCACAGGCTTCAGTAGTTGTGATGCGTGGGCTCAGTAGTTGTGGCACACGGGCTTAGTTGCTCTGCGGCATGTGAGACCTCCCCGGACCAGGGATCGAACCCGTGTCCCCTGCATTGGCAGGCAGATTCTTAACCACTGCGCCACCAGGGAAGCCCCTCAATTAATTTTAAAGTAGATCTAAAAGATCTACTTTTTAAAGTAGTTCTCTGCAGTTTAATACTCTCTATAATGGGCAGATTGGGGCAAGAACAGAAGGGCTCTTTCCCAATTCTGATATGCTCTGTTTTCTTTTTTACTTTCCCCATGTAGATTAGAGTCATATATTATACTTAAGTTATGGCAGCCTTAAAACTGCAAAGTTAAAAAGACTTAGTTAAATTCTATATTAAACATGACTTTATTAGCACTGTCTTTATATATATAAAGAAATAACTAATAGGAGAACGTTTCTACTTTGTTCATTGAAATGAAATGAACAAATGAAAACTGAGCAAAAGAAATGATTTAAACAGTCTAAATTGCATTGAGAAAGTACGTCTGGACTGGAGCAGAGACTCTGGTATCCTAATTGTGAGCCTGGCTCTGTAATCAGGATGCCTCTGAATCCCACTTCTTACCCTCTCTGTGCCATTTTCTCCTCTACTAAACAAGGATACTAACCTTTCTTACGGGGGCTGTGAAGTGTAATTCGATACAGCATGTTAAGCGCTAGCACAATGCTTGGAATCTAGTAAACTCACACAAAATATTAACTACTAGTTTTTTTAAAAATCTATTTTGTTACTAGGAAGGATTCTAAAGATTATTTTCTAGTTACCAAAGTAAGTCTTATAATCTCTTTACCTAAAATCTTTAAGGATCCGTTACAATTCCAGTTGTTTTCTTCTTGCCTACTTACTGGTTGCTACCTCTCTCATGCCTTGCCAAAGGTGGAACAGTTTGTATATGTCCATCTTTCTTCAAAAGGCTTGTTGCTCTGTGGAATTCACTTCAACTGGTTGGTTTGCCAACTCAGCTCATTTTTTAAGATGGCTTCAAAAGATATTATGCCTTTTTTGCATTTTTAGAGTGGGAGTTACATTCTTTTGTGGTATTCTGTCTGTATCCTAAGCTGAATTCTCCTTATACCTGAAATCGTTAAACATGGGATTAATGATTATCTTTGGAAGGTTTAAATTTTGATTGGTGGTAAAGAATTGTTGACTTTCATTATTTACATCTAGTTCTGATTCTTTTGATTTTTCATTATTTGGATCTTGAGTTGTCTTCTAGTTTTTATTCACATGTCTGAGTAAAGATACATATTTAAGTTAACACAATCTGTCTGATGAATCATTAGGTTCTAGTTGGAAATTTTTAATTCAGTTCAGAATCTTAGGTTTTGGCAAAATTTTTGTCCTGTTCTCTTGTTCAATTGATACCAATCTTTCCTTCCTGTCTTTTTCTTTTCTTCCCCCACCCCCCCCTTTTTTTTTTTTTTGAAAATATTTGGGATGTTTCAGATTCCAAAATGATCTTAACCTCTAAATTTTCTACTTAAAGTGTGTTTAGCCTGAAAAACTATCATCAACCATAAAATACTCAGGAAATAGTACTGCAAGTCAGTGACATTAGCAAACTCATGAAAGGCATTTGAAGGTAGTATTGTATAATGTCTTGATGATTGGTAAAAGACTGAATTGGATTTTAAATGTTTAAAACTTTCAGAACTGATATTTTGAAAGGTAGACTGTGCCTGCATATTAGGTACTAAAATATGAGTGAATGAATTGGCATTTTGATTTTAAGTAAAATCTACTTTTGCTGCTGTGGTGTTAATGCCCACCTATGATAGCTTTATGCCTCTTTTTCATTTCTAATCACATGGAACTAAATTTGGATTTGCCTCCAAATTTTAGCATTTTCTTGTTTTATTTTTGCCTTTTAGCCTAAACACATTATTTTGATAAAGAATATCATTAGAAGGACCATTGTTGTGGTCAAAGGAATATTTGCCCTTTTGCCCCCAAGTATATTTTTGCATAGCTGCACATCGTTAAAGTTCAGCAAATGATCCATTTTGCTTCACCTCCATTTTGATCATTTGCCTAGAAGAATGGCATTGTCTTTCTATATGACGTTGGTGTGTCAAGTGTACCTTCTTGACATGACTTTGAGATGTGTTCTATCTCTTCACAATGGACAGAACACAAAGGGCAGAGGAAGGGGTGTTTGGGCTCTCTTACAGACCTAGAGAGGTAATCCCACTTAGTCAGGTGAGGCAAGGGGAGCAATTTCTGTGAACATGAACATCATTTTTTGTTTTATAGGAATGAGTGTGGGTCCAAGCTGCGGTAACCACAGAGAATGAGAAACAAAAAGCATTTGGTATCCATCCATTCATGGTTTTTTGGGGGTTGGGGGGGAAGACCATTTAGGGTAAAGCTATACTTTGAGACCATTGAGGCAACTAGTTATCTTCTGGAAGCACACGGTATGAAGGAGGTGGAGATTAGCGACTAGCATTTATTGAAGATCTACTCTGGAACTCCTGTTGGTGTTTTACTTTTATAACTCACTTGATCTTCATAGCAACCTGTGTGAGGTGATCATATATCCTCATTCAACAGCTTAAATTGCATACAATTACACAATTATTAAATAGAGTTGGGATTTGGAACCCAGGTTTACTGTAATATAATAAAACATTTGTGTTTTAAAATAGTTGTAATTCTGGGCACTTGGTAACACTACAGCAAAATTTTTCATTGTCTAGTTGCTGTGTGTTTTACTTTCATATTACGACACTGATTTTTAAATAGTATTAAAATTACAAAAAAATACACTTATCATTTGAAATTAAAAGCACACACATACAAAGAAAGAGCAAGAAAGAAAATAGAAGTCATCTCTTTACTATGTTGTGGCACCACTGTTAGCATTTTGATGTATATTTGTCCATACATATATGTGCGTTTCTTATGTATACTCCCTAAGATCCCACCCATGCCCCTTTTTACATCTCTAAAGTGTCCCTCTGGTTCTCACCTTCTGGGCTGGGGGAATCTGGTGGGCCCCTTTAATCATTGTCTGTAATGGAGTCTTTCTGTTAGGTGGTCCTTGACTCAGACACAGATCCCTGCTCCCATAGGTCATGGCCAGGTAGGCGGGATTAGTGATTTATGAAACCCTTGGCTGCTTTTGTCAAAAAGGTAATGGACAACAATGAGACTGGTGGACATTTTTAAGACTTGGTGAACTATTTAGTACAAACATTTAAGTTGTTTCTATGTTTTTATGTTTAAATAATGCTGCTGTGAAAAATAATATTGTAGATAAATCTTTGTTCCCATTTTGGTTTTTCTCTAAGTTATTTGAAGAAGTGTTGCTAGGGCCACAAGGATATATACCTTTTTTAAGTTCTTCGATACCTAGTGCCAAATTGCTGTCCACCCTGGCAATGAGTTTTTTTTTTAATACACCAAACCAAACTTGAGTTGTCCAATCTTTATTTTTATTCGATTTTAATTGATAATTATTTTATGAATTTAATATACAAATAACTAAATCAGATGGAGAATACAGCACCCCTAGCTTTGAACAGAAAATTATTCAGTTGAAACAACTAAAACAGGCTATAGGAATTCGTAAGGAACCTTGGAAACTACTATCATTCTGCACCGTAAAAAAAAATTCCTTATTTGAAATTAGGTACAAGGTCAAAGATATGTACTTCAAAACTATTATTTTCCCATCTCACGTTAGGGAAATCCCAACTTTCATTTCTAGTTTCATGGGACCCCCTAGGCATAACCTTGTGTCATAACAAGGCAACAAGTGTTCAGTTTGAACTGAAATAAATGGTGTGATGAACAGAATAATAGACCCCCAAGGATATCTATGCCTTAATCCCTGTGGAACCAGTAAATATGACTAGATTATCCAGGTGGGCCCAGTGAGATCAGATGAACCCTTAAAAGCAGAGCTTTCTTCAAGCAAAGGGCAGAAGAGAAAGTTAGCAGTTTCAAGCATGCGGAGGATTTGACAAGCCATTTCTGGCTCTGAGGTATATAGGGCTGCATGCAAAGACCAGAAAGAAGCCTCTAGAACTAAGGGCAAATGCTAGCTGACAGCCAGCAAGGAAATGAGGATCTCAGTCCTATAACCATAACAAACTGAATTTTACCAACAGCCTGAAGGAACTATGGATTCTTCCCCAGAGTCTCCAGAAAGGAGCCCCTGCTGACACCTTGATTTCAGTATTGAGAACTCAGTTGAGCCACACTGTGCCTAGACATGTGACCCACAGAAAGTATGAAATATCTAACCTTCAGAAACTATGACACGTGGGTGTTGTTTGAAGACACTAAGTTTACAGTAATTCTTTTTTTTTTTTTTTTTTTGTGGTACACGGGCCTCTCACTGTTGTGGCCTCTCCCGCCGCAGAGCACAGGCTACGGACGCGCAGGCTCAGCGGCCATGGCTCACGGGCCCAGCCGCTCCGCGGCATGTGGGATCCTCCCGGACCGGGGCACGAACCCGCGTCCTCTGCATCGGCAGGCGGACTCTCAACCACTGCACCACCAGGGAAGCCCTACAGTAATTCTTAACAGCAGCAATAGGAGACGAATACACTGAGTATGGGAAGAGATGTAACCAAATCATTTCTTTATACTAGAATAAAGGATCCATAATTCTTTTTATTCACTATAACATTTAAAAGTACTGTGAATCAGACTGAAAAACTGACAGCTATTGTAAAAAAAGATAGTAACTAGCAGCAAATTTATAACTGATTGTTTTATAACTGATTGTGTTGTTTGCTTATACCCATAATCTTATTACATAATTATTATTGATGTTTCCACATATTTCATTGTTGTTCATTCATTCTTATTTTTATGCATGTTATGTAAAAATCTGTGAATCTAGTTTTTCAGTTAATGTTATGGTAGTTTTCTAATGTTATTGAATAATCTTAACAAATATCCTTTCTTATACTTCAGTAATAGTCCATCAGTGGTTCTGCCATGCCTTAGCATTTCCTTGCTAACCTCTGATATCCATTCTTTTTTCTATGGTTGTCATACTCCTTGCACTGGACAATTTCAGGCAAAATAAATATCGAGGTCCAACCATAAAGGGATTTTCATATGATAATTATATTAAATTCACATTGAGTGATTTTTTTCTTAAAAAAGCTGTATCTTAAAGATGGTAACAGTTTTCATCAGCACATTATACATCGAGCTGTCACCTAACGACTTAATCTATTTTTTTTTGTGGTACACGGGCCTCTGACTGTTGTGGCCTCTCCCGTTGCGGAGCACAGGCTCCGGACGCGCAGGCTCAGCGTCCATGGCTCACGGGCCCAGCCGCTCCGCGGCATGTGGGATCTTCCCACACCGGGGCACGAACCCTTGTCCCCTGCATCAGCAGGCGGACTCTCAACCACTGAGCCACCAGGGAAGCCCTGTTCTTGACTTAAAAATAAGATTTAACTCACTGTTTTGTGATGGTACAAGTTGTTTCTTTGAAAATGATATTTGAAATTTTGAGTAGTAGTAATGAGCAGAGTTCTAAGCCTTTTGAGTTGTAATAAGTATTTGTAAAATTAGTTTTGGGAACAATAACAAGAGTTTTACATTGACTTTGAAGTCAGCAGTAATAAAAAATAGTGTATATACTAAAGCATACAGTAATGTTTTTTATTCATTGGCTTATTCATTCAAGAGATATTTTTTGAATACTGACTGTATGCCAGACACTATTAGAGACATGGGGTACAGTACTGAATAAAATAGTCAAGTCTCTGCTCTCATGGAGTCTGTGTGTGTGTGTGTGTGTGTGTGTGTTGGGGGGTGTTTTCAGGGAGACAGTAAAGAATATACATTATATCAGGTGGATAAGTGCTTTGAAGAAAAATATAGCAGGATATGGTGATAGAGAGTGACAAATGGGGTTCAGTTTTAGATATTTAAGAATGAAAATATTGGTTGAAATCCACAGAGGAATGGAAAGAAACTACTTCAATAATATAAAGAAATAATGAAGTAGTTTATTAAATGTGATTTTTATTTGTGATATTCCATATAGAAGTATTTCTTATGTAAATTTAAATTTAGACTGTTAAAGTACCCAAATTTCTTTATTCTTTTAATAACTAGTTTTGGTTGGAGATCTTTGTTAATTTGACATATTTTATTGATTCTACCTTATTTTATTTTGGTGGGTTGCATCATAATCTTGATTCTCTGTGTTAAGATGTTGATTCATTCCTTGGGATACTGTAGTTAATCCATAGACAAAGAAAAATGCCTGACATTGATTTTATAGAGGTGAAAAGCACATATATTTTCTTCAGTTAGTGAAGGTAAATTATTTTATAAGAGTAGAGAGACATCAAATAAACCATTTTCTGTTATCTGTATCATCAACATTTATAATTAAAAATATTTTCAAATGTATGACTTTATTCAGTAATCATTGATAAATTTTTCTGCCTATAAAATAGGTGAAGTAACTTTAAAGAAAATAAGATTTGTATAGATAGATGGAAAGTGGTGAGTATATTGAGTTTATTTTGTGGAGCAGTAAATGAATAAGAATTTCAGGTCCCAAAAGTTAGACAAGATTAGGACGAAAGAAAGAAAAATACTGTTTCAAACAAAGGAAACATTACTTTCAAATTGTCTCTCTCTTTCTGGCTCTCCCTCCCTCTCTTTTAGAAAATTTAAGTAGTGACTATCGATACTTAGAAAACTTTATTTTACGAAATATCTAATTTCCTAGAATCCAGTCACTAGTGTATTTAATAGAAAATATTCTGTTAGGGCTTATAATATTAAGGAAGAAACTTCAAGTGATGCTGTATTGAAACTGTTCATATCTAGTATTCTTACTTTGTAGTATTTTTGGAACTAGTGTGGTTTTTGCTAAAATAGTTTTTTTTCCTGAAGATACAATTTATGTGAAATTTTCAACATATGATTTAAAAAATAAGCTAAGTACTTGAGAGTAGGAATTATCCTTTTCATCTTACTTATAGTCCAATGTAAAGCCTGACAGTTTTCTAAAGAATCTATTAGTACATTAATAAAAAAATAATTAGGAGATTTCCAAGTGGTCATTTTCTATGTTAACACTTTTTTTTTTTTTTTCAGTTTACAGATATGATCCAAGCCTGTATGTGAATTACTTTGGTTAATCAGAGCAAACATTGAATAATGAGTGGTGCAGCTTTGGGACTCGAGATTGTTTTTGTCTTTTTTCTGGCATTATTCCTACTTCATCGATATGGAGACTTTAAGAAACAACATAGACTTGTAATTGTTGGAACACTGCTAGCTTGGTATCTCTGCTTTCTAATTGTCTTCATACTGCCTCTGGATGTTAGTACGGTAAGAGGTGAAACTGATTTTCACAATTTAAAAGGCAGTTGTAGTCATACAGCATGTTTGAGATATGTTTTTAAGACAACCAAGTCATGTAAAAGTTAACTTATATTTTAAACTTAAGAGTTACTCTATGAATTTGATTACTAAAAAGCATAGCCAGGAAGGTACTTTTGGGTAGATAGGTTGATACACTTCAGTATCCCTTAAGTACTTGGTAACTTTTTGGTTTTCATTTTTAAACCATACCTTCATTGCTTTAGACAATATACAACCGGTGCAAACATGCTGCTGCAAACTCGAGCCCTACTGAGAGTAGCAACATTACAGGACTGTATGCAGCTGCTACCCCGGTTCCAAGGTACTTTCTTCTTCTTTTTTTTTTTTTTTTTAATATTGTAGGGGGCAATTTGTTTAAAACTTGTCGGTTTTTACCATCTGGATTTTATATTTATAAAAGTTTATCCTCGTTCTCTATTCACCTCCCTTCTTCATCCTTTGCTAATAGACTTTTAATTACCTTGTGTCTTATTTAAGTTTAAATCTTTTTTTTCTTTTTTTTTTTTTTTTTTTTTGCTGTACGCGGGCCTCTCACTGTTGTGGCCTCTCCCGTTGCGGAGCACAGGCTCCGGACGCACAGGCTCAGCGGCCATGGCTCATGGGCCCAGTCGCTCCGCAGCATGTGGGATCTTCCCGGACCAGGGCACGAACCCGTGTCCCCTGCATCGGCAGGCGGACTCTCAACTGCTGCGCCACCCGGGAAGCCCCTTAAGTTTAAATCTTAAATAAACTTTGATATTTATTGGTAAACAAGGCCTTTCAGTAGACGCTAATGAGAAGCCTGGAGAAGACCTGATTTTTTTCAGTCCCTTACTAAGAAAGTAACTTCCAAAAGCTGTTTTTCCTCTCAGCCTCTCCCCGATCCAAAAAAAATGGGGCATGCATTTTCTCATTTGCCTTAATTTACAAGGTTGTAATAAAGGGCGAGGAGATTATTCTGTATGTAGGATATTCCTTTCATATTGCACATCCTTTGATATCATTATAGTTTTAGATTGAGAATAAAGTTCAAATTATCAAAAGGTTATATTGAATTCATATCAAACTTCCAAGTAAAAAACTAACAAATATTGGTTATAGCTTTTACCAATGCTTTAAGTGGTGTTTGCATGCTTCTTTATGCAGCTTTTATTTTATTTTTTTTTTAGTCAAAGCTGGATAAGGGTAAATTTTAAATGTAGTTGTTATTCCCTTTTGAAGAACCATTGTGGATTGTTGGGAGCCCTTGGACTAAAGGATAGCCTTACAGTCTAGGCAGGCTATTACTGGAAGAATTTATGGGCAGATACACATATATTCAGAAACTTCAAACAGAATTATGTATAGATGCTGGCATCTATCTCCATAGGAGATATGCTATATGACTGATGAGTTAGGGTTCCAGTTTCTAGGAATTAATCACCTAACGTCTTTCTCTCCTCCCTGCCATTACCAGCCCCACAAATGGGGTGAGTATGTATCTTAAAGGTAATCATCAACCCTAAAGGTAACCAAATCAGAGATTTGATTTCATGATGCATTTGCTTTTAAAGACTGTCACTTTATTAGTCTATTAGAACATTCTGTCCTCTTTTTACTCAATGACTAAAAAAAACACTGAAAGTTGAAAATTTAAATGCATTCCTCTTTAAAACAGTTTTATTCCCTTTTTGTATGTTTTTTCAACAGTCAGCTTTGAATTTTAAGTTTTCTATGAAATTTTACAAATTAGAATCAATAATTTAAAATCTGAATGTAAGTGAACTTTGCCACATACAAATTAATTGTGCAATTCATGTAAGTAATCATTTATGATTAATTGGCTTTAAATTGTTATTAAATAGCCAACATCCGTGTTTCAAGCCATGGAGTTATATTCCTGATGGAATCATGCCAATTTTCTGGAGGGTAGTATATTGGACATCACAATTTTTAACATGGTAAGTGGTAGTGAAGGATAAAATTTTTGATATTTTGGCTAAATTTTTAAAAGTGACTATTTTTCCAGTGAACTTTCATATTTTAGAATTTATTCAAGTGTCACTTTTTTTCCCTTAAATCTGTATCCTGTCTCTTTCTGCTCATTCGGGTCTCTCACATCTTAAAAGGAATGAAAAGAAAAAAAAGAAGAAATAGAGAACAGAAACAAAAAATTCTCCTCGTCACCATTCCCTTTTAGTAATTGCCTTCTCTCTGGACATTCTTCAGTTCAGTTTGCTTCAAGTCCCATTGTTATGTGGAAATGCTCTCTTGCTAAGGTCATCATGATCCCCTGGTTTTCTTTCTATGTGCTTCGCCCAACCTTCTGAATTTCCTTTATGGGCTCCATTTCTGTGGCGCATTTCCTAAAGGTTGGTGTTCCCTAGGGTCCCATCTTTGGTCATCTTGTTATCTGACTCTCCCTGAACAACTTTAATTATAGCCATGGTTTCATTAACCTGTGATGCATTCCAGATCTTTCTTTCTACCCGATATAGCTTTGTCTTTCTGCTGTGCTCCAGACTCATACTTTTTCCACTGCCTGCTGAGCATTTTAGATATTATGTGGGTAACTAAGCTCTAAAACTGGAGGTGGTGAACATTGCAAGAGAAAAATCACATAGCAGAGTGTAGTGCCCCTGTAGCATGTTCACTGAACTTGACTAGGCCCTCAACATTGCCAGACTTTCATCTTTTGTTTCTCTCGTCTGCTTGCTCTTCATTCTCCACGACAAATCTTTCCAATCACTACAAACCTCAGCTCTTCCCTTTGTGACTCTCTCTCACATCCTAGAAACAATCGCCTTTTCTCATTGCAGATGACTTTACTTCCTGCCTCCCAGTGAAAAAAGAAGTCATCAGATGGCAGCTCTTTTCAGCTTCTCACCAACAAACCTACCTACCTACCCATCCTTTCTTTCTTTCCCTCCAAGAATGGAAGAGTCCCTCTTCCTGAAGTATGGACCCATCCCCTTCAGCTCTCGTTACTTTTACTTCTAGCTTCCAGTTTCAACCAAGCATGTACAATTCTCTCATCTTTAAAAACAAAACAAAACTGTCTCACATCAGAACCCTTTCCAGTTTTCTATCTTCCCCCTCAATGATCTACTCATCACAGCTGAATTTTTTAAGAGACTTTTTTTGAGTATGAATTAGTACAGTAAACTGCGCAGATTGTGTTTAGTTTGACTTTTTTCAAAGTGAATACACCCATGTAATCAGCACCCAGATCACGATACAGAACATTAACAATATCCCCCGAAGCTTCCCTCATACTTCCCTCCCAGTCATTATGCTCCCCAAAGGTAGCCATGATTCTGACTTTGATCACCATAGATTAGTTTTGCCTGCTTTTCAACTTTATAAATATGGAGTTATATAGTATGTACTTTTTTGCCTCTCTCTTTTTGCGCACATATTTGGAAGATTCTTCTATGTTGTATGTCTCAGTATTCTTTTCTTTTTCATTTCTGTAAAACATTCCATTTTGTGAGTATACCATAGTTTATCCTACCCAGCCAAACTTCTTGAATTGTCTGCATCAGTGTCTCCATTTGCTCACTGCTTACCCTTTCCGCAACCCATTGAACCGTATTTTCTACCCTCCCTTCTCCACTCACACATACAGGCTCTTAATTTACTTGACCTCTTGGCAGCATTTGATTCTATTGTTTTCTCTCTCCCTTTCAAATACTTTCTTCTGATTTCTGCTCCATATACTCCTTAGTTTTCTTCTGTAACTCTTGACTGCTCTCTCAGTTTCCTTTGCTGGTCTCTCCTTCTGTTTGTCGGCCTTTCCTTTAAAAGTTGATATTTCTCAGGGGTCCGTCTCATATCTTTCCTTATCATTCATTCTAAATCAGTTTCTGTTTTTTAAAATTTATTTATTTTAAATTTATTTTATTTTTGGCTGCGTTGGGTCTTCATTGCTGCGCACGGGCTTTCTCTAGTTGCAGCGAGCGGGGGCTACTCTTCGTTGCGGTGCGCGGGCTTCTCATTGTGGTGGCTTCTCTTGCTGTGGAGCATGGGCTCTAGGCGCGCGGGCTTCAGTAGTTGTGGCTCATGGGCCCTAGAGTGCAGGCTCAGTAGTTTTTTGGCGCATGGGCTTAGTTGCTCTGTGCATGTGGGATCTTTCCAGACCAGGGCTTGAACCTGTGTCCCCTGCATTGGCAGGCGGATTCTTAACCACTGCACCACCAGGGAAGCCCCTCATTCATTCTATATACTCACCCTTCCAGCTTTCATCTACTGATGTTGTTTCACTACCATTGATATGGTGATGACTCTAAAAGCTACTTCCTGTGCACCTCCTTAGGGATGTGTCCTAGCTACTTCAACATCAGTATACTCTCTCCTGCTTCTCAGCACAGCACCACCCCTTACCCTCTCTAAATAGTTCCAATTTTGTTCCATTTAAGTACATTCTCCATGTTGAAGCTTTATCAGTCCTTAGAAAACTAAAATTTGATCATGTCTCCTTTCCGTTAAAGAAAATGATTCCTCATTATTCTTTGGATGCAATCTAAATTATTCATAAAAGCATTGAAGGCCTTTTTTTAGATTCATTTTAAGTCACGCATACTGTTGTACTCTCTCTTGGTCATCGTGGCCTCCTTTTGCTCCCAGGAATGTGCTTTGTTCTCCCCAAAATTTAATACTAGGAAGATATTCAGCTATCTATTATAGTTTGGTTCAGTATTAATTATTACTCAAAATCATATTTATTCATGAAAAGAACTGCACATTAAAATTGAGATTCACATATTTTCAGTATTTTGAGATTATACAGACATGTCAAGTGTTTTTTAATCATATTTTTTCTTATCATCCAGGATTCTGTTACCTTTTATGCAGTCATATGCAAGATCAGGAGGGTTTTCCATTACTGGAAAGATCAAAACTGCACTGATTGAGAATGCAATCTATTATGGCACCTACTTGCTGATTTTTGGAGCGTTTTTAATTTATGTAGCTGTAAACCCACACTTGCACTTAGAATGGTAAGAAAAACCATGTTCTTAACATTGTTTCTGTATACATTTGCATTTTTGAAAATTAATTTTTATCTCATATGCAGGTAAACAAACATTTCCTTGAGAAACCTACCATTATATGTTTTATAGATTCCCCCAGAAGAATATCATAATAATATATATTACTAAGAAGGAAAATATGGAATAACATCTTTGAATATACATATTGGACAAGGGACTGATGCTTTGTCTAAGAGCTATATGTTAAAAGTATTAACTCCCATGATTTTTTGATAGACTTTCAAATTTTGTGTATGACTAAATACCTAGATTTCCTTCTCATTGGAACTTGTGAATACTTTTCTTTTGTTCTGACGATAATTTGAGGGCATATTTCTCTTTAACTTTGAATTTATCATTGCAATAAAATTGAAATCTGTATTATACTTGTGGTCTATTATAATATACGTGAAGAGTCAGAGCTGAGAAGTTTAGGAATGGAGTGGCGATGATAATCCTTACTGTTGCATTCTTGAGGTTTGCGTGCATCTGCCTTAAAACAAGTTAAAATTTTTTCAGGCTTAAAATTTTTTTCAGGCTTCTCTTGGTTAATATTAAATAAGAAAGCACCTAATGAAAAATATATTTTCTTCAGGATAATTCTTGCCATGAATTTTCCTAGATTCTAATTTTAACTATAATAGAAGCTGTGTTTCCTGTGTTAAAGTCTATTTCTGCAGTCACACTGCAGAACGTGTTTTCATTAAAACACGTTATCTGCTGTTACTAAAAGAGTAGCTGAGGATTTGAAGGTTGAATTTTTTCATATAAAATTGGAGCCATCTTGTAGGGCAGTTTTCTGAAAAAACATTTAACACCAGTTCCATTTAACATTTTTGTTGCAAAAATTTATCTATCACAGCTATCTGCTTATGTTTTCTTCCTTAGGAACCAGCTTCAGACAATTGGGATAGCTGCTGCGAATACATGGGGTCTTTTCCTTCTGGTGTTGTTGTTGGGGTATGGCTTGGTAGAAATCCCTCGCTCATACTGGAATGGAGCAAAAAGAGGTTATCTACTTATGAAAACTTATTTTAAGGCAGCCAAATTGATGACGGAGAAAGCAGATGCAGAAGAGACTTTAGAAGATGTCATGGAGGTAAGTAACTTTAAACCGTGGAGTCAACAGTCATCAAGTTGTGTGTATCTCCTTTTGGGTATACTGTTGGTTTTGTTGTTGTTGGCACACTGATGGGCTTTAGAATAAAAATTTGGTGATGTACAGTTATTAAGGATGTCTCATCCATTTGAATGACTTCTTATTGGCAGTTCAGCTTCATGAGATATCATCTCCATCTTCTAACCGACAGAGATGCAGGGAGAATATATTCAACAGTGCAGTGTTATGCTTGTTGTCTTGGGGTGACTTTTATTTTTATTTTATTTTTTTTTTTGGCCACGCCAGGTCTTAGTCGCAGCACGCGGGATCTTCGTTGAGGCATGAAGGATCTTTCGTTGTGCTGCGTGGACTCTTCGTTGTGGTGCACGGGCTTCTCTAGTTGTGATGTGCGGGTTTGCTCTCTCTTGTTGTGGTGTGCAGGCTCCAGGGCACATGGGCTCTGTAGTTGTGGCATGTGGACTCTGTAATTTGCGGCACGGGGGCTCTAGTTGAGGCACGCGAGCTCAGTAGTTGTGGTGCGCGGGCTTAGTTGCCCCGCAGCAGGTGGGATCTTAGTTCCCTGACCAGGGATCAAACCCATGTCCCCTGCATTGCAAGGTGGATTCTTTAGCACTGGACCACCAGGTAAGTCCCCTGGGTTAACTTTTAATAGTTCAAAGTTAAGACTCAAAAGTTTCCCAGATTAGATGATAAGTTATATGGTTACCGTGACATAGTAGAAGTGAAAATAGAAATTAAAGGACGCATCTTCCTGAAAATTTGACCCAAAGTAATCCCACCAAGTCTGGAAACCTCCTTAGAGACCAATATACATGGGAATTTGTGTCCCTAAGTTTTGTTTCCAGTCTGTAATCTTAATAAGGCACTTCATTCTACTCACTTGTAAAATTCATATGACTTGAACCAACTTCACAAAGTTATTGAAAGTATTAAATTTCAATAATATACACAAAAATACAACAAATTATAAAATTTTGCTGTTGAATAATTTCGTTGTTGATTTTAAAAAAGGTTGTAGTCACCTCAGATTTTGCTCTTCTGCGCAAATATGCTATTCCAATAATGTTATTCTTCAGCATAAAACCTTATGTTGAAGGCTTTCGTTCACTTTAGAGTAAAGCAAAATGCTGTAATGTGGCCTACCAAAACATGATTTGGCCCACATCTAGCTCTCTCTTATCTCTCTGTCTTCCCCATGCTGGTCAACTTTGGTTCCTCAAACTTAATAATGGTGATGATAATAGCAAACAAGTATGTAGGCAAACATGTGTATAGAGTCACATATTTGCCTATGACTTTCTAAGCACTTTATATATATTAATACATTTAATTCTCAAAACAGCCTTATAAGGGAGAATTTTTTACCCTTGTTTAATGAATGAAAATGAGACACAGAGAGGGTGAGTTTGCCATGTTCACGTGGCTACTGAGTGATAGAGCCACTGTGACTCTAGTTCATGCTTTAACAGGGATTGGCAAGCTTTCGGTAAAGGACCAGGTAGTAAATATTTTAGGCTTTCTGTGCCATATGGTCTCTGTTGCAACTACCCCATCACTGTAGCATGAAAGCAGCCATAGACAATATATCAATGAATGAGGAATGGATGTGTTCAAGCAAGAACAGATGGTGGGCCTGATTGGATCTGGTTTGCCGACCCCTGCTCTTAACCGTTACATTTGTTGGCACTCTGTTCTGTCTTTGAGTATGCTATTCCCAAACTCTTGGAATGCTCATTTCTCCAGTCTCTTTAGCTAATTCCTACTTCATTTTCAGGTCTCAACACAAGTGAGAATTCTTCAGCGGAGGCTTCTGTGTTAGTTTCCTGGGGCTGCCATAACAAAGTACCATGAACTATGTGGTTTAAACAACAGAAATCTATTGTTTCAGAGCTCTGGGGGTTGAAAATCCAAGATCAAGGTGTCAGCAGGGTTGGTTCCTTTAGAGGGCTAAAGGGAAATTTGTACCATACCTCTCTTCTATCTTCTGGTAGTTAACTGACAATCTTTGGTGTTCCTTGGCTTGTATTATAGATCTCTGTCTTCATATTCACATGATATTCTCCCTGTGTGCCTGTGTCCAAATTTCCTCTTTTTATAAGGACACCAGACAGATTATGGGCCCACCCCATTCCAGTATGACCTTATCATAAGTTACCCAATTATATCTGCAACAACCCTATTCCCAGACAAGATTACATTCTAAGGTACTGGGGCTTGAGACATCAACATATGTTTTTGGGGGGAGCACTGTTCAACCCAAAACACCTGCTTTGGTCCTCCAGATTCTTAGATACTCAGCAGCCATTTTTAAGTGAATGAATAAATGATCAAAAGAATGAATACTGATTCTTTAATTGTGGTTGAAAATTTTTATGTTGACTTCTTGCATTTATTTATAAAATGTTAAGAACTGTAGCAGAAGACATTGATTCAAAATATAGGACTAAATCTATAAATAATACTCTATTACATTTCCTTAAGCATGTGATGGATATTATTACATTTTTCAAAGGAAGTTAATTTGGTATTTTTTATATTTGATATATTTGAAATTTTGAATTTTGAAAAAATACTTGAAAATTTATATTTGATAATAAAATAATTAAAAGGAGATCATTTAAATTTGATAATGTTCCCCTCAAAAGTTGGTATTAAATTCAGTTGTTTCAGATTTAAGGAATATGGATTTCACCAGTTCATTCAAACTTCCTTGACCAAGTATAAATTAAATGCAGTTTATTTTAGATCTGGATTTTGCTAGGAGGAATCTTCGGTGAATAAAGATAGATTTTGTTGTTGTTGTTAAATGGGAGTCCTCTACTTAGAAATAGGATGTGGAAAATTAAGGATTGGAATTGATGCCTTCTTTGCTATTTTAGTGTAGGTTTAAGGTGTGAGGGATTTAAAAAAATTTAGATAAGAGAAATTTTTCCATGTAAATAAGAAACCACTCTTTTTATTGAATATATCTGACATAAAACATTGTGTAAATTTAAGGTGTACAAAATGTTAATTTGATCCATTTTTATATGGTAAGAAACTACTCTTTTCTTAATGGATCTTTTGAAAATAGCAGGAAGTCCACATACATAGCAGGAGAACATAGCAGGAGAACTCTAGCCCTTTTTTGCCCCCTCAAAAAATGCATGATTTAGCAGGTATGAATTTCTTTGTCCATATGTTTAAAGGGAATTTGGGATCCTTCCTGTTTTTCTGAATGTATGAAAATTTATAAACTTGTGGAGAAATTTTTTTCATCATTTTTTAAATACCTAGTGTCTTCCTGCCATGTTAAGTGCTATGTGGAACTGGCCATTAGGATGCTAACCGTCTAGAGTAGAAAATTGTACAGTCCCTCACAGTATATGATAAATGCACTGTAAATGATACATGCTCTAGTGTAGAGAAATTTCGCTTAGAGGAAGAGGTGAAATGGAGGAAGTGAAATATGACCTGGGCCTTGAAGAATGGGTAGAATTTTCATAGCTGACAGCATTCTGGTCAGGTATCAGGGGGTTTTAAAATCAAATTAATTATGCATAAGATAAAAGATAAAGTTTACAAGGTTTGAAAGATAGATAGCCAGATAGCACGGCCTTGAATGTTGGACTCAAAAGTTCAGTGTATTTTGAAATCAGTGAGGAATCATTGACACCTTGCATGCAGGGAAGAGACATTATCCTGTATGTGGTTTAGGATAATCAGTCTGATGGAGGTGCGCAGAATAAAGCATGGACAAGAATACTGATAACTTAGTTTGAGAGAAAACTTTTAAAATCCACTGGTTTTGAATACATCTTTTAAGAGATCACAATCACCTTTTTTTTTTTTCTGGTAATTACTAATTATATTTTTCATCTATCCATAAAATCTTCCAAATGCAGTTTTATAGAAACCAGTTTAGTGTTTTATGATATGTTTTCTATGGAGTGAATGTATACATCTGTGTGTCTGTTACTTTTCTTTGAAGCATTAATAAAACTTATAAGCCATGTCAAACCATTCAAAAGGAATTTTTGCTAGATGGCCAGAGGGCACCTCTACCTGCTGTCATTTTTCAAGGTAGAGGATTTGGAGCGGGACAAATAGCTACTTATTCCACTGAAAATTGCCTTTTAGTCTGACTTGATATATTTTGTCTGGTAAAGAATTGATTGGGCACAATAATGACAGAGTTCAAAGTTATGTTATTTGATATGAAGAAAATAAGCTATTATTCAAATACATTCCACACTTTATAAAAATTATGAACCTTGAAGGAAACTTAAATTGATAAGATATAGCAAATATCAATGTTCCAGTACTTGCTTTTGTTTAATATGCTAAAGAATTTAGAGGAAAAATATGATTTTCGTATATGTAATCAGACTGTATAGTTTGTATTCAAAGTTATGCTAACTAGTCAACAAAACTTTAAGGTAGCTTAGAAATGGAAGAGTGTAATGTAGTGATGCTTCAAGCACCTTTTAAAAACCCAAGTCCTGTCATTCCGGTTTTAGGCCTTACTCATTGACCTCACGATGAAATGTTATTAAGGCCTTCTGGAATACTTTGCTCTTACTCTACAGCCTGATCAAGCACAGCGCAGACCCTTGCTCTCCTTTCCCGTTAGTCACTGGAGTTTCTTTTCCTGAAACTTGTTCACTTCTGCTTGGAGGCCTTGGTACATGCTGTCCCTCTGTCTGGAATATTCTTGCTCCTCCCTTTGATCAGCTGACTCCTATCCTCAGTTTAGCTTTTTATCTCAGTTTAAGTAATCGGTTCATCAGAAGGTCTTCCACACTAGATTATACAGCAGTTTTCACACCATTTCTATTTGAATAATGTCTGTTTTCTTCACTAAGCTAAGCTCTTTGACAGGAGCAGTGTCTGTTGGTACAGATTATTCATGGGGTCTGCATATTTTAAATTTTGATGGATACTGCTAAATTATCTTCCAAATAGATTATATCACATTTTACTGTGTATAGGGAGGCCTTTTCCCCTGCAATCTTACCTCATTATATAAGAGCAGTTTTTTATAATTTTACAAGAAAACTGTCTTCATTTTAAAAAGTTGTAGTTTTTTTTAGTGGGATTGAACATCTTTTCAGATATTTATTGGCCAATTGCATTTCTTCTGTATCTTCCCATTTTTCTTTTGATTTTTAAGAGCTCTCCATATATTAAGGATAGTGATTTTTTTTTCCATATACGTTATACTTTTTCACAACTTTTCCTATGTGCCCTATGGTTTCCCTGCCCCCCAGTTTTACATCTCTTAAGGCCATCCTCTGCCCTATAATCAGAATGTTATTTTTAATATCCTGGTTGGTTCACTCTTGCCTCCCAGCCTTTGAATATGCTGTTTCTTCTTCCTAGAACAGTGGTTCCAACTTCTCAAAAATTTCATTTATATTATAGAATATCGTGATTCTTTTAGAACTACTGATTCTAAAGATTCCCTTCTCTAACTCCTTTATTTCTTTCATATGCATTAAATTGTTGATTTAATTATCTCATCACCACACTGCAATCTTAGTGAAAGACTTATAACACCATGTCTTCCCACTCCACCCTCCAGTATGGATTGTGGTGACCTTACACCTAGCACAGTGCTGGCACATAGTGAACTCTTAATTTTAAAAATGTAGGATGAATCATTAGTTGTGACTGCTGTAAAGTACTCTCTCATTGGAAAGGAGCAGGTGCTTTGTGACATTTTTAGCCTGTTCTGCTTCCTCTGGTTTCTCTGCTGTATTTTAGGTAATGAGATAATTGAGCTTGAGGAGCAAGATGGAGAAACGCAGTCCTGTTCTTTTAGAATCTCAGTTTGCCTGATCCTTCATGACTTTTTATAATGTTTATTCATCTCTGTGTACCAAGTAAGCAAATGGTAAGGCAGTAAATCTAGAAAGTCATAAAAAGTGTGAGGGTATAGGTATAGCTGTTCTATAATTTTGTGTTTTGTGTTCTTAAGAGTTTTTATTCAGAGAATAGAACTTTATTATATGCTGAGTAATTTGGGTTGGAACTAAACTTGTGAGAATATATATAGTACCTAGAGCATCCTGATTTGAAACATCTAATCTACAGAAATGGAAATATTTTTATTTCTCTTACTGTTTTCATAGGAAGTTCGTAAAGTGAATGAGAGCATCAAGTATAACCACCCACTGAGAAAATGTGTTGACACAATACTTAAAAAGGTAATTAAATAATATTCTCATCTATTTTCTTTTGAAATGTAAATTTACGTACTATATTATAATAAAAGCATCAGAAAAGTATGCAAACAGCCTATGATTGAAGTCTTCCAACTCCTTTCCATTTTCATGACAATATTAACCATAAACCCATAGTAATTTGTACATAGAATTTGTTCTTTTGTTACTATAGGTTTAACATTATTTATTGGCAGTATTTTCCATTGAAATGTGGCTATAGAGGTTATGTTAAATAATGTAAAATGATTGCCGTGACACAGTGACGGAGTTGGACCTTTATAGGTTGTAAAAGTGTCATTAAGGGCTTCCCTGGTGGCGCAGTGGTTGAGTCCGCCTGCCGATGCAGGGGACACAGGTTCGTGCCCCGGTCCGGGAAGATCCCACATGCCGCGGAGCGACTGGGCCCGTGAGCCATGGCCGCTGAGCCTGCGTGTCCAGAGCCTGTGCTCTGCAATGGGAGAGGCCACAACAGTGAGAGGCCCGCGTACCAGAAAAAAAAAAAGTGTCATGAAATGTGGTCACTAAAAGCGTATTTCCTATAAGAAAATAAATTAGGTCCTCAATAATCACATTTAATCAGCTTCGTACATGGTATTTTACAATATATTTCATAAAATGAATGACATTATGAGATATTTAATACAGATATTTAATAAGAAACCATACAATTAAGGTTTTGATGCATTAGTATTGAATTAGAGGTATTCATATACTTCCGAAAATGATTATTCCAGAAATGAGTTCCGCAATTGTCTTCTCTGCAACCACAGAACTATTCCTTTTCTTGTATTTAGTTTACTTTATTTTTAAAGACTTGTATGTAAGCCTTTATTTTTTTATTGAGGTAACATTGATTTATAACATTATATGAGTTTTGTGTGTACATTATATTTCTACTTCTAGATATCCTATACCATCCTTAACACCAAAAATTTATTTTCCATCAGTTGCCATATAGTGGATCCCCTTTATCCATTTCACCCTAACCCCCACTACTACCCTGTTCTCTGTATCTACATGTTTGTTTTTATTTGGTTTGGTTTATTCATTTATTTTCTTTTTGTTTGTTTATCAGCTTTTTATATTCCCCATATGAGTTGAATCCTATGGTATTTGTCTTCATCTGACTTATTTCAGTTAGCATAATGCCTTCAAGGTCCATCCATGTTGTTACAGATGGCAAGATTTTATCTTTTTTTTAATAGCTGAGTAGTATTCCCCTGTATATATATATGTGTGTGTGTGTGTGTGTGTGTATATCACATCTTCTTTATCCATTCATTCACTGATGGGCACTTAGATTGTTTATCTTGGCTATTGTAAATAATGCTACAGTGAACATGGGGGTGCAGATATCCTTTAGGATTAGTATTTTCATATTCTTTGGATAAATTCCCAGAGGCGGGATAGCTAGATCATACAGTAATTGTAGTCTTTTTTTTTTTTTTTTTTTTTTTTGCGGTACACGGGCCTCTCACTGTTGTGGCCTCTCCCGTTGCGGAGCACAGGCTCCAGATGCGCAGGCTCAGCGGCCATGGCTCACGGACCCAGCCGCTCCGCGGCGTGTGGGATCTTCCTGGACCGGGGCATGAACCCATGTCCCCTGCATTAGCAGGCGGACTCTCAACCACTGCGCCACCAGGGCAGCCCCGTAGTCTTAATTTTTTGAGGACTCTCCATACTGTTTTCCATAGCGGCTGCACCAATTTACATTCCCACCAATAGTGTATGAGGGTTCTGTGTTCTCCACATCTTCACCAACACTTGTTATTTCTTGTTGTTTTGATAATAGCCATTCTGACAGGTATGAGGTGATAATCTCATTGTGGTTTTGATTTGCATTTCTTGAATAATTAGTGATGTTGAACATCTTTTCATGCACTTGTTGGCCACCTGTATGTCTTCTTTGGAAAATATCTCTTCGGCTCCCCTGCCCATTTTTCAATCAAGTTGTTTGTTCATTGTTGAGTTGTATGAGCTCTTTACATATTTTGGATGTTAACCTCCTATTGGATATATCATTTGTAAATATATCCTCTCATTTGGTAGGTTGTCTTTTCATTTTATTGATGGTTTCCTTTGCTGTGCAGAAGCTTTTTAGTTTGTCTATTTTTGCTTTTGCTTCCCTTGCCTGAGGAGACATATCTAGAAAGATATTGCTAAGACCAATGTCAGAGAGTATCCTGCCTATATTTTCTTCTGGGATTTTTATGGTTTCATGTCTTACAGTCAAGTCTTTAATCCATTTTGGGTTGATTTTTATGTATGGTATGCAATAGTGGTCTAGTTTCCTTTTTTTGCATATGGCTGTCCATTTCTTTTCCTATATTTTAAATCTGTTATACTAATTATTAGCTAGTGCTCCTTTTGGTTAAGATGATAGTCATGAGAATCAATTCTCTACATTTGTCTTATATTTGCTACCTTTTGAGATCTATTCAGGGAGGTTAACCAACTTGCCCAAGTTCATAGAGGTAATAAATGACTAATAGTGGCGTAGATGACTTCAAATCTGAAAGGTGTTTGCAAGAAAATTAGATATGCTCAAGAATGAAAGATTTTTAATAAAAATAAAATTTTTATCTTTTTTGCAAATAAAATTTCTAAAAATCTACTCGTTCCTTTTAGTGCCCTATAGAGTATCAGGAAAAAATGGGTAGGAACATGGATGATTATGAAGATTTTGATGAAAAACATAATACCTATCCAAGTGAAAAGAGTCTGGTAAAACTACATAAACAGGTAACTTTATATAGCCTTTTTACCTTCTGATGATTTTAGTTAGATTTGTAATTACTGCCCACAAAAAAAGAAGTTTGAGTGAATGTGTATCGGAAACTTCCTTTGATCCTGTCCTTATCATTATTCTTTGAAGTGTTTTAACTTTGTTTTTCTCGATATGATTACTGTTGGAATTTGGGGAGGGAGAACTATTCACTAAGCATAAGTGTTATATGTATTATAGAATATTAACATCCTTGTCTCCACCCAGTAAATGCCACGACCCCTTTCCTATTGTTATGACAACCAAAACATGCTCCTTAGTGGGGAGTTGAATCACTGTTGGATCAGAACACTGACAGGTGTACCCCCACTCTCTTTGTTAGGTGATTTATTCAGTTCAGAGACACCGTCGAACTCAAGTACAATGGCAGATTCTTTTGGAACAAGCATTTTATCTAGAAGATGTAGCAAAAAATGAAACCAGTGCTACTTGTCAGTTTGTTCATACCTTTCAATCGCCGGAGCCAGAAAATAGATTTATTCAATATTTTTATAATCCTACTGTTGGTATGTAATTTGATGTACATTTCAAAGTTTAATGCTGATAATTTTTCTGATGAAAAGTGTATATTTTCACCAATGCAAAGTTAAATTATAATTGTGTTATTTGACTTATGCTGTATGGTAATACTATGTATTTGATAAACCTCCCCAAAAAAACTATTTTACTTGTCATATAACATATAAACTATTAGCTTCCACTCTTTCTTCACAGATAACCAAAATTCTATGCAAAAATATATGCAATACATCAAGCATATCTTGTATACATAATATATACTTAAAACAGTTAGAATTTTAAGCAGTTTTATATCACAAGTGTGGATCTCTTCTTTAGTCTTGACATACTACTAAAATGTTCCCCTAAGATGTCCTCTTTGATTACTTACATTTATTAGTCTATATACAAAACCTACATTCAATAGCCATAATTATTTTATTCTCCTTTATGATTATTTATGACACTTTCTTCAAATGTTATCAAATTTAGAACTTAATGAAAATATCAGAGTGTCACAGTATTAGAACTTCTGTTTACCTTATTTATTCAAATAAACTGTTAAGTTCACTTGATTTTATTTTACATGTTTGGTCTTGAGTATGAAAACATAATGGCCATAACAAATGTCTCAATGAGGATCTTTTTTTTTAATTAAATAAAGGAATGATGTGATACTTGTTTTCATTCATTCAACAAACATTTGAGCCTATATATGCTGTGAATTGTTGGATGCTTGGTATATATCAGTGAACAAAAATGACAAAAATTCCTGCCCTTGCAGAGTGAGAAAAACAGGCAATATATACATAAAGGTATGAACAGGATGCTGAGTAGGTAGTTGGCTGTAGATATTGGAGTTCAAGAAAGAAGTCTGCTCTGCAAATATAAATTAGGGTGTCATTAATGTATAGGTGGGCCATGGGTTAGGATAAAGTCAGTGAAAAGTGATGGGATAGAGAAGAGAGAAAATCTGAGGACCAAGCCTGAGGTACTGCCAATTTAGACATCAAGTTGATGCGGAGGAACCAGCAAAAAAGACTAGAAAAAGACTGGCTGGTGAGATAGGAGGAAAACCAGGAGAGTGAAATGTTTTGAGAAAAAGGTTGTATAAAGTACCTTTTCAAATGTTTCAGATAGGTAGATTATTATGAATATTAAGACTTGACAATGGGATTTCAGAGAAATGAAGTGGGGGGAAGGGTAAAAAAGCCTGATCGAAATTTGAAAGAAAAGCGAGGGAAAGCAGTTAGAGCCACAATAGAAAACTCTCAAAATGTTTTCTTTATAAAAGGGAATAAAGAGGGAGTAGCTGAAGGAGAGTGGTAGGGTCAAGAGGAATTATTGCATGTAATTTGCAAATGACACCTTCGAGGAAGTATGTTGAGACAGAAGAGAATGGCTGGGACAATGTACATTTATAGGCGAGATGAAAAGGGGAATAGTGAATAGTGAGGAGAAAGGCCTTAGTTCAGGAGGTAAAGCACAAATATACTTGAGCAGGTGTGAAAAGATGTAGTGGCGGGCACTTGGGGAGGTTCTGTTCTTCCAGCTTCTGTTTTCTCAGTGAAATGCTGAGAGTAATTATAGGGCAAGAGATTTTGGAAATTTGAGGAAAGAAGGCGCAAAATAGTTGCTTAGGGAGAGTAGGCCTGGGAGAAGATTGGTGAATTATAGTACACTAGCCAAGCAGTGCTCAGGGTCCACTTGAAGCTATTGATTAAGAATTTAAAGTGAGATGAGTCAGAAGAGTTGCGTGTCTTACTCTTGCAATGTGCAGTTCCATGGGTGCAGGCTCAGGGTAGCCAAGGAGTTGAATCTAACCAGAGCATGGTTTAGCTTAGCAAGTACAGGGAAGCAAGAGAGGCCACGAGAATTGGGATATTGGAGAGTGATTATCCTTAAAGACTATGGAATCTGAGCTGGGTAAAGAAAGTAATAAGGACATCAGGTTAAGTGGCAAGAAAAAGGTAGTAGAATAAATGGACTGTCGGTCAGGGTAAAGTCAGTCAGTGGAGCTGGAATAGTAGATGAAGGTGTTGCTTGGGGACAGGGATCCTATTCTTTAATGAGAGTATAAGGGTTGGAGTTATCGGTAATAAAAGATTTAAAGGATGAGTAGTTGAGGTAAGTTGGAGGACAGACTCATTGGAGGAGAGTAGGTCGAGGAAGTGAAAGACCAGGGTATTGAAAGGAGGATCACCTGTGTGGATATTGAAATCACCAGGAACTATCCTGTGAGTAGGGTTGAAAAGATTTAGAGTGAGCCAGGAGCTCAACTCTTCAATGAATGAAGTATAACCTTTTCAATTTTGTGAGTTTTCTTTTTTTTTCTTTAACTTTTTTTTTTTTTTGCCTAAAGTCAGACTTAACAAAAAGTTGCCAGAATAATACAAAGAATTCCCATATGCCCTTCACCCAGATTCCTTAAATGTTAACATTTTACCTTATTCATTTGCTTTATCTTTTTCTATCTGTATACGTATTTTTCCTTTATCTTTTCAGAGTTAAATCCAGACATGATAACCTCTTTACCTCTCAGTGTTTCAGTGTGTATTTTCTAAGAATAAAGACGTTTTTGTACATAACCAAGTACAATGTGATCAAAATAAAGAAATTAGCATTGATACAGTACAGTTATCTACAGACCTTGTTCAGATTTTGCTAATTGTCTCAATAATATTCTTTGTAAAAAAATCCCAGATCGTGCATTGCATTCAGTTGTCATGTCTCCTTAGTCTCCTTTAATCTGGAATGATTTCTGGGTCTCTGTTATTATTTTATGACATTAATGTTTTGGAGAGTACAGGTCAGTTTTTTATTGAATGTCCCTGAATTTGAGTTTGATGTTTCCTCATAATCAGATGCAGGTTCTGCATTTTTGGCAGGAATACCTCAGCAATGATGTGTTCTTATCAGAGCATGAGGCACATAATATCAGTTTGTCCCATTACTGCTGATCATTTGCTTAGGATGGTGTCTGCCTGGTTCCACCACTGTTTTTCTCTTTGCAATTACGTATCTTATATTGGAGGTATTTTGAAACACTGTAAATACACTGTTACTCCTTTATGGTTTTCCTAATCATTTTTTTCTTTTATCTTCCAGAGTGGTACTGGGAATGTCTTTTGCGACCGTGGTTTTATAGGGTACTTGCTGTGGTGTTGTCCATCTTCTCCGTGATTGTTGTGTGGTCAGAGTGCACATTCTTTAGCACTACACCTGTCTTATCCCTCTTTGCAGTCTTCATACAGCTGGCCGAAAAAACATACAATTATATTTATATCGAGGTCAGTTTATTTTATATGGGTCGTAAATAAATGTCAGCCATAGTATAATCCTTAACTGTTGTATCTTTTCTCCATATATTTCTTCTAGTAATAATGAAAGCAGTGAAGTTTCCCACAGTGTTATTATTCACACTTCCAAAAATGAGCTTCATCATTTTACCCAGAATATAAAAACTAAGAACTGTATTTGAGGAGAGATGAAAAGATGCAAAATAGTGCAAAGTACTTCTATGAGAATGCTTTGATCCTCTTTATGCCAGTGAAGCTACATAACTTATAGTCTTCATGTGAAGAGTTGCCAAGGGAATGGGAGAACAGGCTCACTTCAGGAGGTAGCTTTGAAACTTATGGATAGGATGTGGGACTGATTAAGATGTAAATTTTTTTTCATAATTTCATTTTATGAAAAAATGAAATTAGGCGGTTAAAAATTTATACTGTTACAGTGAATAAATTTTAGAATGTCAATAAATGTTAGCTGGAATTCAAAGATAATGCTTGTGATAGTATATAAGTATTGAAGTCTGTTCGTCTGAAACTGGGTTCTTTGTTTTCTTAGATTGCTTGCTTCCTCTCCATCTTCTTCCTCAGTATCTGTGTTTATTCTACTGTGTTCAGGATTCGTGTATTTAACTATTATTACCTGGCTTCACATCACCAGACTGATGCTTACAGCCTTCTTTTCAGTGGCATGTAAGTAGATTGTGTGTAGAAACAAGGGAAATGTCTCCATTACATGTATTCTTATGGATCTCTCTTTTATTTCTTTTTGTTTATGGGTCTTCACTAACACCTGTATTTCTGTGAGCTAATTGATTAGGTTTAAGTATTAATTAGGTGCTTGTTGATGGCTAGCTAAATCCTCCTTGAAGTTTAGGGTTAAAATGGGTATGCTAGATTAGGAAGGAAAAGAAAGACATAGTGAGCCTGGATTTACCAATTAGAGGGTCAATAAATAGGTTAGTAATAAGAAGAACATTTGAGAGTTTAGAGACTGAGTCAGACCTAGAAAGTGGTTCTGAGGTTCAGTGGCCTCAAACTGAATTGTGGAGGACCAAGAACACCAAAAGAATAATTCTTGCTGAGAGATTTAGTAGAAGTTTAGAGAGATGGTTCCAGCTTGGGCTAGGTTGCACAATCTACTATTTGTCCGTATTGTTAACTTAGTTATATTAGGTTTTTAGGGCTGGACTTCGGGAACTTCAAGAGGAATCAATATCTGAGGCATCTCCAAGACTTTTTTTTACCTTTTTTTCCCCAATAGTTATAGACTCAAAGGGAGTTGCAAATATAATACAAAGAGTCCTAGTAACCTTCACCCAGCTTCCCCCAGTGGAGACATTTTATATTGCTGTTGTACAAACACAGACACACTACTGTTAACTAGACCACAGACCTTATTAATTTTCAGTATTTTTTGTCCTTTATTCGTGTGTGTGTGTGTGTGTGTGTGTAGATTCCCGTAACCACCACCACAATCAAGATACAGAACTATTCTATCACCACAAAAGAACTCATATTACCTCTTTCTATTCACACCCTCTCTTCATTTTTGTCTCCTTCTACTCTCCAACTCTGTAGTTCTGTAAGATTCTCCTTTTATCTGGTCAAAACTGAGCTCCAACTATTATTTATACCTGTAATTGTCAGAGTTGACATACTTTGATAAAACTTCAGATCTTTTACGTACTGAGTACAATTCACCTGAGGATGTTACTGTCCTCGTCATGCTATTGAGACAGATTTAGATTACACAGATGGTAGGCGTGGAAGAGGCACATACAGAGGCACTCTACAAATTCTTGGGATAAAGCAGTGGCAAACACCACCGAAGGAGATAACCTGAGGCTGGAGTTTTGCCTTGTAGGTGTTGATGTTTTTAAGGAAGATGTGATTAATAGGATTTTCAGAATGTCTCAAAAGTAAGGGCGGTTTGTATTAAGAATTAAAAATACAAATGGATGAGAATAATAGTTACAATGATCTGAAATGTTCTTAATGTATTTCAACATAATATATAATGTATCTTGCTGCTTTAATTTTTATATATTGTGTTTATTAATGCTTACTGCAGGTTATTTTGCCGTTTGACTCCTCCTTTATGTCTTAATTTCTTGGGTCTGACCCATATGGATTCATCCATCTCTCACCAGAATACACAGCCAACTGCTTATACATCTGTAAGTATTGTCAAAAAAGAGTTCTTTAGATTCATTATCTATATAGGGTGCTGTTATTGTGAAATTTCTTTTTACTGCTGGCGGAAAAGTTCTGTTGCATTATTAGGATCTTTTTAAAAATTACTAAAACTTTTTTTTACAGATTGTATATGTAATTACTAATGACTGAATAAAAGTGATATTGCTATATCTTATTATAAAAAATTAATTTTTGGTTCATATAGGTTGTCCAGCTGAGCAATATCAATAGACCTGACTTATAATAATATTAACCTTTATGTTTACATTCTTAATGTATTTGATGATTTTCAGTAGTATTTATAAAATATTAATATTTGGTGGAGAAAAATCTTAATAAATAAGCAAATTAAGATATATAGACATATAACATTGTATTAGTTTATGGTGTACAACATAATTGATATATGTATATATTGTGAAATAATTATCATAATAAGTTTAGTTAACATTCATTACCTCACAGTTACAATTTCTTTCCTCTTGTGATGAGAACTTAAAAATCAGTCTATTTAGTGCTGCATTTCTACTTTTTTGAAAACTCCGAATTAATTGATATAAATGGTTATGGGTGAATTTTCTAATAATGAAAAAGAATGAAAGATATAGAACTGTACTGATTTAATTTTTTCTTGCTCCTCAGATTATGGGTTCCATGAAAGTTTTATCCTTTATTGCAGATGGGTTCTATATATATTATCCTATGTTGGTGGTAATTCTCTGCATTGCTACTTATTTTAGGTAAGAAACAACATTGCTTATTTTCCACATATGCTTAGCCTGATCTGGATAACTTTTCTCCTTAAAGCTCTTTTAAATATTCACTGATTGGGTTCTGGTTGTTTGTTTTATTGTGACTTTGTGGGTGCTGGGCATAGTTTAAAGGGGTCACTTGAGTGCCTGGGTCAGGTTCTCCCTCCAAAGATATTTTCAAGAAAAGAGAGAGAGTTATTCTGTTACACATATTTAGTCTACAGAGTGATAGGATTAATTACAGAATGTTAACTCTGAGTCCTGGCCTGTGATACTGGCAGCCAGTGTAGCTTATAAAGCACCCCCATACCCAGCTTGTATCCAGAAACATATATTAGTCTTAGGGCTTTCCCCACAATCATTTTTGGGTTTCTAGATATTTCAGATCATAGCCAGAACAGAGGGTCAGGTGAGGAACAGTTGAAATCAGACAGTACGTGTAAGGCAGGAAAGTACAGGGGCTGCTCTTTTTATAGGATCAGAAAAAGTGGTAGAACCTTGGCAGAGATCAGACTCAAAAGGAGTTAAAAGACAGGTGTGCTTGGCTTCTAGCCCCCTGTCTTCCCTACTTCCACGTGTTAGGTGCCCACATCCTGTACTCTGCCTACCCTCTTCACTGCTTAAGTGCTCCATGACACACCAAAAATGCCACTTAAAAAAAAAATTTTATTGATAATAAGTTTCATCCAACCACTTTTCATTTAAATCTTTCAGTACCATTATATATTGTTAATAATGTACATTATTGTACTGATATTCTAACACTAGGATATTGACTAAACAAAAGTTTTGTTTGAAATAAATTCTCTATTGAATTTTGTAAAACATATATATTTTACCTTCTCATAAGTAAAGGAACTAAAGGATTATAATTTAAAATAAAGCGGTTAATTTGAACTGACAAAAGAATCTAATATTTTCAATTTTTTTCCATAAGGTAGAAAAGACAGAGGTTTATACTATGAAAATGATGTATTAAAGGAAGAGACCAATCATCCTTTGGATATCCCAAATTAAATTTTTATTATATGCTTATTCATTTTAACAGTTTATAAACTACAAATGGAACATTAAGAGCTTGTGATGTATAAATCATATCTTCTCATGTTAGTATTTATGTTGGTAAGATTAGCATCTCTTCTTATCTTATTAGATTGTTATACTGATCGAGGGATAGATGGGTGGGATAGTGCCTTGTCAACTATAAAATCTTAAACAAATGTAAGGAACTATGTCTAAAAGGAAAATTGTTGAACTTAAAAATAATTCCTTAAAAGTGTTGTTTTAGAGTTAATTAAGATAAATTTTGAGTGCCCGTTTGTCTTTAAGAAAAAAAATGGTCTTATTCCTCAATTTTCAGATTATAAAAATACTCTATTATAGGAGTATATGAAGCAATGCCTTGCTGACATTTCAACGGTAACTTGACTTTATAGGTCAATTTTCTTTTGAAATGCTGCTATAATTAGTCTAATTCCCATATTACTAGCACACAGCCATACCCAGAGCTGATATTCAGACTTAACTGCCTAGAGAATATAAAGCTGTTTCCTGACACTTTAGACAAAGCTAAGACCTTCCCAGAGACAATGATCTCATCCTGGAGTATAGTATTCCCACAAGAACATGAAGATGTAAGGGAATATTTAAAGTCACGGAATTAGCATGACCATCTACCTGAAACCCTAGTTTTACTTACCGTTAAGTCATACAGAGCATTCCTTATATATTAAAACAGGCAGATAATTTATGAATTAGCCAGATTTTTACACATCACTAATGTAAAATGGGAGATCTTCACTTTTTTTGAATTGCTCCGCTGTTTTCTCTTCCTCCTAACATACACACACACGTGCTTCTTCTCCCTTTCTCCTTCTTCCTCTCTCCCCCTTGCTCCATGTATGGTGTTGAGGGCATATGTGAGGGCATTAGCCTGCTGTGCCCCCCTTTGCCTGGCAAAGCAATAAAGCTATTCTTCTCTACCTCAAAAGAAAAAAAAGGAAATCAATGAAAACGTTTGAGAACTAAGGTAATAAAAAGAGCTTGGTCTTTGTTTTGTCTTGGATTTAAATCCTCAGGTCTAAAATTTATTAATTGATCTTTAGCAAGGTTTTTAACCCCTTGTACCTCTGTTTCCTTATCTGTAAAGTGTTATTTATCTCTTAGAATTATAATAAGAATTAAATAAGAATATCTGTAAATTGTCTGCGTAATAGGAGTTTAACAAATATTAATCCTTCCTTCCTTGCGTGCCATATTTTCAGAGTATTTCTGTCCTGTACAACAGTGAGGTTTAAAGTAAATAGTAAATAAGATATAAAATGATAACCCCCAGATAAGCTATAGTAATGAATTCTGAGTTTATAGTAACACCTATTTAAATAGAATTGAGTAGTTCTCAGGATAAAAAAAACATGAAAATCAATTTGCATAACTAAGACTTTCTAAGCCAGAATATTCTGCACTTGTAAATACTGGTTGTGTATGTGTATTTTCAGTATTAATATTGCTGTTTGAATATAAGAAAAGAATAAATTGCTTTTGTATTATAGCCATTGTTTAGCATCCTGCTATAGTAATCTTCTGAAGGTATGCTAATGGCCTAACTTAATTTGTGTCTGTAAGAAATATGGCTTTGGTGCATACCCTAGTCAGTGGAGTACTGGGCATATAAGCTTCTTAGAAAGGGAAATAAGTACTTCTTAAAGAAAGACAAATGTAGCTCTAGGTAACTTGACATGGTAACTAGTAATAAACCATAGGCTTCTGTGGGATGCAGATACTAAAGAACAATTAACTTATCTAAACGTTTACAGTGTGAAATAATGCTTATCTTTTTGCAAATCGATTTTTATTAGCTTGGGAACTCGTTGTTTGAATCTACTTGGTTTCCAGCAGTTCATGGGAGATAATGATATGACATCAGACTTAGTTGATGAAGGAAAAGAATTAATCAGACGAGGTAAGATTTGTCTTTTAAAATGAATGAAGGGAAAGTGCTAAGACTGAGAATACAAAATTAATGTTTGTATGATTTGAAATTTTTAATCTATCTTAAGAAATTACCAATTAATATGTTTTAGCTAAAATTCTACAGAAAACTTTCATAGCAAAAATAATTCAAAAACATAAATGATTGTTTCATCTGTCTTTAAGAAATTCTGCAGAGGATTTAATAATTAATATGTCTGCAACTAAATAACACCCTTGTTTGGTGTTGGAGTCATTTTCCTGTTTGCTTTGAAATAGATTTGCTAAGTTAAATACAGTTAGAAAACTCATTAATTTAAAGAATCATCATTAAAAACAAGATAAAGAATCATCATTAGTTTAATGCTGCATAGGAAATCATTCAAGCCAAGGCTGGTTTTTAGAATGTGGTAATCATTAACAACCTGTTAGAATACATGGCACTCTGTTAGAATCTAATCTCAAAACTGAGTGTATCAAATTTCCTGATGTTCAAGTGATAGTAGAATAGGGGGAAAAAGAAAAATAAAACTTGAGTTTTGGGACATTGGTTCTTAGACATTCTCCCTACTTGGGTCTGGGGTTTTTGTGTGATCTATTTAAATGTAAGCCAAAATGTACTGTGGCTCTGAAATAGGCCAGCGTAGCCTTCACATGCTCTCATAGGAAGGTGGTATCTAGTTAATGTAATAGTTCTGCTGCTTTTTGCATTAATTAGACTTCATCTGGAGTATCATATCCAGTCCTGGGTAATATTTTCAAGAGTAAGACTGATAAGTCAGAAGGAATCTAGGACAGCCAGAATGAGTCTGTAGGGCATATCTTATGCAAAAGAACCACTGAGTATATAGCCAGAAGAGAGTAATGGAAAAGACTCTTATGCAGAAAGAAGTATGAACTTAAGTTAGAAGACAAGACATAAAGAAAAAGAGAAGTTGCAGAGAGACAAGTTTCAAGTCACCATGGGGAAGAAGTTCTTCCCCACTAAAGCTATTTAGGCAGAGCCTAAAGGGCCATCTCCAACAAAAGTAGAGAAAGTATTCTCTGTGGAGTTAGGTGAACTCTCCGGTTCTTTCCGACAATAACCTATTACCTTTGACTTTGTAGTAATTTAAAGGAAATTGGTCATAGCCTGATACCTTTACTTCAGTTACTCTACATCTAATTAAACCATGTTATACCAAATTTGAGACCACTTTTCTGTCTCTAGAGAAGAGAAAAAGGCAACGGCAAGAAGAAGGTGAAAGTCGACGAAGAGTAAGTACCGTACTTATTAAATTTCTGTAACCTAAAGATTAATGTGAAATATCATAAGAATCTTATTGATTTAGAATAATTGGCTAAAAACAGTGGGAAAAAGACATAGGATATACTTTTACAGAAAAGCAGTTTTAATAGTTTCAGATATACATGTAGGTATCCTGTCAGACCTGTTCTAAAAAGTCATTAGTAATAAATTACTTCATGTCCAACATCTAGCAGTTTCTTGCCTAGAGTAGGTGCTCAGTAAATATTTATTGGATAAGTGAATAAATTCATGCAATCTTGCTATTAAAGTGATTTTGATTGCTTGAAAATTATGCTTTTTTTGTAATATGACACTAATTTTATTCCTCTTTAATTTTTCCTTAGTCCTTCGTTTCCTGAGGCAAACTAACTTCCTAGAGAATTGAAAAGGCAAAAACTGAGAAAAATCTAGTCACAGTTACCACAGGTTTTCAACATCTGAGTGTGTCCCTTACCAGAGAAGTGAAGACTCAGGAGACATGATAGTTGTCTTCGTGTATTTTAGTGTATGTTACATAAAGGGAGACTTGGTCTTGATTTCAGAAGGCATAACTAGAACAAAAGAGAAGTGACTGGAAATAGAGTTCACCTTTTTGTGAAAACTTCCACAGTTTACCAAAATTGCAGTGAGATCATCACACATAGAAATTTCCATGTCTTCTAGTAAGAGGGCCAAATGGTATCTGGCATGGTTATTTTAAAATGAAACCCTGCACTGCATGGGAGGCTTAATTAGGACCTCTAAAGTTCCTTTCAATTCTACGAATTTAATGAGTGGAATCCCAGTTAATAAGGTTTTAGTGCAGTTAAGACACAATGCCACATGAGTCATTACCTAATTATGTTTGTATACAACTCTAATTTTACTATTAGAAATGACTTTTCAGGTCTCTATGATTTGTACTTTATTTGGTTGAGAGAAAATTTTATTAACATCTCATTAATTACTATGAGTTATCATAACTCTTACATGGTCAAGGTAACCTTATTGTAGTTGTAAAATTATTTGGATATTTTAGATAGAATTCAATAACTTAAAAGAATCATAGCTAGCAAAAATGTCTATAAATATCTTCATTCAAGTTAAGTTTGGCAACTATTAAAAGCATTTAGAGATAAGAAAAGTAGTTATACTTTCCTTTTTTTTTTTTTTTACATCTTTATTGGAGTATAATTGCTTTACAATGGTGTGTTAGTTTCTGCTTTATAACAAAGTGAATCAGTTATACATATACATATGTTCCCATATCTCTTCCCTCTTGCATCTCCCTCCCTCCCACCCTCCCTATCCCACCCCTCCAGGCAGTCACAAAGCACCCAGCTGATCTCCCTGTGCTATGCGGCTGCTTCCCACTAGCTAGCTATTTTACGTTTGGTAGTGTATATATGTCCATGCCACTCTCTCACCTTGTCACAGCTTACCCTTCTCCCTCCCCATATCCTCAAGTCCATTCTCTAGTAGGTCTGTGTCTTTATTCCTGTCTTACCCCTAGGTTCTTCATGACATTTTTTTTTTCTTAGATTCCATATATATGTGTTAGCATACAGTATTTGTCTTGCTCTTTCTGACTTACTTCACTCTGTATGACAGACTCTAGGTCCATCCACCTCATTACAAATAGCTCAATTTCATTTCTTTTTATTGCTGAGTAATATTCCATTGTATATATGTGCCACATCTTCTTTATCCATTCATCCGATGATGGACACTTAGGTTGCTTCCATCTCCTGGCTATTGTAAATAGAGCTGCAATGAACATTTTGGTACATGACTTTTTGAATTATGGTTTTCTCAGGGTATATGCCCAGTAGTGGGATTGCTGGGTCATATGGTAGTTCTATGTGTAGTTTTTTAAGGAACCTCCATACTGTTCTCCATAGTGGCTGTACCAATTCACATTCCCACCAGCAGTGCAAGAGTGTTCCCTTTTCTCCACACTCTCTCCAGCATTTATTGTTTCTAGATTTTTTGATGATGGCCATTCTGGCTGGTGTGAGATGATATCTCATTATAGTTTTGATTTGCATTTCTCTGATGATTAATGATGTTGAGCATTCTTTCATGTGTTTGTTGGCAGTCTGTATATCTTCTTTGGAGAAATGTCTATTTAGGTCTTCTGCCCATTTTTGGATTGGGTTGTTTGTTTTTTTGTTATTGAGCTGCATGAGCTGCTTGTAAATTTTGGAGATTAATCCTTTGTCAGTTGCTTCATTTGCAAATATTTTCTCCCATTCTGAGGGTTGTCTTTTGGTCTTGTTTGTGGTTTCCTTTGCTGTGCAAAAGCTTTGCAGTTTCATTAGGTCCCATTTGTTTATTTTTGTTTTTATTTCCATTTCTCTAGGAGGTGGGTCAAAAAGGATCTTGCTGTGATTTATGTCATAGAGTGTTCTGCCTATGTTTTCCTCTAAGAGTTTGATAGTTTCTGGCCTTACATTTAGGTCTTTAATCCATTTTGAGCTTATTTTTGTGTATGGTGTTAGGGAGTGATCTAATCTCCTACTTTTACATGTACCTGTCCAGTTTTCCCAGCACCACTTATTGAAGAAGCTGTCCTTTCTCCACTGTACATTCCTGCCTCCTTTATCAAAGATAAGGTGACCATATGTGCGTGGGTTTATCTCTGGGATTTCTATCCTGTTTCATTGATCTATTTTCTGTTTTTGTGCCAGTACTATACTGTCTTGACTACTGTAGCTTTGTAGTATAGTCTGAAGTCAGGGAGCCTGATTCCTCCAGCTCCGTTTTTCGTTCTCAAGATTGCTTTGGCTATTCGGGGTCTTTTGTGTTTCTATACAAATTGTGAAATTTTTTGTTCTAGTTCTGTGAAAAATGCCAGTGGTAGTGTGATAGGGATTGCATTGAATCTGTAGATTGCGTTGGGTAGTAGAGTCATCTTCACAATGTTGATTCTTCCAATCCAAGAACATGGTATATCTCTCCATCTATTTGTATCATCTTTAATTTCTTTCATCAGTGTCTTATAATTTTCTGCATACAGGTCTTTTGTCTCTTTAGGTAGGTTTATTCCTAGATATTTTATTCTTTTCGTTGCAATGGTAAATGGGAGTGTTTTCTTGATTTCACTTTCAGATTTTTCATCATTAGTGTATAGGAATGCCAGAGATTTCTGTGCATTAATTTTGTATCCTGCTACTTTACCAAATTCGTTGATTAGGTCTAGCAGTTTTCTGGTAGCATCTTTAGGATTCTCTATGTATAGTATTATGTCATCTGCAAACAGTGACAGCTTTACGTCTTCTCTTCCGATTTGGATTCCTTTTATATCCTTTTCTTCTCTGCTTGCTGTGGCTAGGACTTCCAAAACTATGTTGAATAAGAGTGGTGAGAGTGGGCAACCTTGTTTTGTTCCTGATCTTAGTGGAAATGGTTTCAGTTTTTTACCATTGAGGACGATGTTGGCTGTGGGATTGTCATATATCGCCTTTATTATGTTGAGGAAACTTCCCTCTATGCCTACTTTCTGGAGGGTTTTTATCATAAATAGGTGTTGAATTTTGTCGAAAGCTTTCTCTGCATCTATTGAGATGACCATATGGTTTTTCTCCTTCAATTTGTTTATATGGTGTATCACTTTGATTGATTTGCGTATATTGAAGAATCCTTGCATTCCTGGAATAAACCCCACTTGATCATGGTGTGTGATCCGTTCAATGTGCTGTTGTATTCTGTTTGCTAGTATTTTGTTGAGGATTTTTGCATCTATGTTCATCAGTGATATTGGCCTGTAGTTTTCTTTCTTTGTGACATCCTTGTCTGGTTTTGGTATCAGGGTGATGGTGGCCTCGTAGAATGAGTTTGGCACTGTTCCTCCCTCTGCTATATTTTGGAAGAATTTGAGAAGGATAGGTGTTAGCTCTTTTCTAAATGTTTGATAGAATTCGCCTGGGAAGCCATCTGGTCCTAGAGTTTTGTTCGTTGGAAGATTTTTAATCACAGTTTCAATTTCAGTGCTTCTGATTGGTCTGTTCATATTATCTATTTCTTCCTGATTCAGTCTTGGCACGTTGTGCATTTCTAAGAATTTGTCTATTTCTTCCAAGTTGTCCATTTTATTGGCATATAGTTGCTCGTAGTAATCTCTCATGATCTTTTGTATTTCTGCAGTGTCAGTTGTTACTTCTCCTTTTTCATTTCTAATTCTATTGATTTGAGTCTTCTCCCTTTTTTTCTTGATGAGTCTGGCTAATGGTTTATCAATTTTGTTTATCTTCTCAAAGAACCAGCTTTTAGTTTTATTAATCTTTGCTATCCTTTCCTTCATTTCTTTTTCATTTATTTCTGATCTGATGTTTATGATTTCTTTCCTTCTGCTAACTTTGGGGTTTTTTTGTTCTTCTTTCTCTAATTGCTTGAGGTGCAAGGTTAGGTTGTTTATTCGAGATGTTTCCTGTTTCTTAAGGTAGGATTGTAATGCTATAAACTTCCCTCTTAGCAATGCTTTTGCTGCATCCCATAGGTTTTGGGTCATCGTGTCTCCACTGTCATTTGTTTCTGGGTGTTTTTTGATTTCCTCTTTGATTTCTTCAGTGATCACTTCGTTATTAAGTAGTATATTGTTTAGCCTCCATGTGTTTGTATTTTTTACAGATCTTTTCCTGTAATTGATATCTAGTCTCATAGCGTTGTGGTCGGAAAAGATACTTGATACAATTTCAATTTTCTTAAAATATACCAAGGCTTGATTTGTGACCCAAGATATGATCTATCCTGGAGAATGTTCCATGAGCACTTGAGAAAAATGTGTATTCTGTTGTTTTTGGATGGAATGTCCTATAAATATCAATTACGTCCATCTTGTTTAATGTATCATTTAAAGCTTGTTTTTCCTTATTTATTTTCATTTTGGATGATCTGTCCATTGGTGAAAGTGGGGTGTTAAAGTCCCCTACTATGAATGTGTTACTGTCGATTTCCCCTATTATGGCTGTTAGTATTTGCCTTATGTATTGAGGTGCTCCTATGTTAGGTGCATAAATACTTACAATTGTTATATCTTCCTGGATCGATCCCTTGATCATTATGTAGTGTCCTTCTTTGTCTCTTCTAATGGTCTTTATTTTAAAGTCTATTTTGTCTGATATGAGTATTGCTACTCCAGCTTTCTTTTGGTTTCCATTTGCATGGAATATCTTTTTCCATCCCCTCACTTTTAGTCTGTATGTGTCTCTAGGTCTGAAGTGGGTCTCTTGTAGACAGCATATATATGGGTCTTGTTTTTGTGTCCATTCAGCCAGTCTGTGTCTTTTGGTAGGTGCCTTTAATCCATTTACATTTAAGGTAATTATCGATATGTATGTTCCTATTCCCATTTTCTTAATTGTTTTGGGTTTATTATTGTAGGTCTTTTCCTTCTCTTGTGTTTCTTGCCTAGAGAAGGTCCTTTAGCCTTTGTTGTAAAGCTGGTTTGGTGGTGCTGAACTCTCTCAGCTTTTGCTTGTCTGTAAAGGTTTTAATTTCTCCATCAAATCTGAATGAGATCCTTGCTGGGTAGAGTAGTCTTGGTTGCAGGTTTTTCTCCTTCATCACTTTCAGTATGTCCTGCCACTCCCTTCTGGCTTGTAGGGTTTCTGCTGAGAGATCAGCTGTTAACCTTATGGGGATTCCCTTGTGTGTTATTTGTTGTTTTTCCCTTGCTGCTTTTAATATGCTTTCTTTGTATTTAACTTTTGACAATTTGATTAATATGTGTCTTGGCGTGTTTCTCCTTGGATTTACGCTGTCTGGGACTCTCTGTGCTTCCTGGACTTGATTAACTATTTCCTTTCCCATATTAGGGAAGTTTTCAACTATAATCTCTTCAAATATTTTCTCAGTCCCTTTCTTTTTCTCTTCTTCTTCTGGAACCCCTATGATTCGAATGTTGGTGCGTTTAATGTTGTCCCAGAGGTCTCTGAGACTGTCCTCAGTTCATTCTTTTTTCTTTATTCTGCTCTGCAGTAGTTATTTCCACTATTTTATCTTCCAGGTCACTTATCCATTCTTCTGCCTCAGTTGTTCTGCTATTGATCCCTTCTAGAGTATTTTTAATTTCATTTATTGTGTTGTTCATCGTTGCTTGTTTCATCTTTAGTTCTTCTAGGTCCTTGTTAAATGTTTGTTGCATTTTCTCTATTCTATTTCCAAGATTTTGGATCATCTTTACTATCATTGTTCTGAATTCTTTTTCAGGTAGACTGCCTATTTCCTCTTCATTCGTTAGGTCTCGTGGGTTTTTGTCTTGCTCCTTCATCTGCTGTGTGTTTTTCTGTCTTCTCATTCTGCTTATCTTACTGTGTTTGGGGTCTCCTTTTTGCAGGCTGCAGGTTCGTAGTTACCGTTGTTTTTGGTGTCTGTCCCCAGTGGCTAAGGTTGGTTCAGTGGGTTGTGTAGGCTTCCTGGTGGAGGGGACTAGTGCGTGTGTTCTGGTGGTTGAGGCTGGATCTTGTCTTTCTGGTGGGCAGGTCCACGTCTGGTGGTGTGTGTTGGGGTGTCTGGACTTATGATTTTAGGCAGCCTCTCTGCTAATGGGTGGGTTTGTGTTCCTGTCTTGCTAGTTGTTTGGTATAGGGTGTCCAGCTCTGGTAGCTTGCTGGTTGTTGAGTGAAGCTGGGTGTTGGTGTTGAGATGGAGATCTCTTGGAGATTTTCGCTGTTTGATATTACATGGAGCTGGGAGGTCTCTTGTGGACCAGTGTCCTGAAGTTGGCTCTCCCACCGCAGAGGCACAGCACTGACACCTGGCTGCAGCACCAAGAGCCTTTTATCCACATGGCTCAGAATAAAAGGGAGAAAAAGTAGAAAGAAAGAAAGAAAGAAAGAGGATAAAAGAAAATAAAGTAAGGTAAAATAAACTTATGAAAATAAAAAAATTTTTAAGAAAAACAATTTTTTTAAAGTCAAAAAAAACACAGACGTATAGAACCCTCAGACAAATGGTGAAAGCAAAGCTATACAGACAAAATCTCGCACAGAAGCATACACATACACACTCACAAAAAGAGGAAAAGGGGAAAAAAATAAATCTTGCTCTCAAAGTCCACCTCCTCAATTTGGGATTATTCGTTGTCTATTCAGGTATTCCACAGATGCAGGGGACATCAGGTTGATTGTGGAGATTTAATCCGCTGCTCCTGAGGCTGCTGGCCTTTTTTCTTCTTTGTTCTCTCCCGGGGTTCAGTTTTGGATTTGGCCCCGCCTCTGCGTGTAGGTAGCTGGAGGGCGTCTGTTCTTCGCTCAGACAGGACGGGGTTAAAGGAGCCGTTGACTCTGGGGCTCTGGCTCACTTAGTCTGTGGGGAGGGCGGGGCACGGAGTGCGAGGCGGGCCTGCGGCGGCAGACGCCGGCGTGACGTTGCACCAGCCTGAGGCGCGCCGTGCGTTCTTCCGGGGAAGTTGTCCCTGGATCCCGGGACCCTGGCAGTGGCGGGCTGCACAGGCTCCCCGAAAGGGGGATGTGGAGAGTGACCTGTGCTCGCACACAGGCTTCTTGGTGGCGGCAGCGCAGCCTTAGCGTCTCACGCCCGTCTCTGGGGTCCGCGCTTTTTGCCGCGGCTCGCGCCCGTCTCTGGAGCTCCTTTAAGCAGCGCTCTTAATCCCCTCTCCTCGCGCACCAGGAAACAAAGAGGGAAGAAAAAGTCTCTTGCCTCTTCGGCAGGTCCAGACTTTTCCCCGGACTCCCTCCCGGTTAGCTGTGGCGCACTAACCCCCTGCAGGCTGTGTTCACGCCGCCAACCCCAGTCCTCTCCCAGCAATCCGACTGAAGCCCGAGCCTCAGCTCCCAGCCCCGCCCGCCCCGGCGGGTGAGCAGACAAGCTCAGGCTGGTGAGTGCCGGTCGGCACCGATCCTCTGTGCGGGAATCTCTCAGCTTTGCCCTCCGCACCCCTGTTGCTGTGCTGTCCTCCGCGGCCCTGAAGCTCCCCGCCTCCGCCACACACAGTCTCTGCCCGCGAAGGGGCTTCCTAGTGTGTGGAAACTTTTCCTCCTTCACAGCTCCCTCCCACTGGTGCAGGTCCCGTCCCTATTCTTTTGTCTCTGTTTATTCGTTTTTCTTTTGCCCTACCCAGGTACGTGGGGAGTTTCTTGTCTTTTGGGAGGTCTGAGGTCTTCTGCCAGCGTTCAGTAGGTGTTCTGTAGGAGTTGTTCCACATGTAGATGTATTTCTGATGTATCTGTGGGGAGGAAGGTGATCTCTGCATCTTACTCTTCCGCCATCTTCCCCCTCTCTCCTTATCTATGATTTCTAAAGGCACTGTGCTAATTATAGTGATTATCTGATGAATTCCTTATGAAAAAGAATTAGATTATATTACTCTGCATATGTAATCTAAATCTGTTATCACTGATGAATTATTTTCTGACTGTATGTTCTTGTGTTATATAATCGTTTGTTTTTCTTTCCTAGGAATGGAAAGAACGTTATGGACACAGTAGAGAAGATTCCACTAGAAACAGAAATGTTCATATTGACCCAAAAGAATCAAACTTCTCAGATATTAGTACCAACCGATGTAAGTAGTTTATTGTCTAGTTTTCTAAGAAATTTTTTTCTTATGCTTGCTTGGATAGAGACTGAGGATTAGTTACCCATCCAGAAATGCCTTAAGAGAACTATAAATGTGGTTCTGCAGTGAGTTTACTTTTTTCATCCCTCAGTGTATGAGAGGAAGGAGAAACTCAAATATGCATTCTGGTAGGAGAAGGAGACATCTGGGACATCAAGTGATTAGTTGTAATTACACTACCTAAATAATAGTACTTATCCCAGGCACATTGTAGGCAGGTACTGATTTCTGTTTACCTAGATGTTTTTCAGGCTGTTCAGTCATTTTTATAATAAGTTACTGATTGACCCATATATATCAGGTACTTTCCCAGGAATACAGGAATACAAAGAAGATAATTTCCATCCTTGGTTTGCCTGTAATTTAGTGAGGGACTGATATCAGGCAGAAGACATTGGTCCGTCGGTTGGGTTAGGAAACCTCCCCACATCCTTGACCCTGCCATCTGCTTCTGGGAATGCGAATTCCCAGGATCCAGCACTGAGTAGAAGGCAGAGGTTGTTTGTCTTTGGGGGAGATGCAGGGATGCTGAGAGAGTGTAAAGGTGCATGCCTGATGCTGAGAGAACTCAGCTCAGAGGATGGAAAAGAATTCTCTATTGGGAACAGATTTCTGTTATAAAGAAGTACTGTTTAGGAATAAGTAGTACTTAGCCAGGTGAAGGGGTTTTAGGCAGAAGGAAGAATGAGTGACATGAGAGAACCTTTGGGGAAATGTAGGCTTTTCTCTATGACTAGAGCCTAAAGTATGAAAAGCCTGATGAGAGGCGAGGCTGCAGAGATAGTTGGGAAACAGGTATTAGCATGCTTAGAAGTTTAGATTTTATGCCAAAGATAAGATTTCAATATGGAAAGAAGCATGCTCAGATTTTTGGTTTAGGAAGATGAATTTGACATCTGTATAAAGCATGATTTCCAGGGAAGTGAGACAGAAACCAGTTTAGTGTCTGTTTTAGTAATGCAGTCAAAAAATGATGAGGGCTCCCTCTGCATTCATTCTTGTTTCCCTCTCAAATCTATTCATTCACCCAAGGGAAACTAGAATGCTCTTCTATACCAATAAATCTGATCATATCACTTCTCTGCTTAAAACTGTACAGTGACTTTCCATTCTTACAGAAAGCCCTTCTGCGTGTGAGGCTGGATCTTTCCCCATGCTCCCCCAGCCCTCTCTGCTCAGAGCACACCTTGCCTTCTGCTCCCTCAAGCAAACAGCATTCCTTCTCCTGTGCTGTTTCTCTGCCTGAAATGCTCTTCCTGCCCTTCTTCACCGCATTAGCTCCTGGTCACCTTGCAGATCTCACCCCCAAAGCTTCCTCAGAAAACCTTCCCCAGACCTCTCTGACTAGGCCAGATCACCATCGTGGTTACTAACAGGTGACACTCTTAAACACACATCAGTGTTACCATTTTACATTTGTGTCGTTATTTGATCATGGTTCATCTCCCTCACTAGATTGTTAAGTTCCGTAAGAACAGGGACCATACCTTGTTTTGCTCACCGTGGTATCACTACAGCCCAGCCCAAAGCCTGGCATACGGTACCTGCTCAGTGGAGACTTGTAGAATTGAACAAAGACAACCATATCTGTAGTATATTCTATTTTATGAAAGTATATCCTCAGTCACCCTGGTTTACAGTTTTCACAGATATCCACTAGTTGTTTGTTTTTTTTATTGAAGTATAGTTGATTTACAAGGTTGTGTTAATTTCTGCTGTACAGCAAAGTGATTCAGCTATACATATATATATACATTCTTTTTTATATTCTTTTCCATTATGGTTTATCACAGCATATTGAATGTAGTTCGCTGTGCTACACAGTAGGACCTTGTTGTTTATCCATTCTATATATAATAGTTTGCATCTGCTAACCCCAAACTCCCAACCCATCCCTCCCTCCCTGCCTAGGCAACCACAAGTCTGTCCTTTACAGATCTCCACTCTTTTTTTTTTTTTTTACATCTTTATTGGCGTATAATTGCTTTACAATGGTGTGTTGGTTTCTGCTCCATAACAAAAGCGAATCAGCCATACATGTACACATGTTCCCACGTCTCTTCCCTCTTGCGTCTCCCTCCCTCCCGCCCTCCCTGTCCCACCTCTCCAGGCGGTCGCGGGGCACCGAGCTGATCTCCCTGTGCTGTGCGGCTGCTTCCCACTAGCTGTCTACCTTGCGTTTGGTGGTGTGTATATGTCCATGCCTCTCTCTCTCTTTGTCACAGCTTATCCTTCCCCCTCCCCATATCCTCAGGTCCTTTCTCTAGTGGGTCTGTGTCTTTGTTCCTGTCTTGCCCCTGGTTCTTCATGACATTTTTATTTTCTTAAATTCCATATATATGTGTTGGCATGCAGTGTTTGTCTTTCTCTTTCTGGCTTGCTTCACTCTGTATGACAGACTCTGGGTCTGTCCACCTCATTGCAAATAGCTCAATTTTGTTTCTTTTTATGGCTGAGTGATATTCCATTGTATATATGTGCCACATCTTCTTTACCATTCATCCGATGATGGACACTTACAGTGACACCTAATTCACATAATTATCACTCTGTTGAGATCTTTCTTCCTTTGTATATTTGTTTTGTAGTCTGCAGTATAGCATTGCAGCTCTATTTACAATAGCCCAGAGATGGAAACAACCTAAGTGTCCATCATCAGATGAATGGATAAAGAAGATGTGGCACATATATACAATGGAATATTGCTCAGCCATGAAAGGAAACGAAATTGAGCTGTTTGTAGTGAGGTGGATAGACCTGGAGTCTGTCATGCAGAGTGAAGTAGGTCAGAGGGAGAGAGACAGATACCGTGTGCTGACACGTGTATGTGGAATTTGGGAAAGAAAAGATGTCGTGAAGAACCTAGGGGTAGAGCAGGAATAAAGACACAGACTTACTGGAGAATGGACTTGAGGATATGGGGAGGGGGAGGGGTGGGCTGTGACAAAGCGGGAGAGAGGCGTGGACATATGTGCACTACCAAGCGTGGGGTGGATGGCTGGTGGGGGGCGGCCGCATGGCACGGGGAGATCAGCTCAGTGCTTTGTGACCGCCTGGAGGGGTGGGATGGGGGGTGGGAGGGAGGGAGATGCAAGCGGGAGGAGATATGGGAACATGTGTGTATATATAACTGATTCATTTTGTTGTGAAGCAGAAACTAAAAAAAAAAAAAGTGATGAGGGCATGAAATAAGCACCCTTGAGATGACCCTGGAGATAAAGAAGAAAGGATGTGTTTGGATGAGATTTAGTGTAGAAGAAATAGGAGAAGACTAAAGTTTCAGTTAAAGCTAGAAAATGGAGGATTCTACAAAGAGATTTGGAAGTTTATCATGGATTTGGAGTTAACAGAATGCAGAGATCTGGGAGTATGGAGAATGGTTAAGAGAAGAGAAACATGGTTAAGAGAGACAGAAACACAAAGCCTTAGGATGATGAGTTAGAAACTGGCGTGTGGTAGGCAACCAATATTTGCTGAATGAATGAGAGAAACGGTAAAGGGCAGAGTCCAAGATGACAAAAATATGAGAGAATTGGCTTGCCTTAAATTTTCAAAAAGTCCTATATTATAGATTTTTGAAGCTGTTGAGCTGCTCAAAATAACATTGTGAAAATTTAGGTTGTTTATGAAGTAAACCCCATTCACGTAGAGAAGGGATTAGTTCTCTAGATCTGTGCTGACCAGGATGGTAACCATTAGCCACATATGGCTGTTGAGCATTTGCAGTGTAGCTGGTGCCCCATATTGAAATGATAATATTTTGTATACACTGAGGTAAATTAAATATATTAAGATTAATTTCACCTATTTCTTTTTACTTTTTTAATGTATCTACTAGTAAAAAGTAAATACGGGGCTTGGAACTTATTTCTGTTGGACATTACTGCCCTAAACTATTGCTTCATGGGAAAAAGACTCAGGCCTTTTTTGAAGAGTTTGAGTTGATTACACCTTAAAATCCTAGCCGAGAAGTGAGATGTAGCACCCCCTGTATTCAGTGTGCAACCAGCTGAAACTTACTTTGATTATGAACAATTTCACTGTTATGATACCATAGTTAAATACTAATTCTGATTCATATTGAGTCTTTGCACTATAGCTGCTTCTGAGCTTAGACTACATACAAGGGAGAACTTTTCCTTGTTATTTTCTATCATACTATTAATCATTTTAATCTAATTTTAAGATAACTACATAGTTATCTTTTCTTAATATTGTCTTTACAGTCAAAATTCACATCCTTTATAAACTTGACTTTTCTTTCCGTGAGTCCATAGACTGTGACCCATAAAGACAATAGAAAGTGGACATTTTTTTCTTCTTTTGCAGCAGCATCCAAATATACCAGGGCTAATAATAGGACTGAAAGGGACCGAATAGAACTCCTCCAAGATGCAGAACCTTTGGATTTTAATGCAGAAACATTCACTGATGATCCTCTTGAATCTGAATCAGGAAGGTAAGTTCCAGCTTATCATTTTGGCTCCAGCATTCCTCTGAAATTTTAATAACATTCTGACTTGACGAGATAAACATAAGGAAAGTATTCATCTTTACTACTAATAAAAAGCATATTAAGCAACCTTTGAAACCTTTTAACACCTTCTAATGCTTTTGTATTTAAAAAATTATAGCATCTAGTGGTGGTGATTGAAATTAGTATCTTCGCAAACTACTACTAGTAGTATGATAAATAACAAAAAAGAATTGAAATCATTTGGTAGAATCTTAACAATATTTATATGCCTATTTCTGGCAATCCCGTTTATGAAATGTATTTTGCAATAGTTTACATAGGTGTAACTGGGTGGCACACTATTCTAAGCACTTTAACAACAGTAATTGTATTTTATGGTTGTAAGTCCAATTGAATTTGCATCCAGAGAGGCTCAGTAACTTACCCAGGATCACACGGCTTGTAAATGACAAAGTCAGGCATTTAAACCCCAGGACTCTGGCTACAGAGTGTGCTTTTAGCTGCTATACTATGTAGAAATAATTAAACAAAAGCAAATCATCATATGCATGAAGATATTTGCTATAGTATTGCCTATAAATAGCAAAAAGAATATTCTATTTATATTCAACAATCTAGTTATTAAATCTGTTAAGTTCCATGATGTATTTTACATCTCCCCACTCCTTTTTATTTACATCTCTCACCCCGCCATATGTGTCATATGTCATAGGCTCTAAAACCGTCATTGGTTGATTTATAATTAGGTAAATCCCTTTGGGATAACATTCTTGGCAAAGTTCCTGATTTCAGCTACTGAATAGATTTTACAGTTCTTACAAATTATGTAGCCACTTCCTTTTAATGTGTCCTTGTTTTTCTCTCCTTCTTTATTTTTGATGCCTTGGATCATTTCTTTATCCACCTTTCAGGTATCAGCCTGGTGGACGATACCTCTCAATGTCTCGCAGCCGAATATTTGATGATGTTTAAAATCTGTAAGAATATATGGAATAACTAACCAAGATCAACACATAAGTTCAGTCTTTATGAACATCTGTATGCCCTAGAATTTACACTGAACTCTTAGTGAAAAGTGTCAGGATAAAAAAGGCACTGAAAATTAATGGGATCTTAGTAATAATAGTTTATTGTTCATTGAATAGAGTATCATCTTTTCTAATAAGGTTTGTTACATACCATTCTTGAAGTGTCTGCCTTAGAAGTACAGTTACAGTGGAAGGATTTAATTCATGATTAAGATCAGTATATGCTGAAAACATGTAGTTCAGTTTGTTTCAGATAAATTTTTTTCAGGAAAGTTGTTTCAAAGGTCCAAGGAAGCCATAGTTATAACTGAATAATATTATACAGTTTTATTATTGTGACTTACATATTTTCTGTTTCTAAAGAGTATGTTGATCCTTTATTTCTCAAAGAGATGGACACCTCAATAACAACCATATTTACAAAACCCATGTCTTAAAACATGGCTTACTTACCAGACATAACTGAATGTAGAAAGCTCTTTTTCAATACTGTATGCAAATTAGTTAGGTTTTTGCATGTATAATTAAGAGTATCCTTCAACTGATTGTGTTTGTATCTTCAGCATGTGTACTATAATCAGGTGATGTATTCTTTCAGTCTTTGGTGGTAACTGGAAATTGTCTTATGCTTTTGGTATTGTTTTGTAAAATTTTCATTTCAGGGAGAGGTGTTCACCTTTGTCATTTAGCATATTGATTTGAGTTGATTATTCTATTCAAGGAGAATCGTAATTATTAATGGTAAATAGTGGGGGGGTTTAATAACCAAAGAGTCCCACAAAATTCTCTGCTTTTGAAAGGTGCCTGTTTATTCCTTTTGTAAAACAATATCTGGTTATTCAAAGGTAAAAAGTCAATCCATTTACTGTTATTACTAACAGTTAAATTATGATTTATAGAAAACAGAAAACTAGTTGAGAATGGAGATGTGTAGTAACTTGTTGGTTAAACATGTTATTATTTAAAATTGAATTTTTTAAACTTTGTGTTTAAGCCAAAGTTAGGTATTATATTTTAAATCCTCAGTGTTTTATTTCACAGTGACTATAGTTGAGCACAACATGTTTGCAGAGAGTTATGTCCCTGAAATATTTGCAACTCTGAGAATCCATACCTTGGATTCACCCAGTGGTGACTGTACTTGAGCTTGCCCATGGCTGTCTTAGTTTAACACCTATTATCCCGCGTAACTTTTAGTAGTGGCCCAGTTTGAAGATGAATTATATAGTCAAATTTGATTATATGTTTCTTGAGGGTAGTTTTTCCCTGAATCATATTTAAATGTTTTATTTTCCTCTTTTCGTAATGTTATCATTTAACTTTTTTAAAAGTCACAGTTTTATGCATATACTGAGAGGAATAGGGTGTCATCCTAATTATCTGATTTTCTTAAATTTTTATGAACTTTGAGATTAGATCCCTTTAAAAATATCAGTGGATAGATTTTACTCTCAATCGAAGATTATATAGACTGCTTATTTAAGAACACACACACACAGCCTTTTATTGTGAAGCATGGTTAGAGAGCAGTAGGCCAGGAGCAGAGATAATTTAACACTGTTTGAAATTTCATGATTGACCATTGAAACCTTGGGCAAATCATGTAACCATTCAGTGCCTCAATTTCTTCATTTTCAAAATGAAGAGGATTCTTGCTATTTACCTACTGATCTACCTCACAAAGCTATTGTGAGGGTATTGAGTTGATGTTTATATGGTGGCGTTTAAAAAGACAGAATAAGTTGTTAGCTGTGCTGGTTTTGTTATTTGAAAATAGTGGATGGGAAAAGGATCACCCCAGGAAGGGGTCCAGTTTCTTATTATTACAGAGAAGCTTGCAAGTTCCCAGAGCAAAAGCTCTTTTGGGAATAATTAATCAAAATCCTTTGAAAATAATATTGTTTTATTATTCAGTCTTTGGGTTTATTTTGGAATATTTTCCTTAATTATAATGTTGTTTCTCATCAGGTTTTATCATGAAACTCAGATGCTATTGTAGAAATAGAAGCAGAAAAAGAGAAGAAATGATCCAGTTACTTTTATAACTTATAATACCCTAAGATATATTGATAGAAATAAGTAAAGGAATGTACTACTTTATTTTATTGTTAAATTTTTTATGATTATAATAACTTTTGAGTTATTTCCAAAATAATTTTTGGTTGTTTAAGTGATCCAGAGTATTCAACTTTTTAAGCAGAATTTATCTTACAGGATTTCAAATATGATCATATAGGAAGGTTACCTAGCTAGGTAAATTTGTGTTTAGAAGGTAATGATTTAACCCCTGAGGACTAAGAGTTCATTGCTGGGGAAATGAGTTAATGTTCATTAAGCCACCTTGTAAAAAACTGTAATAAGAACAAAAGTTTTCTGTTTTGAGAAGCTTATTAAAATATAATGATATCTACTGCAAAATGTTACTACTAAATTCATAACACTACATGCAAAGTACATTTCTTGAAGAATTACTTCTGGCAATTACCTTTTGAGGTGTTTCTTACATAATAATAGATATCTGGTTAAATTTTCTAAATTATTTTTCTAAATAATGTTAGGTAAGGATATTCTAAGCCAGTAGTTCAAAATAACCATTGCAGAAAATAACAATAATCTATTAATTTCATGAATCTATAAGTTGCTAATTAACTTTTGTTACTACATCAATAATTTCTTATTATCAATAGAGCACTTTTGTAAAAATCATTATTAAAATAAACCTAATTATTAGAATTTGTTCTCTTACCAAATGAACACAGGGGCTTTGGAATAATTTCATCACGCAAGAGGCCCTCATTTCACAAGAGTGGTAAGGGCTAAATCAGAACATTCAGGGGTTTTTCATTTATAAAGAATAGAACAGAGTTTGACAATCGAAACTTTCTTTAAAAAAATGCTGCCAGTTGATTTGGTTTTGGACACTACTATTTGATTAGATTATCAGTTCTTAAATTTATGCTGGTTGTGTGCCCAAATGAAATTAAATGTGGATATGAAAGTCAGTGTGAGTGTTTTTAAGTATATTTTAGAATATCAATGAAGGGATTCATTGATGTACAATAGCAAACCTCATTTTTTTATACCTTTAGTAGATTTAGAGAATGTTCTTGATTTTTGTGTTGATTACTATTTTAAAGGAAAAATAAACTCTCCATAATTATAATTCACACTGTTCAGTAATGTGACTTTTATACTTGTGATTTGTGTGGGCAATGCCTGAAAAATCACAGGGATAAATATATTTGCACTAAGAGGCAAAACATGTCCCTGAAAAATCTTAACATACTTGAATCTCCAAAATACAATGGATTGTATTGTATTAAATTCTAAATGTTGAGAAGTAAATGAATTTAGAGTTTTATCTTTTCATTTCTTTTCTTCCTTCTTCCCTTCATTCCTTTTATACCTTCCTTCCTATCTGAAGCCTCTCTGTATAGTATGACTTCTAATGTGCTGACAGATTTTTTTTCTGTTTGTTCTTTGTGTACAGTTGTTTTTGATGATCAGTGCACTCAGAAGGTTCTTACTACAGATCCCACTACTTGAATAGCAGTATTGCACTTAAAGTAGTGAAACAGATTTTGCTAGACAACTAAGCAACATCTGAATGTAAATGTGATGGATGCTAGCTCAGTGTGTTGTCTTTTTCGCCACTAAGTAGGACACTTCAGTAAAATCAATTATTCTCAGTGTAAATGTTTTAGCATAAAATTAGACTTCCAAAACCAGTAATTGTTAAAAACAAAACAAGGAAACAAACCCAAAACATTAAGAACCTTGAGGCCTCTTTTTATGAAAAGGAGTTCGTAAATAATATACATCATTGTCAGAGTTTTCATTAAAGAGAGGTTGGAACAATATGAGAGGGTTACAGGAAGCCTTCTGAATTGTGAATTCCCTTTGTGTGGGGTACTTCTTTCCAACTCAGTGACTTTTTTCCTGCTCAGAGACCTGGAAGACTAGGCAGTATTATCCCTTGTACTAACTCCTGGAGACCAGGTCCTGTGAGCCGTCTCCACCATCAGAGCAGCCACTAGCCCTGCCCCATCCCCAGTCCCATTGCAATGGGAACATATCCTCACCCCTAATTCCTTTCATGTTCAGCCTGGTTTTCCTAACATTTTATTTTCACTTTCAAAAGATTTGTCCATTGAGGTTGATCACAATTTTTTTTTTTTTTTTTTTTTTTTATTGCGGTACGCGGGCCTCTCACTGTTGTGGCCTCTCCCGTTGCGGAGCACAGGCTCCGGACGCGCAGGCTCAGCGGCCATGGCTCACGGGCCCAGCCGCTCCGCGGCATGTGGGATCCTCCCAGACCAGGGCACGAACCCACGTCCCCTGCTTCGGCAGGCGGACTCTCAACCACTGTGCCACCAGGGAAGCCCGAGGTTGATCACAATTTTAAATTTGTTAATAAAGCAAGAATATTGGCATGTTCCTCTTCTCATAGATATCCTAAAAGACTTTTGTTTTTAACACACTTCCTGGTGAGAATTAACCTTTTTTCCTGTGAAAATCTTTTCTTTTGTGATTATCCTGATCTCACAGTATTTTGCAAAAGGAGATTTTTACTGTACTTAGTGCAGAAGGGTAGAAAGAATGGTTTACTGTGGCAGACATAGGGAGAATAAAGTCATAATTTGTTCATCTGACTGTACAACACCATTTTGAGTTGATATTATTGACATAAATCTTATCAACCTAATCACTTAGAGCTGTATTTCTCAAAAGAATGCTGGCTAGCATCTTCCCTACTTAGTACACCAAATTGTAGGGGAGAGACTTTTTTTTTTTAAAGCAATCCAATGGATTTGCTTTTCCATATTTTGAACACAACTTGAAGGATTTTTCTCATTTAGAAGATAGAGAACATGTGGAACTGTCTTTTAAATTACTGTAATCTCATATATATGTTTATAAATTATAGCATTGAAAAAAGAGCTCTAATATTGATGTTGTTACCTTCTGATATTTAATTTTTATAAAATGTATTTGTAAGTAACTAATTGTAGTATTGCTTTTAAGTAGTTTAAAAATCTTTCTCAAATAAGTTCTGCCCAGAACCTATTTCCTTAGGGCAATACTCTAAAGTTCAGTAGTCCAGTATGAGTTTGAAATACTCCTACATCTCTTCAGTATCTTTTTGTATATACCAGTACCCAAGCAAAGTATACCAAATGCCTAATTTCTGTGTTGCATTAATAAAGTACTTGTTATTTATCTAATTCAGTGGATTAGGTGAATAGAAGATAAGTCTTTCAAATGTGCATCTGATCATAATTTTCAAAATGTTCATTATGTTCATTTTTGGTGCATGATGCCAATTTATCTTTAATCAGCTACTACTACCTGGTATGTAATGGCAGATGTTTTCCTTTCTGACTAATGGGTTGTAGATGTAAGTATTTTTCTCTGCAGATTCTCACTAAATATGTATTTGAACAAACCTGCAAAGTGCTACCTATAAGTAAGTTAGCATCTTTGGCCTTATCTATGCATAATGTTCTCTTAGTTTGGTTTTGACAAACTCGTGGACTTGGAATTGCTTTGTAGTATTTTAATTTATTGCGATGTAATGAATTTTTTGAAATGTTTATTTGATTAGCTGTTAAAATATAGGAAATTATGTAGCTTTGCATGAAATAAAGTACATTTCTACAAGTTACTAAGAATTTTGCTGATTATGTGTTTTACTTCATACCACCTTCGAGATTAAACTCTTTTTAGTAGACTAAGGCATTTTTTGTTCCTTACCAGTTTATTAACAGGTATCACAAAAGAAATGTTTTAAGGTAAATAATTCAGTACTGTAGGTTCCACATTACTTTATCTTGTGTTTATAATTAAAATAAATAATTGTTATAAAACAAATATCATATATTAATGCATATACGTGGAATCTAGAAAAATAGTACAAATGAACCTATTTGCAGGGCAGGAATAGAAACGCAGATGTAGGGAACAGATGTGTGGACACGGGGAGGGGGGAGGGGAGGGTGGGATGAACTGGGAGATTAGGTTTGACATAATTACACTACCATGTGTAAAACAGATAGCTAGTGGGAACCTGCTGTATAGCACAGGGAGCTCAGTTCGGTGCTCCGTGATGACCTAGATGGGTGGGATGGGGGGTGGGGAGGGAGGTCCAAGAGGGAGGGGATATATGTATACATATAGCTGATTCACTTCACTGTACAGCAGAAACTAACATAACATTGTAAAGCAATTATACTCCAATTAAAAAAAAAAAAAACTAGAGCAGAAATCAATGAAGTTGAAAACAGGATAACAATAAAGAAAATCAGTAAAACCAAAAACTGAGTGTATGAAAAGATCAATAAGGCTGATGAAACCCTAGCTGGGCTGACAAAGGAAATAGAGAGTTGCTTACCCATATACCAAAAAGAACAATGGAAATTTGAAATTAAAAACACAATGCCATTTACATTCATCCTAGCTAATACAATAAGACAAGAAAAGGAAATAAAAGATATACAGGTTTGGAAGGAAGAAATAAAACCGTATTTGTTTGCAGATGATATGATCATCTATGTAGCAAACTAAAAGAATTGACCACAAAAAAAAAAAAACTTCCTGGAATAAGTCATTATAGCAAGTTTGCAGGATATAAGATTAATATGCAAAAGTGAATCACTCTCCCTTTTACCAACAATGGAAAAGTAGAATTTGAAATTAAAAATACCATTTACATTAGCACCCCCCAAAATGAAATACTTAGGTAAAAATCTAATAAAATATATCTAAGATCTATGTGAAGAAAACTACAAACCTCTGTTGAAAGAAATCAAAGAATAAATGGAGAGAGATTCCATGTTCATGGATGGGGAAGACCCAATATTACTGGGATGTCAGTTCTTCCCAAATTGATCTATAGATTCAATGCAATTCCAGTTAAAGCCCCAATAAGTTATTTTGTGGATATTGACAAACTGATTCTAAAGTTTATATGGAGAGGCAAAAGACCCAGAAGAGCCAACACAATACTGAAGGAGAGCAAAATCGGAGGACTGACACTACCCAACTTCAAGACTTACTATAAATCTACAATTATCAAGACATTGTGGGATTGGTGAAAAAATAGACAAATAGACAAATGGAACAGAACAGAGAGCCCAGAATTACACCCACATAAATATAGTCAATTGTTTGACAAAGGAACAAAGGCAATTCAATAGAGAAAGGGTAGTCTTTTTAACAAATGATGCTGGAACACTGGATAACCATGTGTAAAAAAAAAAAGTCTAGACACTAACTTTACACCTTTCACAAAAATTAACTCAAAATGGTTCATGAACCTAAAACTATAACACAAAACTTCTAGAAGGTAACATAGGAGGAAATGTAGGTGAACTTGGGCTTGGCGACCAGTATATATATCACACAAAAATGTGTGTGTATGTGTACCCAGAGACATGTACAAGGATGTTCATTGTGCTACTCACAGTTACTTCAACCATAAATAATTCAATCAACAGAATGAGTTTATTTATTCAACAAGATGGATATATGCATGAATAAGTAGAAATGATTAATTACAGCTATGTAACAACACGGATGAAACAGATAATGTAGATCCAAAGGATTCAGATGTGAAAAAATAATATAGTGTGATTCTGTTTATATAAAGTTCAAAAAAGATAAAATTAAATTGTAGACTTAAAAGATGAATGCTTTGTAGTAAAATCATAAAGAAAAAAGAAACAAGGAAAGATTACCATACGTGTCATGCTGTTGCTTACCTTTGAGGAGGAGAAAGGGATTAGTGATTGCAATAGAGCACAAGAGAAGTTTCTGGATTGCTGCCTGTGTTCTCTTTCTTGGGTGGGTGGTTTTACAGGTGTTCACTTGGTAATGAATCACTGAATAGTACGTGCTTTTATGTGTGCTTTGCTATATGTACCTTTTGTTTCATAATAAACTTAAAAATATAGAGATTTAAATTACATAACTTATACCATATAAATTGGGAGTGGAGCAAACTGCATTATAGTGTTCTAAGGGAGGAGTAAAGAGGTTGCTTAAGCCAGATTTTCAGTTGAGGATGCATGCTACAATAATCATTAAAAGAACAGAACTAGGGTATAGATACAAATAAAGGAAAAATGGAATGATAAAAAATTCAAATCACAACAGCAAAAGAACAAAAATAACCCTAAAACTAGACTTTATTGTTTCAAAATGCATACATAGTTGAGAAAACTATAAAGAAAGTCATGTGAAGTGATTTACTATATAAGTCAGTATGCTTCTGATAGGGATGGGACATTCAAAGGTATCAGAGAGGCTCTCAGTTACTAAGGGCAATGTTTTTTTCTTATCCTTGGGCATTTTTTACAAGCATTTTTCTATTTATACTTATTTACTATACATTTATATTTTATGCACTTTTCTGAATGTGTCTCTATTTCAAAATGTAAAAGGTTTCTAAAAAGAAAAATTAGTTTCTGTAAATCACATTAATAGTTGAAAGAGTAAAAGTTCTATTTTTTAAAAAACATTTTTTTCTGATGAAGAATGGATATCTGCACGCATATGTATAGACATGTATATGTATAAATAAGAACCCCAAACTACTGCAAAACAGTCTTGAGAAAGAAGAACAGAGATGGAGGAATCACACTTCCTGACTTCAGACTTTGCTACAAAGATACATAATCAAAACAGTATGGTACTGGCACAAAAACAGATACCTAGATCAATGGAAAAGAATAGAGACCCCAGAAATAAACCCATATACTTATAGTCAGTCTATGACAAAGGAGGCAAGAATATACAACAGTCTCTTCAATAAGCGGTGCTAGGAAAACTGGACAGCTACGTGTAAAAGAATGAAATTAGAATATTCTCTAACACCATTTACAAAAATAAACTCGAGGTATTAAAGACCTAAATGTAAGACTGGAAACCATAAAACTTCTAGAAGAAATCGTAGGGAGAACACTGACATAAATTGTAGCAATATTTTTTTGGATCTGTCTCCTAAAGCAAAGGAAATAAAAGCAAAAATAAAGAAATGGGACCTAATTAAACTTAAAAGCTTATGCACAGCAAAGGAAACCATAAGCAAAACAAAAAGACAACCTACAGATTGGGAGAAAATATTTGCAAATGATACTACTGACAAGGGATTAATTTCCAAAATATACAAGCAGCTCATATGACTCAACATCAAAAAAACAAACAACCCAATTTAAAAAATGGGCAGGGACTTCCCTGGTGGTGCAGTGGTTAAGAATCTGCCTGCCAATGCAGGGGACATGGGTTCAATCCCTGGTCCAGGAAGATCCCACATGCTGTGGAGCAACTAAGCCTGTGAACCACAACTACTGAGCCTGTGCTCTAGAGCCCGTGAACCACAACTACTGAAGCCTGCACACCTAGAGCCCACGCTCCTCAATAAGAGAAGCCACTTCAATGAGAAGCCCATGCACCGCAACAATGAATAGCCCCTGCTCGCTGCAACTAGAGAAAGCCCACGTGCAGCAACGAAGACCCAGTACAGCCAAAATAAATAAATTAATTAATTTTTTAAAAAATGGGCAGAAGACCTGAATAGACATTTTCCCAAAGAAGGTATATAGATGGCCAACAGACACATGAAAAGATGTTCAACATCACTAATCATCAGGGAAATGCAAATCAAAATCACTGAGCTATCACCTCATGCCTGTCAGAATGGCTAGGATGTGGAGAAAAGGGAGCTCTTGTACACTGTTGGTGGGGATGATGTAAATTGATGCAGCCACTGTGGAAAGCAGTATGGAGGTTTCTCAGAAAACTAAAAATAGAGCTACCACATGACCCAACAGTTTTACTCCTGGGTATATATCCAAAAAAACACAAAAACACTAATTTGAAAAGATAACATGCACCCCAATTTTCATAACAGCATTATTTACAATTCCCAAGATATGGAACCAAACCTAAGTGTCCATCAACAGATGAATGGATAAAGATGATGTGGTATATATACATACAATGGAATACTAGTCAGCCATTAAGAAGAATGAAATTTTGCCATTTGCAATGATATGGATGGACTTGGAGGGTATTATGCTAAGTGAAATAAGTCAAAAATAAGTACTGTATGATATCACTTATATTTGGAGTCTAAAAAATACAACAAACTAGTGAATATAACAGCAAAAACAACAAAAACAGACTCACAGATATAAAGAACAAACTAGTCGTCACCAGTGGGGAAAGGGAAAGGGGGAGGGGCAATATAAGGGTATGGGATGAAGAGGTACACACTATTATGTATAAAATAAGCTACAAGGATATATTGTACAATAGAGAGAATATAGCCAGTATTTTATAATAACTATAAATGGAGTATAACCTTAACAAATTGTGAATCACTATGTTGTACGCCTGTAACATATACTGTACATCAACTGTATTTCAATTAAAAAATAATAAATGAAAAAAGACAACAATGAAAATATAAGCATTCTTTTCTGATAAAGGATGCATATCTACATGCATATATATATAGACATGTATATGTATAAACATGAATGCAAAACTACTGCAACTGTCATCCTTAATGCTATAATCTTTACCTTTAAGACCCAGAGCAAGCCACTTCTATTCAGCATTGTACGTTCCATAATCATAAGAAGAGAGAAATAAAAGGCCTAAGAATGAAAAAAGAAGAAACAAACTTTTGTTTACTCTGACATGATTATGTATGTGGAAGATCCAAAACTACGCAAATTATTAGTATTGAAAAGAAAGTGGCATCTCTTAAAGTGGTGTTTGGAGCCTCTGAACCCTGGTTAAGTCACAGACCTCCAGTAAACCCAAACCTCAGTCTCATATTTGTTTTAAAAAAGGGGGAGTGGTGAGTGGATGGCTTATAATGCAATGCTTATCAGTGTGGCTGTGAGGATTATAATCAAATAATGTACTTGGAAGTCTCCGGCAAAATGTTACCCCACAGTAGATATCCATTGATTAAGAAGCACCAATCATCTGTGTGGTTAAGCTCTTCCTCTTCCTTCAGGCTCTTATCTGGAAGTCATTTCTGAGGGAGCATCCCTGCTTAATTTTTTCTTCCTAGCACTTAACTTAGCACTATCTAACGTAATACGTGCTATTTCTCATCTCTCTTCTCAGACATAAGCTCCAAGAGGAATTTTTTTTGTTTGCAGAACCACCTGTGCCTGACCCATAATAAATGCTCGATAAATTTGTGTTGAATCAGTAGATAGATGGGTTAATTTACACAGTCACCATCCTGCCCTGATCTGAGCTACTGCATTATAGTAGGTAATGGGGAGTATTTCCTAGGATACTAAATGGGAGGGGCCTTGGGACACCTTTTAAACCTCACCACCTGTCAGTCTCTTCCCTGTGGAGAGAGGGGAGGGTTGGAGATTAGATGTGTGACTCTTAGAATTAGTAAGAAGGGTAATGGAGCGCACAAAATTTGGGAGAGAGATCCAGAAAAGGAGACGTGGGATACTGAAGGCAGACTCCGGGTATCCTGAGTTGGCATTCTGGGCCAGTGCTGCTCAAAAGTGTCACTTGTCCACCTTGAAGAGGAACTTTTCTTTTCTCTACATAAAGACTTGCTTTTTGTAGAGACTCTCCAGCCCTGGATTTCTAGGCAGGATTTCTCAAAACTGTCCCACGTGTTTTTAACTTTGTTTTGTTTTGTTTTTTTGCGGTACGCGGGCCTCCCACCGCCGAGGCCTCTCCCACCGCGGAGCACAGGCTCCGGACGCGCAGGCCCAGCGGCCACGGCTCACGGGCCCAGCCGTTCCGCGGCACGCGGGATCCCCCCGGACCGGGGCATGAACCCGCGCCCCCTGCATCGGCAGGCGTACTCCCAACAACTGTGCCACCAGGGAAGCCCCTTAACTTTTTTTTTAAGCATAATTAAAGTGTCCCAACTGATTTACATGAAATAAGTAGTAGCATACAGACAGAATTACTATACTAACTGCTAATTAGATTGTGACTACACTTTCATAATGCCTAGTTCTTTCCTTTGAAACCCTTAACATACTGATTATTGTTTAATCTGTTATTTTTAATGATTTGCTCAACATCTCTTTCCCAGTCAAACTGTAAGCTCCATGAGGACAAAGGTCATGTTTGCCTTGCTTACTACCAGGTCCACAGAATGTATCATAGTGTACAGCACATAGTAGGCAGATGGTAAACATTGACTGCACTATCTAAAGATTAAGATTTATAGACGTATTAGACCAAAGTGTAAATCACATCTTTCTTGACTAGGATTTTGCAGTTAATGAAACCTTTGCTACTGTTCCAGGTATAACTTGGAAAATTATTCTCATTCAGTCACTGAATTCAAGAAGACTCCTTACACTATCTCTTTCTGGCCTTAAGCTAACTGTCTGCTTTGAACTTTGAAAGCATACTTATGTCTGGTTCCCATTTCAGAATGTCTCATGTAAATGATTTATGGTGAAGTCCAGGCATAGATGTAATTGTAAAGGCCCCCAGGAATTATAGCCCACAAAGTAGAGACTCTACCCTCCACAAGCCATGTCTCTATCTTCCCCAACATCTCTTACCAAAGAGCACAGGGCAGGGCTGTCTCCTCAGGATTTTCTCTAAATGTTGGGCCTTCTCCTTAGCAAAAGTGGTCATAGTTGATTGCTGATCATTCAGTTCATCAGTTGACTGCCTGATTCCTGGGCTTGGGAAGTGAGAATCTCACTTTTCAGCCAATTTGCTGCGTCCTGAGATCATTAGTGTAGAACCCCTTAGGTGGGGCATTTGTCAAATGCTCTATAAACTAGCAAATGTTTAAACATTATTAAAAGAAAAGAAAATGAAGCCCCAGGAAAGTAAAACCTCAAGTGAAAGCTGACACAGAATATTAATCGTCAGCAGGATTTTCAGAATCTGCAACACAGAAGAGGCCCTTAGGGACGAAGAAAAGTATAAAGTCCTCATTCACTGCCTCTTAAACAGGAACCCCAGGCAACAGTGACTTTTCTGAAGGATTTGCTGCCAATGGAATGTGAAGATGTCTGTTGGCCCAATAGTTGAAAGCAAGAGACTGGCAGATGTCACTGGCACACAGCTTTTAGAGTCGTTTATCAAATAAAAAAAAAAAATTGCTGTTCCTTCACTTGTGTTCATGACACCGTGTAACATCTCCCAGAGCAGGAAGACCATTAAATTGATGGGTACAGTTTAGATGAGGGGAAGAAGGAAGAAAGCATAATGGCAGAAGGAAGAAAGCAGGAACACTGTAAGCACCAGAGAGAATTGTAGCAAAGACAAAAACAAGGAAATGGGTAAATGCGGGTTTATCACTTAAGGAAATTGCTGAATAGTTCTCCTACCTTTGGCCATGTACACATCCTTACCAACATTTGGTGTTGTCAGTCTTTTTAATTTTAACCATTCTGGTGAGGGTGAAATGGTACCTCTAGTTTCAGTTTTCATTTCCTTCATCTCCAATGATGTTAAACATTTTTTCAGGTGTTAATAGCTGTTTTTATATCTTCCTTTTTGAAATGTCTGTTCATCTTTAGCCCCCTCCCTGTTATTTTTTGAGTTCTCTCTCTCAGATCCTACTCAGGTCCACACACTCAGCTCCAGAAACCTCTATCAAAGAGGAAGTCATGTCAGTCCACCTCTTTCCTTTCCCTTTGCCTTATAAAACAAAAACAAACCAACAAAACAAACAAAATAGCCCAGTTTTTAGTTAGGTTGTTTGTCTTTTTATTATAGTTTTGTAGAAGTTCTTTTTATGTTATGGATAGAGATCTTCCATGGATTGCCTGTTTTTTTTCTTACTAGTCTTTTGATGAACAGAAGCATTTATGTTCGATGAACCCTGGTTTATCAGTTTTTTTGTTTATTACTTAAGAAATCTTTGCTATCTCCAGATCAGAAGGGTATTCTCCTATGCTTTCTTTTTCTATAGGTTTTATATTTTACATTTAGGCCCATGATCCATCTTGAATTAAAGTTTATGCATAGTTGTTTTAGAGGATTATGATCTTTTTAAAAATATAAATATTTAGTTCTTTTGTCTTCAAAGCAGCTTGCTGGGATTGTGTGTGTGTGTGTGTGTGTGTGTGTGTGTGTGTGTGTGTTGGATTTATAGACCAGTTTTGGGAGAACAGAGATCGTAACAGTTTTGAGCTTTCAGAGCCATTAACATTGTACATCTTTTGATTTCGGTAATGCTTTGTAGAGTGTAGAGGTCGTGGACTTTTTTTTTTTTTGGCTAGATTTAATCTTAGGCATGTAAAGTTTTTTATATTTCAATTCCATTAGTTTTTGCTATTAGATAGAAATACAACTGATTTTTATATATAAACCTTGAGTCCTGCAATTTTGATGAACTGATTTATTCTATTGGGACTTTTTGTAGCTTCCATAAGGGTTTTCTGTGTACACAATAGTGTCTCTGACAATATCAATTTTCTTCTTCCTTCCCGATTATTTAATTAATTCATTCATTTATTTATGAACTGGCTAGAGTTTCTACCATGTTGTTGAATAAAAATAGTAAGAACAGGCATTTCTGCTTTGTTCCTATCTTAGATGGAAAAAGTTCAATGTTTCACAATTAAGTATGATTATAGACCAAGATTTTAAAAAATATATGCCTTTTATCACATTGAAGAAATTACTTTCTATTGCTAGTTATGCTGAGAGTTTCTATCATAAAAGGGTATTGAGTTTTGTCAAGAAAACAAAGATTTTTTTCTGCATCTATTGAGATCATATGGTACTTCATTTTTACTCTGTTATTGTGGTGAGTTATGATTCATTTTGTTGATGGTTTCCTTTGCTATGCAAAAGACTGTAAGTTTGATTAGGTTTATTTTTGCTTTTATTGCTTTTCTTTGGGTGTCAAATCCAAAAAAATCATCACCAAGACCTATGTCAAGGAGCTTACTGCCTATGTTTTCTTCTAGGAATTTTCTTGTTTCCGGTCATTGAGATCTTTTTCTGCCTGTTTCAGAGTTGCACTAAAACCCCGCACCGAAGCCAGTCTTGTTTTGAGGATAGAAAATGCAAAGATGACTTCTGGGATTTGCATGCCCTGTCCTTCCCAGGGTTAACATTACAAGGTGGCAGAATTACAAAATGGCCTCAACTTGTACCTAGGGAGACTGTGGAAAGATCCCTAGTCCTATTTTATGAGGCTCATTCAGGATTAGAGTCTCAGCTTTAGAGGTTCGGTCCTCCGGGTGAAGACTTGGACTTCAGAGTTAGGACTCTAGCACCTCTTCATGAATAAATTACCTCCTTTTAAAAGGTCATCAGAGCTATAATCCAGGAATGGTAGGTCAAGTTCCCTTGGGGATTTGCTTAGGGAGGTCTTGAGTTTGCTACACTAGCAGAGATTTTAAGCAGGTACCTGGGGAAGTGGAGCGTGGATACAGCAGTATGAAGTGTTAGAGCGGTTAGGTGGAGTACCATAAGTTTGGGGAAGGGTCCATAAAACTGAGATGGGTCCAAGTCACCTGGAGGTAGAGTTGTCATCCACGTGATTTCTAAACGTCTCTACCATTCCTGGTTCAGAGTTATCTCCCAGGCAGGGAGGGCGGAGATTATGTGAACAGCACTGGATCAGCTGACTAACCCCTCCTTTCTGCTGCCAAGGTTAAGGAGGGTGAGGAGAAACTGTCTAATGGTTTCCTCACAGAGGGAGGAGGGGCCCAAGGGCGAGAGAGGACAAACAGAACAGAAGATGGGCAGAACCACTCTCTTATTTCTCCCCAAGCCCCCAGCCAGCACCTTTCCTTCGCTGCCTGCGCATCAGGTCCCCTGTGCGGGGGCAGAGCAGGGGTCTCGGCCCCGCAGCTTCTACAGGAGCAAGGATGGTGGGGCAGCAGGCGCTGCTTCTAGTCGGATTCCTACTGCCTGGCCTCCTGCTCTCAGAGGCTGCCAAAATCCTAACTCTGTCCCTGGTGGGTAAGTGTTTGGCCAAAGATCCAGAGACAGGCAAACGGCACTTGGTGAGAGAGTCGTGTGTTTTTCCAGTCTGGAGCAGGTTTGTTACCCTGACCGGCGGATGAAAAGCGGGGAGCCATTTGTGCGGGTAGGAACGGGGCTGGGGCCAGAAGTTTGAGATCCAGCCCAGTGCAGGAGGCCCCCGGCCGCCTCCTCCAGGGCGCGGGCTGGACATTCAGAGGCTCACCCTAAACTTCTGGAGGGCGCACAGCAGTTGCCGGTAAAGACTGGGGCAGTTCTCGGAGGCCAAGGAAAGGTGCTCCTGGAGGCAGCAGTAATAATTTTCTGAGGGTGCCCAGGAGCCAAGGTGGAAGGGCGCAGTGGTTGAGAGTCCGCCTGCCGATGCAGGGGACACAGTTTCGCGCCCTGGTCCGGGATGATCCCACGTGCCGCGGAACGGCTGGGCCCATGAGCCATGGCCGCTGAGCCTGCGCGTCCGGAGCCTGTGCTCAGCAACGGGAGAGGCCACAACAGTGAGAGGCCCGCGTACCAAAAAAAAAAAAAAAAAACTAAGAAGCAGCTGCACGCTTTTTCTCCTGCACCACCCGGAGCAGGTTTGTTACCCTGGTGGGCGGACGAAGAGGGAGGAGCAATTTGTGCGGGTCGGTGGGGGGCAGGGTAGGTACTCCATCCCTCTAACCCCAGTCTCCAAACCCTTGCCCTTTGCCATTAATTTCTCTTCTGATTTAGCTTTCTCTGCTGCTGAGACCCTTAGATTCAAGCAAAGTGCCTGTGTTGGTGCGGGTTCGAAGAGGAGACCTTAGTGAGATGGAGCTTGCCCCTCTCCCAAGGATTGAGCTTATGTTTCCTTAGGATCCCAGGATTGTCCTCGGATAGACGATGTCCCAGCCACTCATGCATATAGGATCCTGCAGGCCCATCCCATGGACCCCACAGTTATCCTGCAAGTCTATCCCCAAGTCTTAATGGATGTGAAACATTCAGGCCCCAACTGAGAAACTTCCTGCCAAATATATTTGAACTGCAAGCATTTTGGCTCCAACTGATAGCTCCACGTCCTTCTGCTGCAATGGTTGCTTCTTGGACTTATTCAAGCACCCATATTTCTGGTTTCTACTCTTGCATACTTTACAAAGAGAAGGATCCCAGAAGTAGCTCTGATTGCTTGTCCATTAGGACCCCTTCACACTCACATGCAGGGCGCCGTGCCACAATTTCCACCAGTGCAGTTATTTCTTTATGACATGGTGTCTCCATAAGTCCCCGGCTGAAATGCAGTATGTACCTTAGGATCAGGAACTCCTTAGGGCCTAAGCCCCGAGAAGCTTATCACACTGACATGGAGGCCAGAGTTACAAGAGGAAATCTTTGATGGAGGTTTGCCACTTGTCAAGGAGCTGGGCCAGCAGGCTCTGGGTGAGTGGGCTAGGGCTTACTCAGAATGCGATGGAGAGACTGACTGATGACGCTCATTTCCTCTACTCCCTGGCAACTTTCTGCTTCCCTACCCCTCCTCTCCTGGATTTGTCAGCCCATCAATCTTAGAATCTCTACTCTCATCATTACAAAAATGAAGCTGTGCACTGTTCTTAGGTGGAAGCCATTTTCTACTGATGAATCGGGTCTCTCAGATTCTTCAAGATCATGGTCGTAATGTCACCATGCCTCTCCAGAGAGGAAATTTATTGCCACCAGGTATCTTCCCCACTAATTCTTGATTGGGTGTATTCCAGGCAAGGAACAGCAATAGCAATGCCTTTTGCATAGAGGGTCTTTTCAAAGAGTTTCTTCAAATGTAACTGGACTGAAAGAATGAAAAGGGCGAGTGTGTGCATGTGTGTGTTTGTGTGTGTGTCTATGTAAGGTGTAGGAAAACTTCCTGGCTCTTTCCACCAGGACTCCATGCTCTGTAGTTCTATGTTCTCCTCCTGTACCTGACTTCCAGTCCATCTCAAGCAACCCTCCACACATTATCACAGACCATTTTGGTAATGCTACTTTATAACTTGGCTTGAAAACCTGTTGAACAGATGTGTTATCCATGTATAAGGTTTCTAATAGGTAAGGATCACTTTTTTCTATGGCATTAATGACTTCTCCTCTTATGGTATCTGAAATTTAAGGAAGTTTTCTCAGGAGGTCCCTTATTTACGCAACTAAGATCAGAATCTACCATTGAGATGATCTTGTTTTCTTGAAAATTAGTGACTGCCCGTGAGTTTGTGCATACTGATGTAGGAAGTGCCTAAATCCAAAGAGTTTAGCTAGAATGAGCTCCTAAATCTTAGCAACTCCTCTCTATTGACAGAAAAGGAAACAGCAGTCCTAAGAACTTGAACGATTTACTCAGGGTCACACGGCAGGTTAGTAAGTGTGTTGGGTGGGTTTAGGACTTAAAGCCCTGGAATGCTCATTCTGAAGTGTTGCTCAGGCTTTGATTTAAGAAAAAAAATGCAGTATTAAGCGGACTCTTTGAAGAATAAAATTGTGAGAAATTATAAAACTTTGAAGGTGACTTCAGGCTTTGTAATTGTTCAGATTGTTTTAAAATCTTTTTCTGTCGAAATTTCTTTTACGTTTTTTATTGTGATAAAATACACATTACATGAAATTGACCACTGTAACCATTTTTGTATAGAGTTTAGTGACTTTAAGTACATTCACATGGTTGTGCAACTATCTCTGCCATCCACATCCAGAACTTTTTTATCATTACAAACTAGAACTCTGTACCCATTAAAAATAACTGCTCATTACCCATTGCCCCAGCCCCTGGTAAACACTATTCCATTACTTCTCTAGTAATTTGACTATTCTATATACCTTATATAGGTGGAATCATACAATATTTGTCTTCTGTATCTTGCACATTTCACTTAGCATAATATCTTTTAGGCTCATTCATGTTGGAGTATGTATCAGAATTTTCTTCCTTTTTAAGGCTGAATAACATTTTATTGAATGTATATACCATATTTTATTTGTCTATTCATTTGTTGATGGACATTTCTGTTGTTTCCACCTTTTGGATATGTTAGTAATGCTGCCATGAACATTGGTGTACAAATATCTGTTTGAGTCCCTACTTAAAACCATTCTAATCACCTTCTAGATTAAGTTCTATATGCTTCACTGAGCATCTTTTATATGCGTATCCTTTTGCACTTTCCTTGATAGCAGATCTGATGAAATAGCTGTAGTGTATTAAGATCTAATTTTTAAAATTGTAATTTAATCTAATGAAAATTTTAAATTAAATTAATTTAAATTAAAATTTTAGATTAAAAAATACACTTGGCATGAACTTTGAGAAACTGCTGAACTTCTACCCCTTTAACAAATGTATGTACATCAAAATCTATAAACAATTCAGGGAGTTTTTAGATCCATTCAGTCTTATTCTTAGGTTCCAGGTTTAAGTGTCTAGGGTTTCTTTCAATATTCCCTAATCATGGGCATTCCTGAGGCTTTGAAACAGCATATTCATTCTTTTTTTTTTTTTTTTTTTTTTTTTTTGCGGTACACGGGCCTCTCACTGTTGTGGCCTCTCCCGTTGCGGAGCACAGGCTCCGGATGCGCAGGCTCAGCGGCCATGGCTCACGGGCCCAGCCACTCCGCGGCATGCGGGATCTTCCCGGACCGGGACACGAACCCGTGTCCCCTGCATCGGCAGGCGGACCCTCAACCACTGCGCCACCAGGGCAGCCCCAGCATATTCATTCTTTGCTTCATTAGAAGAGCTAGGCTAGGTGTCTGCAAATCAGGAAAATACATGATTAGGTTATTATTTCTGACCTGATGCTCATTTCAGTGTATGGAATATTTGAACCATTTATTAACTATTAATTTGAACACACCCATCTTGCTTATTTATTAACAACTTTAGTTGAAGAAATAACCTCAGTGGCACTGAAGAAACAAAGATCTCTAATAATCATACTTGTGGATTCATAAGCTCCAATCGTTATGTGGAATCACAATTGGGTTATTGATAGAGGCTGAAAGGATATTGAGGACATGATAGAAAAAGCCTAGATGACCTTGAACACACTGTTAGTGGAAATGCAGACGTTAAAACTCTGCAGATGAGGACTGCCTCCAAGGGCAATGGCTGCCCTTGCCCTGTTCAGATGCAGGGCTGTGTCTGAGCCGCTTCGTTCCCCCGAAGTGCACACACTCCTCGGCAACAGCAGCCTTCACTCTAGTGGGGACCACACTGGAGCAGGAGCCTAGTGCGGGCCTGGTGTGCACTGGGCTGGTCCCGGGAAACCGGCCAGATCCCCAAGAGTTTCAATCTGCTTCCTCTGCTTTGTTCCTGGGAGTGAGCAGGCGTGTATACACACTCTTCACAAGTGAAGGCTTGGTTTCTTACAGCCCTCTGGTAAGTCCCACTGGTTTTCAAACCAGCTAAGGGGATTCATCTTCCCCGTGTGGGACCCCAGGGCATGATAACTTTTATGGAGAACAAAGAAGAACTCTGAGGATGAAGCAGTAAGCCCAGAGGCTAGAGCTTCAATCTCACAGGGCTGAGTTTCAAATCGCAGAGGATTGTTTCCAGTCCTTAATAAGAAATTTTGACATCCAAATAGGCCAACAATATTAGTTGGCCCATTTGGATGTCAGAATTTCTTATGACCAGTGACTGATGTTTTCCTTCCACTTTGTTGCATTTAGATTAATAAAATCAGTAACCAGTGTCTTATACCTGCCCCACTATTGTTTCTTGGAAGCAGAAAACTTGTTTCCTGATTTCATAGGTCCACAGATGGAGAGAAATTTTGCCTCTGGGTTGATCATACCCAGACTCTCACCCGTACTTATTAAATTATTTGGATGTTATAATTTGGAACATTTGAACCAATGGTATTTAGATGAGATTTTGAACTATGAGTTGGTAGTGTAAAAGTTTGAGACCTTTTGGGATGTTGAGATGGGGTGAATGCATTTTGCATGTGGGATGTACATGAGTGTTTGAGGTGCAGAGAGCAGAACATAATAATAGGCAGATAATGCCCCCCCACCCCCAGCCCAGAGATATCCGTGTTCTAATTCTTGGAACCAGTGAATGTTCTACCTTACAAGGCAAAGGGACTTTGCAGATGTGATTGATATAAGGATCTTGAGATGGGGAGATTATCCTGGATTATCCAGGTGGAGTCAGTGTAATTACAAGAGTTCTTCTAAATGAAAGAAGATAACAGGAGAGTAACAGAAGGAATGTGATGGTGGAAGGAAAAGTCAGAGTGTGATTGCCAATTGGAAGGAGGCTATAAGCCAAGGAATGCAGGCAGTCACTAAAAGCTGGAAGAGGCAAGGAAACAATTGTCCCCTTGAGCCTCCAGAAGGAATGCAGGCCAGCCCACATCTTGCTTTTACTCACATAAGACCCATTTTGGACTTCTGATATCCAGAACTGTAAGATAATAAGCTTGTGGGGTTTTTGCCACTAAGTTTACAGTAAATCTTTGCAGCAACAATAGGAAACCCATGCAGCCATCATAGGTGGTCAGGTCACTCCAGGAGGCAGGAGAGCAGGTTGCTAAAGGCAATTTTGAGGGGCACTAATTACAGTACCTATTATATTGTGATTTGGACAAATTCTAGATGTTTTGTTATTTGGGACCGTATCCAAAGTGGGCTGATTTTCAAGCAATGAGCATACATGGACTTAAGTAAAATGTATAAGTGAGAAATATGTTGTCTCCAGAATGCAAAAGAACTAAAAGATGTTGGACCTGTTGAAATATTATGGTGTCAATAGTTGTTTCTTGACAATGTCAGTGATAGAAAAACAGACTGACCAAATCTTTCCCAGGAATTTCGCTTAGGTACTGGGTCTTGAGCTTTGTGTAGGGACAATGGCACATCCCTTCATGTGAACTACTTTGAGAATGTTTCTGCCTTGAGTGAGTGTGTGAAATGAATCTCCTTGGAGGAGGATGTCCTTAATGTAATTAATACCTATGCTCCTGGGGAAAGTTGGATGTGGTTAATATTTTGCCAACAAAGATTGTGGCCAATGGTAGAGCTGTTGAAATGTCCCATTGGCAACCAGTTAGAGGTATACTGTGCCTCTTCCAAGGTGAAGGCAAACTGCAGTTGAGAGCCTGGTAAAATAGGTACTGAACAGAACATATTAGCCAAATCTATGACTGCCAAGTATTTTTTAGTAGATCCTTGGATAGAGTCAGTCATTTCACTGAGGTTGGGTATGGGAGCTGTAATGTGTGGGACCATGCAATGATCTGTTCCCAGTCACTATGCACAATTTGGTTGGACGTCATGACTGATGTAGGCACAAATGCATTAAGAAGAGTATGGAAGGTTTATTACTCAAATAATAAGGACTTTTTGAAAGAACAGGACAGGTTCCCAAGCCCCTGAAAAATGGCTATCGAGAGTAGGGAGGGATGACTAGCTTGAATTTTTATTGTGGGCAGGGGGTTGGGATGTGGTGAGGGTTCCGCCTCATGGGCCTGACTTGCATGGTTTGAAACTCCCACTTAGGGCCACAAGAGGGAGCATGCAGGCTTTCTTACCAGTTTGCCCAGGTAATGCACAGAAGAGGGAATGGGAGATAGGGCTTGAAGCCTGCTAGCGGTCAAACATCAGCATCAAACATCAGACTCATGGGTAATCGAGGAGAAGCCAAGTTGGTACGTAGAGGTGCAGAAGATTACTATTTTAATTAAGCCATTCAGTACTTCCTACTGAATCACAAACTATTTGGATATATCACTTTAAATAATGAAGTTGAATTTTTCTAAAACAAAAAGAACAGAGGCTCTGGAATCAACCTTGACAAATTATCTTAAACTAATTAACTTTATTTTCTCAGCAATAAAATGAGACAAATAGCTATACATTCAATTAAGGCTTTAAATGGAAGTTTCCATAATTTAAACTAAAAAGCATTCCTGAATCATTGTAAGCTTCTCAAGAAATACTTTCATATACAAGATTGAATAAGAAAGCAACCAAATGGAACAAAAACAATTCAAAAGACACAATCGAATGTTGGTATCATCATTCTAATGTTAATCCATGTTGTGTGACACATTTTAACATTTAACCCATTGGTGTTTCTTAGGTTTTACAGAGGAGGAGAAATCATACAAAGTTATTAACTGGTTTCTACCTGAAGATGATAACAAAGAATTTAAGAAGTCTTTTCATTTCTTTATGGAAGAAACTTTTGAGGGCAGGTAATTTTTTAACTTATTTGAACTAAAGAGTCACAGTTTTGGTAATATAAGTGAATGGGTGGATGCTTGGACTGAGGATGTGATAAAGGGATGGTTGGATCGATGGAGAGGGGGAGGGAGAGAGGGATGAATGATGATGGTAGTTGGGTAAACAAGTATTTCACACCAAATCCTCCATTCCAGCCATTGGAGGCTTTCCCTTGCTCTGTCCTTTCTCTCTTCTACTATAAGCATGAAGGTATTCCTGTAGCAACTGGGAGGTAGTTTCTTCTGGGACTTCCTTGCAACACTTCACTTACAATCTTTGTCTATAATCTCCCCAACACAGAAGCATAGGTACCTCAACCTCTCACTGTTGGTAGGGAAATCAAAGACACCTTTCCATTTATTTTTTTCCTTTCTCCTCACATGTATTTATTAATGGAGAAGACTTTTAAACAATGATTTTGTAGAAGTTGAGCTCCTGGCCATGTAAAGTCCTTTTAAAATGCAATCAACCTCGTGCAAAATAAGACATGAAGCTGACTCCTTTTGCTTCATCTGGAATGGAAAGGAACACATAACTCCTTACTCATAGACATAGAAGTGAAAAGACAGAAATCCATGCCTATCTGGATTAATTACAGAGGACTAGTCTCCTCTTTTCTTCCTGAAAATCTATTTACTAATAAAGGTACTGCTTAAATCTGACTATTTCCATAAAACCTCCTTTCCTCACTCAAACTGGAAGACCACAGTCCCTCTGGGATAGGTCTGACCTAACCTACTCATCTGATACTTAGTCTGTATCGTCTTGCGACGTTATTTATACATTTTAAGTATATGCTTTGTCTGTTCTCCCCTAATTTCATATTTTTGAGGACAGATATAGGTAACCATGCATTCTTGATATTTTTCTATTTGTTAGCTTAACTTTAACTATGATTAACAAATTATATTCTAGGAATTTTTACAACATTACTGAAGTTACCCAAAAGTTTTAGTAACCACTCCTTTGTTACGTGAAATCTTTAAAACACAGCAGGGGATGATTTGAGCCAATCACTTTCATTGCGTGACTTGAAGTTGACCCTGAAGATCAGGCAGAGATATGTATATTGCTAATGACTCCTCAGCCTCTGTACAATCTCTACCTGGGGCACAGTGGTGCAATGGTGGACAATTATAACTATGCCAGGGTACCGATTCTCTTGGTCCTCCATGCAGCCAGGAGGGCTCTGATGTCTGGAGCCCTTGCACTTATTACCTCTAGTATCTTAGAGTGCAGATAGGTATCCTATTTCCCCATATGTTGTACAAACAGGAAACAGGGTCATAATCTATATAGGCAGTGATGGGAAAGCGTTGCAAGAAGATAGGTTCCTGGAATAATCCCATAGGCAATGTCTTAATTACATGTCAGAAAGCTTTGCCATTATCTTCTCTGTATACCTTAGCCTGCACTGAAGTGGAAAGGCTAATCATATGTTTCAGATCCAGGTTTTTTTTTTCCTTTGTTTAACCTCTGGGCTAGCTGAGATTTTGTTCTAATATGATCAAATAATCCCTTGGGTGAGGAAATCTGTCATATGTGAATACACAGTAATTTTTAAAAAATAGCCTATAATGTCAATATTTATGGGATTGTGTCATCAAGTGACTTGCACTGTTTTGCTAAGTAAACAAGAAAACCACTCATAAAAGTTCAGTATGTAAGTGAAGTTTAAGGAAAGTGTCGCAGAATTTATCAAGTAGAAAGAGATCTGTGAGGTCTGCTGTGGTCAAAGAAGCCTCCCAGAGCAGAAGCCCCATTGATGGCAGTTCATTTTCGGTTAACATAATGCATCTGTGCCCATGGATTTCAGGAATGGAGAGTTCAAAGATATATTTTCTAAGAACTGGCATAGAGAGTGCTGGGGATTTGAAGCAGTGAGGAAAGGGAGGGGGGACGAAGGGAACACTCTCAAGAGCAGAACATCTGCCCAGAGTGACTAAGGTACATATTTATGGACAGTGGTAGAATAGGATGGCTGCTGTTGGGTGTGGTCTTACCTACCTGGAATATTTTCTTTGTATCCCAAGATTCTTTTTTTTAAATTGACGTATAGTTGCTGTACAGTGTTTCAGGTATTCAGCAAAGTGATTCAGTACAGTTACACATATATATGTATATATATATATATTCTTTTTCAGATTCTTTTCCATTATAGGTTATTACAAGATATTGAACATAGTTTCCTGTGCTACACAGTAGACCTCTGTTATCTATTTTATATATAGTAACATGTATCTGTTAATCCCAAATTTCCAATTTATCCCTTCCCCTGCGTTCCCCTTTGGTAACCATAAGTTTGTTTTCTATGTCTGTGAGTCTATTTCTGTTTTGTAAATAAGTTCATCTGTATTATTTTTTAAGATTCCACATATAAGTGATATCATGATATTTGTCTTTGTCTGACTTACTTCACTTAGTATGATAATCTCAATGTCCATCCATGTTGCTGCAAATGACATTATTTCATTCTTTTTTATGGTGGAATAATAGTCCATTGTATATGTATAACACATCTTCTTTATCCATTCATCTGTCAGTGGACCAAGATTCTTTTATGTATTGTGATAGTAACACTTCCAATGAATATTTATCGTTTATTTATTTTTCTTACAGAAGCACATTTGAACACGTTTTAGCTATTTTGGAGCAACTAGGGCTTCCGTGCAGTCATTTGCTAAGGAGAAATGATACTATGAATTCTTTAAAGAATGAGAACTTTTGGGCTTCCCTGGTGGCGCAGTGGTTGAGAGTCCACCTGCTGATGCAGGGGACACAGGTTCGTGCCCTGGTCCGTGAGAATCCTACATGCCGCGGAGTGGCTGGGCCCGTGAGCCTGCGCATCCAGAGCCTGTGCTCCACAACGGGAGAGGCCACAACAGTGAGAGGCCCGCGTACCGCAGAAAAAAAAAAAAAGAATGAGAACTTTGACCTGGGGATAGTGGAAATTTTTGACTACTGGCATTTCTTGGTTGCTGAGAAGCTTGGAAAGCCAGCCCCCTGTCTTATGTGCCAGTATTCTATTCCTTGTTAACTGACCACATGGACTAATGGGGCTGAGTAAAGAATTCCCTGATGTTCTTTGATGTTCCCGATGTTCTTTTGCCCTTCATTCTTTTCTATCCCAGGCCTGATGTCTGCAGCCATCAAAGTGACCTACTGCTTTTGGTCTTGAACAAGGTCACCACAAAATAATCCTAAACAATCTGTGAGCTCTGAGAACGCATACCAGGGGGCACATTGCCACTGTGTTCAGTGGCTTTATGTGCACATGTTCACCCATGTTCCCTTACACACTCACGTACACACAGACACACACACATATCTTCCTTAGCTACTAAGGTGTGAGCAACTCATACATTCACGATACTGATGCCAAGGTGCCTGAGTGCCAAGCTGAGCAACCTCCTGGCCAGTTACTTGGCACACTGGGTCTCTGATACCAGAGAACTTTCTCACCCACAGCAGGTTATCTCTGTGCCTACTGCTGCTTCTTAGAGACCCCTCGCTGCCATAGCCACTGACTGGATCAGAGGCTCATAACCAAGATTATGACAAAATAATCTGTAGAATTTTAAAAACATTCCTGTTTCCACGTCTGCCAATGTATTTCTTTAAGTCTTGGACATGGGATATGATTCTCATTTCAAAGAAGAAACAAGGAGGTTCTCATGCACATCCCAGTTGGCCAGCACAGGCTGAGATGAACTCTTCATTATCAACAATCACCTTAGTTAGCTCTAAGTAAGCAAAGCAAATACTGATGTGCAGAGTCCAGTCTTTGCTTTCAAGTGGCTTCTCATATATTTAAAGAGAACAAGTAAGTTTTATGTAAGTTTTATGAGTGCTACATGAGTTGTGATGTCAATGAATGTGTCGAGAATTCAGAGCAGAGGGATATTATTTGGTGGGTGAGAAAAGTTTGCTCAAGGAAAGGAAGAGACAGAGAGAGACAGAGATAGACATAAGGAAACACAAAGAGAAAACAGATGAGAGAAGCAAAGAGACATGAGGGGATAGAGAGAAGGAATGGAATGATGGAATGGATGGATGGATGGATGGATGGATGGATGGATGGATGGATGGAGATATCTGCCTTGCTTAGCACTATTCTCTACAGAATTCCCTGGGTTCTGGCTGAGTCAAGGAGTCTCTATACAAAGGCAAGGCTTGGAATCCTTGGGTGTGTAGCAAGCAAAGTCATCTTCACAATGGCTCCAACACACTTTAAGTCCCATTGGTATTTTCTTCTGCCTTTTCTGCTTTCCTTGTTCTGAAACTTTTCGTCCTGAAGTGTTCTGCTGCCTTTGTTATTTGCAACAGGGCACCCTCACGTCCACCTTTTTGTCACCCATGGTGGGATAAATAGTGTCATGGAGGCCATCCAACATGGCCTGCCCACGGTGGAGATTCCCCTCTTTGGAGACCAGCCTGAAAACCTGCTCTGAGTAGATGCCAAAAATTTTGGTGTCTCCATCCAGTTAAAGCAGATCAAGGCTGAGACATTGGCTCTGAACACGAAGCAAGTCATAGAGGACAAGAGGTGTGCAGCCCTCTGGGCTTGTGGTTACTCACACTGAACGAAGATGTAAACCACAACGGGCACCGTGTGGGTCTTTTTTGCAATAAAACGGAAATTTCCAGGACGTGAAATAATATGTGTGTGATGCTAACAGCTGACTTATTTCCTATGAGAGGACGACTAGAGCAGTTTAGGTTAGATGATGAGAATGATTTTATGCCTTCTAGTTGTGAGGAACCCGAACGACTGACACAGGGTGTCTTTGAGAGGTCTTCTGCTTTGGAGGCGCTTATAGTAGAATTCCAACTGAGGCAGGAGGTTGCCTTTCTGTTCTCAATATCCCACACTGCTCCCCACCTCAGCTGTTTTGACTGTGCTGCTCCCTAGAAAACACATTTCCTTCTCTTCACAGGGTTGGCTCCTTTCTGACATCGAGGCCTCATCCCAATGCCACCTGCTCAGAGAGACCGTCTTTCTCCGATAGTCCCAAAGCCTTCTCTCCTATCCACCCCAATTATAGCATATTATTTTTTTCTTAGCACGTCACAGGATCTGTAATTGCCCATTTCTTTATGTTTTAACATATTGGCTGTCCCCCACACTAGAAAGTAGAGAGTAAGCTCACCCAGGACAACAGCGCATGTCTCCTCTTTTCTGCTATGTTTCCAGGGTTCAGCACAGGGCTTGCCACAAAGTAAGTTTGAATGGATTCCTGTTAAGTGAGTAAATACAAAGGGGCCCATTGACCTCTTAAGAAATTCTCCAACCAGCGCAGTAATCTCATATGAAGAGGAAAAATATATTTTCTTTCTTATAATGAAGAAGGACTAAAAAACTTAGAGCTTCAAGGGCGCAAACCCGAATCATATCTCAAGACTTAGCATTAATGCACAATGTTATGGCACATAGGAGACCTGCAAGTAATTCCTGTTAGGTGACTGAATAATAACCACATTGCATGTGACTCCTAATCCCAGAAAAGTTGTTAAGCTCTGGGGGTCAGATAACCCAGAAACTTTATGCATATTTGGTATCTCACGTGTTTAAAATATTCATTTTCTGATGAATGGCTTCGTAACTTCCACTGGATTTTCAAAGACCTAAACCCCAAATGTGCATGATCCACTGGCCCTGTGAAGGAGTCATCTGGGCTGGGATGGTCCACAGACATTGGACATCAGGGCTGGCTACATAATTCATGTGCCCTTATGTGAAATGTGGAGACCCTTGTCATAAAGTTTAAGGATTTCAAGAGGGTGACAGCAGAGAATTAAATCAAGCACAGGCCCATTTAAGGGTGGGGCCCTGTGCAAATATGCAGGCTCATAGCCCATGAAGCCAGTGCTGGTCAACATGGTGCTTTGAAGGAGCAGGAAAGCGCAGATGCCTTCCTGGGCTACAGTCCCCAGAGTCACATTTGTTATCTAGCCCAGACACCAGCACAAAGTAGATGCTCAATAAATATAATGGTTTCCTGTAGCATATCTTAAGCCTCCTTGGGATAGAGATTAGTCCTTACAGACGTAGTCACTTTTTTTATAGTTTAGCACTCCCAGCACCAAGCATGGATCTTTGCATGCAAATAGCAGTTTGAACTTTATTTTTTAAAATTTCTTATTTACTTATTTATTTTTGCTGTGTTGGGTCTTCGTTTCTGTGCGAGGGCTTTCTCTAGTTGTGGCAAGCGGGGGCCACTCTTCATCGCGGTGCACGGGCCTCTCACTATCGCGGCCTCTCTTGTTGAGGAGCACAGGCTCCAGACGCGCAGGCTCAGTAGTTGTGGCTCACGGGCCTAGTTGCTCCGTGGCATCCTCCCAGACCAGGGTTCGAACCCGTGTCCCCTGCCTTAGCAGGCAGATTCTCAACCACTGCACCACCAGGGAAGCCCAGTTTGAACTTTTTAAAGGGATCCAACTAGACCATAGCAAGGCCAAGCCAACAACTTTTCCTTGAAAGGGAATCTTTTGTGCATAATTTGGAAAATGTGTGTGTGTGTGTGTGTGTGTGTGTGTGTGTGTGTGTGAGATGTAAGGTCTCTAAGACTTCTGAGACCACTTGAGTAACACCTCCATCTGTCTCTGCCAATAGGCAGAAATCTGCCATGGTCGACACCAGCATCACGAAGCGCTCCCACCCCCTGACCCCCAGCCAGTGGCTGGTGGGCTGGATCAACCACATCTTGCAGACAAGGGGTGCGGCTCACCTCAAGCCCCACACCTTCCAGCATCCGTGGTGGCATGAGCAGTACCTGCTGGACCTCTTCTCATTCCTGCTGGCGGTCACCCTGGGCACCGCGTGGCTGTGTGGGCAGCTGCTGGGCCTGGTGGCCAGGTGCTGTGTGGGACCAGGAAGCTAAAGAAGGCCTGAGGCCAAGTGGAGCCTTGGAAGGTGGTGTGTTTGGGCAGAGTCAGCATTTCTTGGCATCTCCCACCAGTTTTGTCAACCCTCATTCTCCACATCCTATCCACTTGCTATTTTGCTACAATTCCTGCTCACTGGCTTCTTCCCATTGTTGACTTAAAAAAAATATATGCACAACATGAGAGTTGCGAGTTAAGTTTTATTTGGGGCAAAATGAGGACTGTATCCTGGGAGACAGCATTTCAGATATCTCTGAGAAACTGCTCCGAGGCGGCGAGGGGAGGTGCCAGGATATTTAGGAGTTTTGCAACAAAGAGCAGGTAATTGGGAACATCAAAAGATTGTTGTTAAATAAAGAAAACCGGATATCTCACATTAAGGACTTTAGCACTTTTCTGTGTATGGGAAGATGCAAGAGTCTGGGCTCACCGAAATCATTCCTTTGATAATGCACCTTAGCTGTCTGGGGCCTGTATTTTTACATCCTGAGTTTCCTCAGGGCTCACTGAAGGGAATGGCTGCAGTCTGAGGACTGCTAGATGGCAGGTATTTTCAGTCCTGAGTTTCCTCAGGGCTCACCAGCTCAACTTGGAGGGCTGCATATCATTGGTGACTGTGACATCCTTTGTTTATTGATATGGCAGGAAATATTCCATTTATAAATACTCCGTTCCATTTATAAATAGTCCATTTATCACTATGGTTAGAATACTTTACTGAGCCCTTTTGGCCTTCTTTATTTTCAGTCAGCAAAGGCTGTTCTGTGATTCCGTCCCTGGATAATTTGGACCAGTGCCCCTCAGATCTGAAGCTTTGAAGCCACCTTCCTTATCAAGCCCTTTTTCACGGCACTGAGTCTGAACCATTCCAGCCTCCATGCCCAGCATCTTCTCAGCCTCCTTCCCTCACTCCACTCCACCACTTATCATGGAATAATCCCTAAGGCAGGCGCTTTGCTGATTCTTTTGTTTTCTATTTGCTTCTCCTGCAAACTCTTGTCAAAGCTCAGGAAGCATGTCCTGGGCGGGCATTCAGGGCCAGACACACCCTTGCCTGTGTCCATGGTCTCTGCCTTGGTTTCTGCTGAGCACTCCTTCTTTGCAGGTCGGGTGTGGAGACTGCAGGTTGGTCATGGGCTGAAATGTCCCTGGTCTCCACTTTTCATGAGCTGTCTTCTCAATATTCCTATTAAAAAAAATGAAGTCATGAGAAAGAAGATAATTTCTTCTTTAGACTAAGAAGAGCCTCTCCATAGCTGATCCTTTCTGTACTTGACATACTGTTGGGAATCGCATTCACCTGATAGTAACAGAAACCAGAAAAAAGTGACGGGAACAGCTTAGGGTTTTCTTTTCTTTTCTTTCTTTTTTTTCTCATGTAAAAGAAATGTGTATTGGAATTCCCTGGTGGTCCAGTGGTTAGGACTCTGTGCTTTCACTGCTGAGGTCACGGGTTCAATCCCCGGTCAGGGAACTAAGATCCCACAAGCCATGCAGCATGGACCGAAAAAAAAAAAAAAAAAGTGTAGGCAGGGCATCCAGGACTGATGTGGCAGCTACATGATGTAATCAATAGTCCGGATGTCTCGTGTGGTTGATCTGCCTGCCTTAGTGGGTGGCTTCATCCTCAAGGTCGCCCTGATTTTCAAGGTGGTCATTTTAGATGCAGTCAGCACATTGGAATTTCAGGCAAGAAAAGGGAAACTTAAGGAAAGGGCGTAAAGCAGGTTCATACCAGCTGAGTTAGCTTCTTTAAAGAGGTTTCCCAGACACCGCAGCTACCCAAAGACTTCCAGTGAAATCTCATAGACAGACCTGAGTCACGTGACCATTCCTAGTTGCATAAAATGTCTAAGAAGTGTCCTCCAGCCCCGACTTCCCTGCTGGGTACATTACTACTCCAAGTAATTGGGGGGTGGGGGAGGTGGCGAAGAGGTGTTAGAAAGAAAAAAAAGGACAGTGGATAATGGGAGGAAAGTAGAGCCTCGGTCACATGTGGAAGGCAGCAGGGAGGGGCTGGATTGGATGTTACATTTCACCTGTGACCTGGTAACTCAGTGACCTCAGGGACAGTCTTATACCCACTGTAACTGCCTGTGGGTGGAAAGCAGACCTTTCCGAGTAGTGAACATTCAAAATAAGAACAGAAATCTTTTACTAATGTGACATGTGTTATGCTTTCCAAGTTCTTTCATCACCTTTCTGCCATTTAACGGGAAAAATGTGTCTAATCCATTCAACCAGAAAGAAGCAGGTACCACCGGGGCAACCACAGAGAGAGAGGAGAGCCATTGTGCAAATTAAGACAACAGCAATAAAACTTGTCCCCGTGATGGATGCCTCCTCCCGCCAGAGCACAGGGCTTGGAGAGTGGATGGGCTGATTTTAGCCCCACTGGCCCCTCTTCTGAGCACCTCTTTGCCATGAATAATCTGCCCTGCCACAGGGTAGTCCTGGCTGGTGTATCCCTCCCACCCAGGGTGATTCCATGCACATGTATGCAGAAGGCACTTGGATCCGCTAAGGAATTCTCTTGGGAAATTTTGTGGGGTTTTGGTTTTTTTTCTTTTTGCCCCTAAGATCCAGGAAGGCTCCTTTATCCATGCTGGGCTTTAAATTAGTTAATCATTTATTTTTATTTTTTATAAGTCCTTAAATGAAATGTTCCAAATTTAGAGACATCTGTCAGAGTGGATTTTAAACAAATTTCATCTCAAGGTAACGGTAAGTAATAATCAGATAACACTTGCACTGGTGATTCAGTCCCTCGGATTTTATTTTTTTCCTGATTTAAAAATCCAAGATGGTACAGATGAACCGGTTTGCAGGGCAGAAATAGAGAACAAACACATGGACAAAGTGGCGGGGGGCGGGGGTGGTGGTGTGATGAATTGGGAGATTGGGATTGACATGTCTACACTAATATGTATAAAATAGATTACTAATAACCTGCCGTATAAAAAAATAAATTAAATTAACTTAAAACAAAAAACTCCGAGATGAATTTCAAGAGATCTTTTTGTGTTAGAACATGTACAAAGAAAGGGAGGTTCCACAAACCAGGGCTGTGGACACCTCCTGGTGGCAGGACCACCTCCCTTGACTGTAGATGAGACCCTCGAGAGCAATGGCACCTGGTGACAACTCTTCCTTTCTCACTTGTGTTATTGAGAGCTGAGCTGCGTCTGTCCTCTAACTGATTTTACAAATGAGTAAGCCTACAAAACATAGCAGAAGAGTGTGCCAGAGCTTAAGACCAAATAATAGTTCATTTCATTTCACTCCTTCCCCTTTTGAAAATTTATCTCATGGAATTTTATTGAGCTAAGGCTTGCTATTCCATCTTCCTTTAGTGACCATTTATGAGCTTCATATCATCTCAGATGAGAGTTACTATTACTAGAAAGTCAACTGCAAGCAGTAGCAGAAAGCCTCAGTAGAGCAGCTTAAGCCAGTAGCCTTCAAGCTGGGCTACCTTCACCATAATGTGTACATGAAGATTTCCCAAGGGCTACATGACACAGAGTTTGGAAGTGGTAAATTTCCACCTTTGTTGACTCTAGTTTCCTAAAACTGGTCTGCCTGACAAGGTGTTGTGTTTGGTTGGCAGATCCTCTGTCCTGCCACACTTTTCACAATTCCCTGACTCTTATTTTACAGAAGAAATGGACACCCTTCACCCACCCCCGTTCTCCGCATGGTACATTGCCCCAGGGTGGAAAAGTAGGGGTACCAAATGAACAATTCAAAATCTAATGACTGAGCCAGAAAGTGTTTATAATTCAGATGATTTGTAATTCTTTGTTTTTAACAAAATCCAAAGATGAATTGTGATTTTTCAGCTGACAGACCTTTAAAAGTAACTTTTGATGGTAGACTGCTGTGAGAATAGCATATTCACGTGGCATGTTATTCTGAAGGTGTTCAAAGAATGAAGGCACATCATTTTCAAGGTGGTTCATAACAAAACTCTTAGTGCTCCTGCTACTTATTTATGTGAATAGTTTTTCAGTGTTTATGTAACTAAGAGATATTGATCCAAAACTGTCTCATTTCAGAAGTAGATAATGTTTATCTACAGACATATAAATTAATTTTAAAAGAATTGAAAAAACAGCCCCTCATCTCATTGTGAGATATGTCTCCAATAAAATTTTATAGTTTGTGTTAGGTGACTAAATGTTTTGAAATATGAAATATGTTTATGTAGCTTTGACCAATTTAATGCAAGTATTAAAACAAAGAGTGATAATTTAGTACAAATATTGGGCTCTTAGAGGCTTATTGTTTTAGGAATTATAAATATTAATTTGAATACGTATTTTTGATGCTTAAGGCTATGAGAGAATACTCTGTACAATTCTTTTAAGCATAAAGATACATAGACTAGAAATAAGTTCTCTGGGGAAAGTGGAAAATAAATAAAAATTCAAGAAGAAAATGGAAGGATGCAAAATTTCCTAGTGAAAATGAGCAGTTCATTATCTATGTTAAGATTGAATAAAAAAAGAAAGAATGAATGATGGTGTTTACAGCCCACTGCATACATTTAACAGAGTGATGCAACTGTTTATTTTTAAATCATATAATTGCAAGGACTGGAAATGACATCCTATTTAATTATTAAAACTTACGATGAGACATTTTAGATTTCAATTAAAAAATTTATTCTTACAATGTATTCTGTTAGGTATAGTTGAGAAGATCTCATTTTTTTGTCATTGGCTTACACAAAAAGAGGGTTGTTTTTCCTACATGAGAAGTAGATGGGAAGGAAGTAAACAACTGATGGCATTGGTTCAATAGCTCTCCAATGTCAGGAAGAGCATGTTTATAATTCTCCCTTTTTAACTCATGGTTGCAGGATGGCTGCCCAGCTCCAGATATCATGTCCATGTCCCAAGGAGGACAAAAAAGGAGAAGGGGCAATATGAGCTAGGAAACGTTTTCACAGAATTATCTTTTCTCCTCCCCTTGCCAAGAGGCTTCTTTCCTCTTGCCTAGAACTCTTTCACCGGACGACTCAATGCTGTGAGAGGAGCCATGAAAAATCTCTGCATTGGCAGCTGGTGAGGGCTAAAAGACCTGTAAGGGTGTTGGGTTCACCAACCTGTAGTGTTTGATGCACATGGCAAAGGGCCAAAAAACCCTCCACGATGCTTGACTCATCGAAGAAGAATTTTCTGTGCTTTGATATTTTGTCCTGGTCTGTATTTATACAGCAAAGCATCCAACAGTCTTGGGCATAATGACAATAATAACTTTCATCTCTTGGTTACAGTTTCTGACTGGACCTGAGGAAACATCTGGCTCAGAGTTCACCTCAGTGACTTTCTAAATGTGATGGGGACCACGGCAGGGAGAGGCAGAGGACGGTTTCCGTCACAGAGCCCCAGGCTTGATCTCTGTGCAGGTGAAAAGAGGAAATGGAATTGTGACTGTTGACTCCAACGACAGTACAGAGAGGAAGGTGTGTGCTGTCCATCAAGGGACTATTGCCACAAACGAGTGGGAACTAAGCTTTAGTGGTTTTAGAAGGGTGAAAGTTACCTTCTTTAGAGTTCTGTAGAAAACGTGATTTGCAAATGGATTCTCTCTTCAGTCAGCCTGGCTCTGAAAACTGTGCAGAAGACTTTGTACTAGTGACTGGGGTAAGCATTAATAACAGAATGTCCTCACATGTGCGGGAGAATGGGGACTTTAGACTCATCAATAGGCTCCAGACTTAACCTGAGCAACCTCATTAAGCCTGCCCCACTCTTTGCTAATCTCCTCCCCTTTGCCTGGCATTAAGGTTTGTAAAATGCTGGAGTAGGTATCAGGATTGAGGAGATAGAGCATGCCACAGGGACTTTTCTCCTGGCTTTGCCCTCCACAGGCTACAGGGAAGCCCATGCCATTTACACTAGAAAGCAGTTCAACCCACAAGAGCAAATAAAACCCACACCGTCCCGTTAATGGCAAACTAAACGTCAAGTTTTAGCAGCGCTCTCTCCTGAACTCCTGCTACAAAGCTTTGTGGAGGGCTAGTGAGTCCAGAAGAATAGTACAGAAAAGAAAACAGGGACACCGAAGGCCCAAGGATGAGGTAAAACTGTGCTCAGAAGGAGGAAAATCTACGTTCTGCATAAAAATCCTGAAAAAGAGTTTTGGTAGATCAAAGCTATGACAACAGGAAGGGGGCACGAAAGCATGAGGGACCTAAGGTAACAGTCTTGGAAATGCTTCATTTCTGAGGGAGGAGAGGGTAAAAGGGAAGGGAGGCCCTCTTTGGATATTGGGTAAAAAAAAAAAAAAAAAAAAAACAACCAGGAAAAATGTGAGTCCTGAAGGACAGCAGGAAGCTTGAAGCTTGGATGATACAAATCCCTAAGCCCATCACCAAGAAACAAAAGCCATACATTAACGAGACTGTAGTTGCAGATTATTTGCTATAGAATCCTGCATATCATTAAATATCTACATCTGTCACTGGATATCTTTATCATTCACTGTGTTATGAACAGGAACATGAATGAAATACTGTAGTGACTTTTTCCACAATTAAAAAATTTAATTAAATATATATGTACAGTATATGTAAAGACTCACATGTCTGACATGTTTCATACCTATCAAAAATGAGCACATTTAGAGTATTTTGCCTGATAATTTATTTTTGATCAAATGTGAAATGGCGTATTGAAGTTGTGGTAAATGGCTCCATTAATTGGTCCCAAAATGGATTGGGATATGGAAACTAAGAAACTATGAAGTTGACTACTTAGAACGTTTCCTAGGACCAATTATTAGCCAAAGATCTCTTTTTTTCTGTTGATAATCTTATCTATTCAATAGTTTGAAAATATAAAAATGCACTTGAACTTTCTATCATGTTCAAATGCAAATACAGTCATGAAAACTACATTTTCAAGACAATGAAATGGAAATAACAGACAGTTATTTTCTAACACAGCTATGCTACCAGAAGTGAGTCTGCTGGATTTCCGGTTCCAGAAACGGCAGGCCAGGTAGGCCAGTTATGAGGTTTCTCAACTTTGAACCCACCTTTCTTTGCCCTGCTTTGTGATGCTGCACTCTGCCAAATGCATCCCCAGCTCTCTCCCTCTCGGACTCTGCTAACAGGGGACACCAGAGGTAGACTAGAAGGCTGCAGGGACAGGTGGGGATTTGGGCCATCCTGCTTGCTCCCTGCTCCTGCCAGCCGCACCACAGCTATGGTTTTTCATGGTGGCAGTGATGGTTTTAGTATCAGAAGTGGTTTTCTGTTTGTAGCTCTTCCGAATTACTGGAGTTAGCCTCATTGGGCTCCTCACAGATATTAGGACTAGCAGGATGTGACTGCCCCTTCCAGGTCTGGGTTTCAGCTCTGTGGATTTCCCTTCTGAGTTCCTAAAGCATCGACACCAGATAAGAAAGACCCTCCTTCCCTCTCCTTCTAAGCTTTGCACAACTCCCATCTTCAAGACTCTACATTTTAGTAATTCTCACTCTTTGTTTCCTTAGCACAAGAGGTGGTGGCTGCTTTCCGTAGCTACTAACTCTGTAATGCCTCAATATCTCTCATTTGGTTACAGAGTTCTCCAAAATCTGGTGGAAAGTCTTTATTTTAAATTCTCTCTGTTAAAATAACTGAAGAGGTGAACAATGGCCTGGGCTTTTCTCTTCATACTGGATTCTGACTGATACACTAGGTCATTCAGACTATCCTTCCAGTAGAAAACAAATTGAAGAAGCTGGATAAAATATAAAAAAACAATCTTCAAAGCATCAAAGGACTAATAGGATAATAAGGAATCAGGCCAAATTCCAAATGCAAGCTGGAGCTCTGGGAGACAAGGAGAGGAAAGCAGTTTGCCCTAAGGGGATTTGTTGATCCCATCAAATGTGGATTGAGGGTTTGGCAGACTGACTGGCGGAGATTGGCAAGAGCAAAGACCTTGGAACTGAAAAGGTCCTATCCTTACATTAAGGGTGAACCAGAGATAATTCTGCCCCTGCCCTGCCACCTGCATAGGTCTGTGTGGCAAGTTGCCTTGATGCTGAATAGAACAGGGGTAATATGAAAAGAAAAGATTAAAAAAAAGATTTATCCCTGGGAAGCTGTCATCATAGGCTAGCCCCTGTTTGGGAGGAGAGAGAAAATAGGGAGGGATTATGTGGAGAAATAATGAGAAATTTTTTGAGAATTTCCTAGAGCTGACAAAAAACATCGATTTACAAATTCAAGAGGCCAAAGTGAGAGACACATTATAGAAAAAGTGTAGAATTCTAATGACAAAGAAAATCTTTAAAGCTGCCATGGGAAAAAATAGATTAATGTTCCTGAAGCCCCAGTTACTCCCAACTTATTTCTCACGTTAAACAAAAGTGGAGACTAGAAGATGATGGAATGTTATCTTCAATGTGCTGAAAGTAAGTAATAATCAATTTAGCTTTTTTATGGGGGGGGATTTTTTTATTATTACTGATTCAACTTCATTACTGGTAATTGGTCTGTTCATATTTTCTATTTCTTTCTGGTTCAGTCTTGGGAGATTGTACATTTCTAGGAATTTGTCTATTTCTTCTAGGTTGTCTATTTTATTGGTGTATAATTATTCATAGTAATCTCTTATGATCCTTAGTATTTCTGTGGTGTCAGTTATAACTTCTCCTTTTTCACTTCTGGTTTTATTGATTTGGGCCCTTTCTCTCTTTTTCTTGATGAATCTGGCTAAAGGTTTATCAATTTTGTTTACTTTTTCAAAGAACCAGCTCTTAGTTTCATTGATCTTTTTAATTTTTTTATTCCCTCTTTCATTTATTTCTGCTCTGATGTTTATGATTTCTTTCCTTCTACTAACTTTGGGTTTTTACTTTTTTTAGTTCCTCTAGATGTGAGGTTAGGTTGTTTATCTGAGGTTTTTCTTTTTACCTGAGGTAAGGTTGTATGGTTAGAAACTTCCCTCTTAGAGCTGCTTTTGTTCCATCCCATAGATTTTGGATTGTTGTGTTTTCATTTTCATTTGTCTCTAGGTATTTTTTGATTTCCTCAGTAATTTATTAGTTTTTTAGCATATTGTTTAGCCTCCACATTTTTGTGTTTTTTGCCTTATTTTTTTTTCTTATACTTGATTTCTAGTCTCATAGAATTGTGGTTGGAAAAGATGCTTGATATGATTTCAGTCTTCTTAAATTTACTGAGACTTGTTTTGTGGCCTAGCATGTGATCTATCCTGAAGAATGTTCTATGTGCACTTGAAGAGAATATGTATTCTGCTGCTTTGGGATGGAATGTTCTATATACATTTATTAAGCCCATCTGGACTAATGTGTAATTTAAGGCCAGTTTTCCTTGTTGATTTTCTGTCTGGATTATCTGTCCATTGGTGTAAATATGGTGTTAAAAGCCCCTACTATTACTGTGTTACTGTCAATTTCTCCCTTTATGTTGGTTAATATTCGTTTTATGTATATAGGTGCTTTTATGTTGGGTCCATATATATTTATAATTGTTATATCTTCTTGGATTGATCCCCTTATCATTATGTAATGTCCTTCTTTGTCTCCTGTTGCAGTCTTTGTTTTAAAGTCTATTTTGTCTAATCTAAGTGTTGCTACTCCAGCTTTCTTTTTATTGTATGGAATACCTTTTCCCATCCCCTCAGTTTCAGTGTGTGTGTATCTTTAGATCTAAAGTTAGTATCTTGTAGATATAAGACATATGTGTGTGTGTATATATATATATATATGTGTGTGTGTGTGTGTGTGTGTGTGTGTGTCTTAGCCACTCTATGCCTTTTGATTGGAGCACTTAGTCCATTTAATTTTAATGTAATTATTAATAGATATGTATTGATTACTATTTTGTTAATTGCTTTGAAGCTGTTTTTGTAGTTCATTTTTGTTCCTTTCTTCTTTGTTTGCTCTCTTCCCTTGTAATATGATGATTATCTTTAGTGTTACATTTGGATTCCTTCCTCTCTCTCTCTCTCTTTTTTTTTTTTTTTGTGTGTGTATTTATTATATATTTTTCGTTTGTGGTTACCATCAGGTTTATAGATAGCAATCTGCATATATGGGATACTGGGGTCAGTGCAGTCTTGCTGGCGGATGGGCTTGGTCCTGACATGGTCAGCTGCAGGACTACAGTGGTTCTGGGGCTGTTGTTGGCTAATTGGTAGGTGGGGCTGAAGCCCAGGGGGTCCTGGAGCTAGTGCCAGCCCACTGGTAGGCAGAGCTGAATACTGGGGGCTCTGGCTGTGGGGTCTTGGGGGTCTCAGATTTGGTATGTTAGACTGCTGGTGGGTGGGGCTGGAATCCAGGGGGTCCTGGGGTTGATGTCTTCCCACTAGTAGATGAGGCTTGTTCCAGGGCTAGTGCTGGCCCCGTGGTGGGTGGAGCCAGGTCCCAGAGTTTCTGACTGCAGGGCCCTGGGGATCCTGGAGTTGGTGTCAACCCACTAGTGGGTGGGGCCGGTTCCCATTGGCTGGCTTCAGGGTCCAGGGAGTCCCGGGGCTAGTGCTGGTGCACTGATGGGTGTATCCAGGTCTCCTGGGTCCTCTGGTGGGTAGGGCTGGGTCCCAGAGTGGCTGTAGGCTCAGAGGGTCTTACGGCAGCCTGCCTGCTGGTGGGCAGGTCTGTGTTCCACAGGCTAGCTGCTTGGCCTGAGGCCTCCCAGTACCCCTGATGGGCTGGTGAGCAGGGCTGGGTCCTGGAGCTAATAAACTAGAAGGAGGATTCCAAACTGGTGCTTATCAGCACCAGTGTCCTTGTTGTAGAATGAGTTCCCCAAAATGACTTGCTGCCAGTATCTATGTCCTCAGGCTGAGCTCCAGTTGCCTCCTGCATCTCTGGGAGGCTCTCTAAGATCAGCAGATGGGTCTGACTTAGGATCCTTTCAAATTACTGCTTCTGCCCTGGGTCCTGAAGTGTGTGAGATTGTATGTGCACACCTTTTAAGAGTGGAGTATCTATTTCCCACAGCCTTCTGGCTCTCTCAAAAGTAGGCCCTGCTGGTCTTTAAAGTCAAACATTCTGGGGGCTCATCTTCTCAGTGCAGAACCCTGAGCTGGGGAAGCTTGATGTGGGGCTCAGACCCCTTGCTCCTTGGGGAGAACCTCTGCAGTTGCAATGATCCTCCTGTTTATGGGTTGTCCACCCGGGCATATGGGTCTTGACCATATTGTATCTCCACGACTCCTCTCTGTCTTGCTGTGGTTCTTTCTTTATATATTTAGTTGTAGAAGAACTTTCTGCTTGTCTTCCTGTCTTTCTCATCAATAGTTGTTCTGTAAATATTTGTAATTTTGGTGTACCTGTGGGAGAAGGTGAGCTCAGGGTCTTTCTACTCTGCCGTCTGGCCACTCCCCTGTCAGTTTATCTTTTAATAATGAGGGTGAAATCAAACCACTGCCAGAGGCAAAAGGAGAGAATTCTTACCAGCTGATTCTTGATAAAGGAAATACTATAGGATATACTTTAGGAAGAAGTGACCCATAAGGAAGGTCAGAGATGTAAGAAAAAAAGAACAAAGAGAAAGTATATGAGCAAATCTAAGCAAGCATTGATAGACATAACATTTAAATAGTAATAATTTTATAATTAAATTATGTATAATTCATATAATATACTTGAAGTAAAAAACATTGTTTTCTGAGGTTAAAAATACAGACTCAAACTGTGTAACAAAAATAGCATGTAAGTCAGGAGGGGGTAAATGGAACTTCTAGGGTTCTTGTCTTGCCCAGAAGTAGATAAAGATATGGATTAATTTTTGACCTTGACAGGTTGTAAAGGCATGCTGTGAATCTGGGATAATTTATTTCAAGGAAAGAGATAAGACGGAAATCATTAGAGGGGGAAAATGAAATGACCAAAAATATTCCAAGCTCTAAAGGAAGACAAAATAGAGAAAAAAGAAAGAATAAGAGGGAGTAATAGAAACATGGTAGATATAAACCTATATACTCCAGTTCAAATACAAAGATTGACAGACTTGCTTAACAACATCAGGCTGATTGCCATTTCAAGAGGTACATCTAAAACATGAGGATACAGGAGGGTTGATTATAAAAGGACAGAAAAAGACAGGTCATGTAACACTAATGGAAAGTAAGACCTGAATAATTAGGAATAATATCAGACCAACAGACTTGAGGTGAAAAGCTTTACCAGAGACAAAATTGTACTTTTGTAATGAAGGTTAGTTATTTCACTGGGAATGTGTGGTACCTGAAACTATAACTGTAAATGGATATGTATCTAATGATGTGACCTCAAAAACTGAAACAACAAGAAAAATTAGAATCATAGTGGGAGATTTTAAAAACGTTTTTAAAGACAAATTTCTAATATTTGTAAAAGCAGAACTTCCCCATGCCCAACACTTAGCTTCAATGATTATAAACTCCTGGCAAATTTTCTTTCTTTTATATTCCCACCCACTTTAAACTTTGCCTCTGTCCCCTGCCCCAGGCAAATCCAAAACATCATAATACTTCATCTGTGTCCCAGAATGTATCTGAAGAGCCAAGGTATCTCTTTTTAAATAACCATAATAACATTGTGATCCTTCTCCAAATGAATAGTATCTATTTAATATCGTCAAATATTTCTCTGATATTCATAAATTTTTAGAGTTCGTTTGAATCATGTCATCTAAAAATTTAACACTCCTGATATCTGACCCTCGCATCTCCTTCCTTGTGTGATTTTCTTAGCAGCATTTGCCATTAACGTACTATATATTTTATTTGTTACTGTGTTTAGCATTTGTCTGCCTAGCAGAAGACTACCTGAAATAAAATTGGTTAGCAATATAATTGTTGAATACAAATAAGATTGGAGTTAGACAAAAAAAATTATTTTGCTGATACATTATGAGAGGTACCAGATAACATTTGGGCTGGAGACTTGTAATGCCTATAAAGGTCCACTTCTCTCTCTCCTTCATCACAATGGCCGTGGTTGTGTAAAGGATGGATCATCAGGCGCTCCCACCCCCTGACCCCTGCCCAGCACCTGGGTGCCATCCTCCAGACAGGGGATGCAGCACACCTCAAGCCCCACACCTTCCAGTAGCCATGTTGTGAGCAGTACCTGCTGGACGTCTTGTTGTTCCTGCTAGTGGTCACCCTGGGCACCTCGTGGCTCTGTGGGCAGCTGCTGGGCCTGGTGGCCGGGTGGCTGTGTGGGACCAGGAAGCTGAAGAAGGCCTGAGGCCAAGTGGAGCCTTGGAGAGGGTGTGCTGGGGAGCCACTGGTTCTTTGAAGGCTTCCCACAGCACTGTAGACCACTGGCATCCTCCCCTTCACTTGCTCTTGATAGGACACACCTTCCTCCTATTTTCTGCCTCTTTAGAAATCTTTATGAAGAACTCGTGGGTTTCTATTTTAAAATATTGTGGTAAAATATACACCACATAAAATTACCGTTTAAGGGAGGGTATGGGGAGACAAGGGAGGGGCGGTGAAGAAACAATAGCATAGCCTTGGGGGCAGGGTCCTGATTCCCCCTCAAGAGATATACAGTAAGTCTCCTACATAAGAACCTTCAAGTTGCAAACTTTCAAAGATGCATTCCATCAATGTCAGGCACAAGTGAAATTGCAGCTTGCCTCCCACCCGCAGTCCCCTATTGCTGACAATCCTTCAGCTCTACCATCTCCCACCTCCTCTCCCTCCTCCAGTCAGTAACTCTTCTTGCCTGTTCACTGGATGCCAGCCCCTGGATGCCAGCTGTTGTACTGCACTGCTGTGCTTTTCAAGGCACTGTCCTGTAAGGTTAACAACGTTTATTTTTTGTGTTTGTTTGCTTTTCATCTATTATTTGTGTGAAAAGTATTATAAACCTATTACAGTACAGTTCTAGCTGATTGTGTTAGTTGGGTACCTAGGCTGACTTTGTTGGACTTACAAACAAATTGGACTTACGAATGCGCTCTCGGAACGGAACTAGATCGTATGTAGGGGACTTACCATGTGTAACGTTATCTGTGAGCTCCTCTGCAGAGCTAAAACCCCCACCAAATGGAAGACCTGATGAAGCACTCTTCGTTCCAGAGAAGGTCACAGTTCGCCCATCATCACCTGATGCCAGATGATCTCTGGCTTGAAGGAATGCGGGCTCTGCACACACCCTGATCCTTATCAGCAGCCCCGCCCCCGGACTATAAGGCTCTCTCAGGCACCCCCCACCCCTGGGTCAGGACACACAGTTTTGAGGGCATTAGCTCACTGTGGCCCCCTTTGCCTGGCAAAGCAATAAAGCTATTCTCTTCTACTTCACCACCCCCTCCCCCCAGGTATTGTGGTAAAATATGCAGCACATAAAATTACCATTTAACCATTGAGTATACCGTTCAGTGGCATTAAGTACACTCACATTGTTGTGCAAATGTCACCACCACCCAATTCCAGAACGTTTTTCACCTTTCCACACTAAAACTCCACACGGGTTTAAGGACAGCTCCCCACTTCCCATCCCCCTTAACCCCGCCAAGCTTCTAAGCAGCCCACGATCTACTTTTGTGTCTCTGAATCTGAACTTGAGCTTCTGGATCACCCCCGACCAACGGACACTTCTACTCAGACCAGCCTGCTTCAGCCTCTCTGTCCAGGAGGCTTCTCAGGCTCTTTCCCAATTTCTCCTTCTTTCACTTTTCATAGAACTCACATGAGCTATTTGTCTGATTCTTCCATGTGGTCCTTCTTCTTGCATCTCCTTTTAATCTCGCCTCACAGCCCGGGAAGCCTGGTCTCCATCCTGCAGGTCAGCAGGGACACCCCTCCCAGGACCCCGTCTTTGGTCTCTGCCCGAGTCCCCTTCTGCGCAGAGCACCTCCTTTGCTGTCAGTCCTGGAGCCTTTGGTCCACAGCTGATGCTGCTTGCTTCCCACTGTTCACAGTTGCCTCCTCAGGATCCCCACTCGAATAAATGGGGTCCCGGAAACCTAAGTGGAGAAATGGAACTTACATGTAAGGCTTGGGGCCTCAGGTCCAAGACCCATGGCCGTGCCCAAGCCTCTTGATTTAGGAAATATTCCATCTGCCACCTCATGGAGCAGAGAACATCCCTATGTGTGGTAAACCCTTAAGGATGACATTCAGTTCCTAGTAACAGAAATAAGAAAAAATACACTCCGGAGGTTTTGGTTATTTTTTCTTCCCTGGACACAACCTGGAGACGGGACATGGAAGGCTGGTGTGGTGACTCATCCTGCTGTCCACAGGTTTTTTCTTTTTTTGGACTTTTGACCTCCTGTCTTAAACTATTCTCCAAGTTACCTCTCGGGTTTGTTGCTCTCATGAAATATTTTACCTTCAATTATCATGTCCTCCTATTTGCTTTTGCATTCTGAAATGGAATTAAATTCCTCCTTAAAAGTTCTAGTGTATGGTATCTAGTAGATTACAACATGGTGAAGAAAATATTAGAAACAAGGGATGGCCCTGGAAACTGCAGTTCTGGATTGCTTAATTCTGGGTTGTGAAACACATCTTGGAATAATTCAAATGAAAATGTGAAACAGTTACTACAAATGCTCCCTGCAGAAATAGGAAAATGCCCATACCTGCCAGTGACGGGATGGGATTTGCCTGGTGGTATGGACAGCTGGGTGCCTGCTCTCCACCCTTTTCTGTAAGTTCTCATGCTGCAAGTGTGTCCCACACAGGAGCATGTCACATGCAGAAGTGTGTGTGTGTGTGTGTGTGTGTGTGTGTGTGTATGTGAGCTAGGGTTTTATTTCCACAATTCTTATAAAATCTATTAAACTGGTCTTTGGCATAAGTTCCTTGAGGGACAGATATGCAGCCCTCTCTGTGTTGTCATTGGAATGAATGGCCAGAATTGTATTCCCCTCGTAAGCAACACGGGGACCTAGGGATGAGGCTCCCTGGCTTGTAACTCCCTCTCTCCTGCTCTCACTACAAAATCCTTCCTGATCATCTGGTATCAGTGAGGCCAACTCTTTCTGGTGCTTTCTAGGCCCTGCCCCAATCCATGAAATCTGATCAAGAGCGGCCAATGAGCCAGAACGATGCCTCCAGTTTGTTTCCGCCAAGCATCCTACACAGGGCTGGCTGCCAGCATAGCCTTGATGACCTGGAAATCCAATCTCATCACTCCGTGATTAAAATCCTTTGTTGGCTCCCACTGCAGGGAATACAAGGCCTCTGTGATGTCTCTCTGGCTACCACAGCAGGCACGTCTCAAAAATTCTGAAATAGACCCCCAAATATGTTCAGTTGATTTTTAACAAAGGTGCAAAGACAGTTCAATGGAAAAAGAAAAATCTTTTCAGCAAACTGCACTGGGTTGGCCAAAAAGTTCGTAGTTACCACAACACACCTACTAGAATGGCTAAAATTTAAAAGGCTGACAATGCCAATAGTTGGCAAGGACATAGAGCTACTGGAATCCGTACGTTCCACTGCTGATGGGAACGTAAAATGGTACAGCCATACAGTTTCCCCAAAACAGTTGAGCATCTATGTGCCAAATGACTAAGCCATTCCAATTCTAGGTATTTACTCAAGTTAAATGAAAATATGTGTCCACCTGAAAACTCGTACACAGATATTCATAACAGCTTTATTTGTAACAGCCTTAGCCTAAGAAAAAATGAAATGCCCATAAACAGGTGAATGGATAAACAAGTTGTGGTATAAGCATAAAAAGGACTGTTGCTCAGCAATAAAAAGGAACATGCTACTGATGTACACAACCATATACGTGGATCTCAAAATGATCTTGCTGAGCGAAAGAAGCCGGACTCAAAGAAGTGCCTCCTGCATGATTCACTTACATAAAATTCAAGAAAATGTAAACTAATCTCTACTGACAAAAAGGAGACTAATGGTCGCATGAGGCTGTGGGCTGTGGGAGGGTGCACTGTGAATGGGGTGATGGAAATCTTTGCAGTGGTGGCTTTGTAGGTGTATATATCTATCAAAACTAAGTGGATGCAGTTTGTTGTACACAAGTTAGACCTTAAAATTGATTTGAAAATCTCTATGGGTGAGATATGCTTTTAAGTGTTTTTCTATTTGCGTACCTTAAATTTTAGTATTTGGGAATTATTGTTCCATTTGAATATAGCTGAAAATGCAAATACATTATAATTTCCAAAACAGTAGAGCTGGTACAGTTTTGAAAAGGGAGGAGATATGTGTGTACAAGAAGTAAGGTCATTTCCTGGAGAATCAGAGGGACTAATGGTAAAAGCCTAGGATTAGGGGTCAAGTTCACATACTCAGACCTAATGCATGTTTATTTTATGAGTGGAACCTGGGGTCTTCCGTAATTATAACACACAATTACACATTTGAAAAATTATAAGCACAGGTAAGACATTTAATTTTTGAGCTTTAATGGACATTAAACATGATATAAACTAAGGATTTAGGTATAAAATACCTATTTTTGGAGTTGCATTTTAAGATTCTGAAAGGAAGTTCAAGATGCCATTTATATTTCCTTTCATTGTTCTGCTTATCTGTTTCTACATTACCACCATCTCATGTTGATTCTTTGTGTACCTGTCTACCCCGATGGTCTGTAGATGTGGTTTTACCTCATGTCAATCTATCGTTGTTTTGTTTATCACATCCTAATTGCAGGCTATTAAGAGATGGTTATGTTATTTATTTAAATGTCAAAAAATTATTCATGTAAAAGGAAGTAAATGAAATGTCTATGGTCCTACACAAACTTCTACTTAGTACAAGGACTTAAATACTTCTGAAAAGCAGACTTTGTATTTTAAATGTCCTTCATATAAAGACATTTTATCCAGTTCAAAAATTTGATTCAACCAACAATGACTGATTTCATATCTGTACATGGTACTGGGCATTTTGGAAGATGCAAAGATGAACAAGACTCTTTCCCAGTCCTCTAAGAGCTCTCAGTTGGCTTTCCATTGTCTTACCGATTAATTAAAAGGCAGATTTATCTGTCACTGGTAGTGCATCTTGTCTAAGTGATTGCTCCTCAATAGCTTATTAGTTTAGCTTAATAATTTCACTTAGTGAAAGTCAAATGAACGGCTTGATTCCATGAGGTCAGCTGCAGCAAGAAGGGGTATTTTGGGATGAAATGGCTAATGGTGTGTGGAGAGGAAACTCAGAACTACCCTGGGGTGGTGGTGGGGAGCACATTCTAATCCATGTCAGTGTCAGTACCATCTTAGTGCTTGGTAGTGGTCATGGGCCATAGGCAAGAACCCTCTGGAAACAGTATCTAACCCCCAAAGAGAGAAAAGGACACATTTTTGAATGAGTGGCTTTTTATTTGCACCCCAAATCACACCCTGTTGGAAATCCCCTCAACCAAGACAAATCTTCATTAAAATTCATAGAGAACATCACCCCCTTGACCTCCAGGGCAAGTCTGCGAAGTTGACAAGGCAGATATAGAGTCTGTTCTAGAGACTGTAGAAATCAATGACCACACTTGCCTGAGAAGACATGTAATGTGAGAACAGATCTTCATAGTTCTAGTCTCCCGTTCTTTGCATGACTTCATGATGGAAGCAAGAGAAGCGGTGGAAATGATGAAGGTAGGAGAGATGTCATCGGTACAAATTAGAGAGAGCATGGTTAAGGTGTTTTTTTTCCTAAACAGGGCCACTTCTCATCTGGCAAACTTGTTGTTAGGGAACAAGTGTAAAAAAAAGACGAGAAGTGAAAAAAAAGAGGAGAAAGGTGAAAAGAAGACACCAAGGATGGGAAGAGTGGGAAATGAATCCTATCAGTGTGTGGCTGTGGAGAAGGAGGGAGGACTTTGAATCACCTGTAATTATACCTGCCTGCTCCCGTGTATTGTGGTTTTAAGTCTTACCTGATAATTAGACGCCATCTGGAGACAACAGAAGGGCAGGGAAGAGTTGCCTAAAGAAGTAAGAGAATTTGCTGAACATTATCTTATACAACCTAGAAGGCAAGTTTTGTGTCCTTCTAGAAACCAAACAACTGCTAGCCAACTCCCTGTTGGCTTCTCTCCTAAGGCCAACGGCTTGGGTTTTCACAGTCACTGGATTCCCTAGGCAACAGAAGTGTAAACTTGAGAAGAGGCAGGGCCGGGATAGGGATTGACAATGAGCTAAGCCAATGAGGCTGTAAATTTGCAGCAGTGATTCCTAGACATCCAATTGGCAGGAAGAGGGTGGACCAAGAGGTGTGAGGACAGAAGGTAAGAGGGAGGAGGCAAAGGGGGATGGGAGGGGACTGGTCCTCCCAGATGCAAAAGGGAGCGTCCACAGTTTCGGTTCAAAGCAACTGTTGGCAACAGGTTACCATTCAAGGTAAATCAAAGTTTTAATCTATTATACTGATTTGATCACTTTTGTTTCATTTTAGCTAAAGAAGAAAGAAGACAGTAGATGTTACCTTCTAAAAAGAAAATCAAAAAGTTGATGAGCCTTCTTGGCTGTCTGTCTAGGGAGGAAATAACTTGGTACTGGGAGAAGCCTTTGTCATCTTTGCATAGAGGTGCTCAGATAAAAATGTACAAAAATAAATTTCTTTCAGTAAAGGGGAAGGAAATAACCATCACTGAGCAGTCACTATGTACTGGGTACTTAAGTGTGAAGTGTCTGGGTGAATTACTATAAGTAGCCTGTAAGACCATTGATAAAAGTGAGCTTCAAGAAGGTTAAACGTCTCCAAGTCAAAAAACAATGAAAAAACTGAGCTTTGGTTCAGACTTTGGTTTACCTAACATTCTAAGTTGTGCTATTTCTGGGGAACCCTGCCTGCTGAACTGACCACTTAGAATTAGATGAGAATCAGAATTCTTATTAAACTGACACAGCATGTTAAAAATTATATTAGAGAGTTGATTGGATTGATCATGAAGTTGAGAAGGACCTTAGGAAACGGCAATACCATTTATCAAGGTGTCCACCTCACTTACCTCCAGTCTGGGGCATAGTTAAACCATACTAAGAAAATGGAATTCTTTCTTATTTTATAAAGTTCTTATTTTTTCCTCAAAATCTTACAACTACAGAAATCTTTTAAATTTGTAACTATGCATTTTAAATAGCGACGTTTAAATTGTGAACGTTCATTTGTATTTATATTCAAATAGTAATTATCTAATAACAATAGCAATTATTAATTCCAGTAAGTAGCAGTCTGCTAGTATTCTGTTAAGTGCTGAAGGAGACACAAAGCATACAGCCTGTGTCTTTAAGGACCTTTTAGTCTAGTAGGAGAGGCAGTCCTGAAAGCAAAGAGTTATGTCCTAGTGCAATGTGGATGTATGTGAGCTCTGCACAGATTATACAAAGGAAGATGCAAGCTGTTTTACTCTGGAGAGAGAGGTTATAGGAGGCTTCACCATAGTGATTCTACAGGGAAGAGTAGGACTTCCCTAAACCCACAAGGGAGGGAGGGTGTTCCTGAAAATGAGACTCCCTGTACAAAGGCACAGAGATACAGAACAACATGGTGTGTTTGGGGAATGTGAGTGCGTCTAGATGCAGAATAGATTTTGGAGGGGTGGAGATTAGTTGAAACGGCTGGAGAGATAGGCAGGGCCAATGTATACATCAAATGCTAAGACATTTGCTCTTTACCTGTATACAACCAGGAGACACCAAGGGGTCTTAGAGTATGAAGTCTGGATTTCCATCTTATAAAGATCACTCTGCTAGTCACCTGGAGGCTAGATTGGAGGCAGGGAACCAGCTAAGGGGTAATTTCAGTAATGGAAATGGGAGAGGACCAGGTCCTGGATTAAGGTGGTACCCATGGCAAAGGAGGCAGGGGAAGGAACAGATTCAGGAGGCGTCAAGATGGTAAAAATTTATAGGAATTGGCTGGTAATTCAAGGTAGAGGGTGAAAAGGAGTCTAGGATAATGTTCAGTTAATGACTTGGGAAAATGGTGCTGCCATTTCCTGAGGCAAGGAATAAGGAGGAAAAGATGATGAATCTGGTTCCGGAACATTAAACTTGAAGTGTCTGTAGGTCATTAAAGTGTACGTTTTGTATGGAAATTTGAAATATGGCTCTGAAGCTTAGGAGACTGGATGAGTTGGAATAAACATTTGGGATGAGTTGTGATAAACGGTGGATAAGGCTGAGATTACTACGGGATTTATGAGAGTGAGAAGAGGATAAATAACTGAATCCTAGGAAACAGTAACACTTCAAAAGGCAGGCAGAAGACAAGGGAGAGACCAAATAGGTCAGCTCTGAGAGGAAGGGAGATAGGAAGTTAGATTCATAGACATTGAGAGAAAAGAGTTTCAAGAAGGAGGAATGAATTATCATAAGAGTCAACTGCTGGGCAAAGTGAAATAGGGGTTAAGAGTGACTGTTGAAGTTGGCAATCAGGTTGGCAATGATGTCCTGAGAGTATGTTCTTTGGAGTGACAGAGTGGAGACCAGACTGCAGTGGACTGAAGTATGAATGGGACATGAGAAAGTAAAAAACTGAGACTCTTTCAAGTAGTTTGGCTTTGAAGGGTGATAGCTAGAAGGAGTCTAGGGTTGAGGAACCACTGCACATTCATGAACTAAAGGGAGGAGCTGGTTATAGATATAGATGCAGGAGGAGAAATATAAGGATGGGGGAGTGAGAGGTACAAACTATTAGGTGTAAGATAGGATACAAGGATGTATTGTACAATGCAAGGCATATAGTCAGTATTTTATAACTGTAAATGGAGTGTAATCTTTACAGTTGTGTAAAAAATTAAAGGTTTTTAAACATAATAATTATAAAATAAAATCCACTGCAAGTACAGAAATAAATAAAGGGGGGAATTGGTGGAGAGGAGGAAAGGCATACCTGATGGCTGAGGGTCCAGGAGAGGTTGGGATCTATGCTGTAGGTGAGGTGATTATCCTTCAATGGGAGGAAATTCAGCACTCCCTCAGGGGGAGGGAGGACAAAGTCAAGTCTCAGAGACAAATACCTTTGTAGACTTGGAGGAGAGTGGTATGAGTGATTCATATCTGGTGGATCCATTTTTACTAAGAATTTCAAGATAAGGTGTGGAGGAGAGTAGCAAAAGTTTGAATTAGCCTCTGGAAAGATTGGAAGAAGAATCTAATCAATGTCATGTAAGAGTAGAGCTGCATGTTTCTGAAGGCACTTGTTCACCCTGGCATGTGGGTTTGTTCAGACGCACTTTATAGCCTGCCTTTAAGGAGAGGACATGTAGACAAATTGAGCCAACTTAGGCATTCCTAAGGCAGTGTGGGAGATTGACAAGGGAGGGCTGAGAAAGAAGGCGCAGGTTAGAAATGGTCAGAATGCTGTATTAAGGTGTCTACAATGGAGAGGGAAGGAAATGGGTCCGGAAAGGAAAACAAGGTAGGAAATGGCTGCGGAGAAAATGCAGGGTCAGGAGTCTAGAGGTCTTGTAAGGTCACATGTATCTATGGCTGGAAGAATGAAACTGAAAGGTGGAAAGAAAGTAGGTGTTGAATTTTGAACTTCGAGAAGAGACTAGCATTGACTGGTGACAGAATGTAGGAGAGGATCTTCGGAAGCCATATGAAAAGAGTGAGCAGATGAAGTTGGTAGAAGTCAAGGACCTCCAGGAACCTCATGGCTGCATGTTGGGTGGGCTGTCTAGATAAGCTCTGAGGTTTCCCAGATTGATGGGGCTACTTGGGTTAGAGAGGAAGTCTGTGAGGCAGAACGCAGAGTTTCAGTGATTTAGGAAGTGACAGAGCCAAAGAGGGACAAAGGGAGGATGTCAAGCTGGGCTGTGCTTCAAAGATGGATGTGAGGATGGTCATGATGTAGAGGTGGAGGGATGCATCCTTAGTACTTCGCATTTGGGGTGAGAAGTATCTTCCTATGAGAAGATTGCTGGATTAGAGGTCCTTATACAAATTCAGGTACCAGTCAGACTCTTGGCAGGAAATGGACGGCTCAGTCAAAAAAGTTTAATGAAGGACAATTTACAAAAATGTGGATGGGGCTCAGGGACTTAGATAAGTGATGAGGAAATGCCCCAGGGCTGCCACAGTGAGGAGGCTGAATCGTCTTTGGACCTGGGGTGGCAGGAGGAGGAACAGTTATCTGATCTCAACAAGAGCTGCCTTTGGTGGAAGATTGCAGTCACTGACAACTGTGGCTTGGCAGAGAGGAGACCACGCTTTCTCCTCTTGCCCTCTGATCTCCTGCTGGTGCCTCCCATGGGTGGAATCTAGCTGGAAGCCTGAAAGCAAAGAAATCAGGTTTATGCAGTTCATAGAGGTCAACCTCCTGTAGCACAGATGTGGCTGGAGAACGGTTCAGGGGAGGGGCTGGGCAAACAGAATATTGAGCTCAGCAGTGAAGATAATTCAGAGACTGAGGAGAATTAGGAGATTTATAGAGGAATAAGGGATTGAGGAAAGATTGGGTGTCTCTGCATGGCAGGAGCTCTTGGTCTTGAGGGCCACGCCTCGCCTGGTGACTTGTGGTGGTGATGGGTGCACAGGTGCAAGGAGGGGGGCGTTTAGTTCCTGGTTTCAGCTATTGCTTTCATCTCTTTAATTGATAAATTCAATAGACTTTACCCTACTGAATTTTCCTTGTAAAATTTTGGTTTTTATTCTGGTCTCAGACAGTATTGTATATTAAAAAAAAAAATCAAGGCTCATAGAAGCAGTTTTCTATATTTTAGAAACAAACAAGCTGGCATTTGGGAGAAGATAGTATTACAGGATGATTACTGTGTTAGAGAAAGGACCATAGCTGCCTTGTCCTGGCACCCTAATGTCCATGAACATTTTCAACGTTCATGATATTCTTTGGAGCAGATTTTCTTATACATCTCTAGCCATAATTCCATTGTCATCCGGGATCTTGTTTTCCCTCCAGTGTCCCTACATCTTTTCAAAACCTGAAGTCAAATAGAAACAAGGTTTTCCAGATACTTCAATGTAGAACATCATTTGAGTAAGCAGGGCTGTCCTTGGTTGAGAGGTGGATTAAAGATGCCCTTACTTTCTTTGGAAACTCTTCTTTTTGTGTATCACCTCTATCATTGACCTTGACCTCAAAAAGAGCTCTTCACATAGAAGAAAGCCATAGGCAAACGCTCTCCAGTAACTTACAATGTCAGTTGTTCTTACTAAGTGTGCTTTGGCTGCAATATTGCTAATAAGCTTGTCTCAGTTTTTATATATGAATGACTTGTGGTGACTACATGGTTCCTTGTGTAAAAAAATGAATATTTCTTGAAATGTTGTGGGTGATTTACAAAAGCCCCTTGGAGAAGTGGCAGGCACAGAAGATGCCACTCAGAACTTTGGTTCTGCTCCTTACGTCTGAACTGGGACAACCCCTCAATCTCTTTGTACCTCGGTTTCCTTATTTTCTGAAATAGGAATAGTTCCCTTTAATGCATGTAAAAGCACTTTGTAAACTATCAGAATTATTATCAAAAGTTACCTTGCACCAGACACATTTTCTGTTCTAAAACAAACTGATAGTGAATAATTTGTAAAACACAGGCTACATCTTTAGCAGAGAGCCTGACAGAGCCCGTGCCCAATAAATGTCCCCTCTTGCAGTTGATGATATCTTTGTGTGGTCCCAGGGGGCTGCACGCTGTTTCTGTACAGGACCAGATACTAAATAGTTCAGGCTTCGTGGACCAGAAGGTCTCTGTTGCAACTATTCAGCTTGGCAGTTGCGGGGTGAAAACAGCCACAGGTAACACGTAAGCAAACATGTGTGGCTGTTTTCTACTAAAACGTTATTTCTAAAACTAAGCGAAGGGGCATATTCAGCCTATGGGCTGTGGTTTGATGTCCCCAGGTCTGGTTCATTTTAGATTATGTTTGCCTAAACTCCGGGTGTCCTTGATAACTGGCTGTGTTAAGGTGATCTTATTCATTTTGGAAGAACAGAGGTTGAGGAGTGAGAAATCACCAAGGTGCTAATGTCTGCTCCTAGGACTTGGTTTCGTCTTCTCCCCCAGGGTGGTCTGGCGGCTCCAAATGCCTCCAAAACTCTCAGGCTCCAGATGTTGTTGTGGAATAAGCTGATCTAGAAGTGCTTACACAGTTACTTTCTGGAAGGACTCTATTTTTTTCTGCCAGGCTGTTCCTCTTTGTAAACGAAACCTGGAGGATGGCAAAGTCTCCAGCCTAAAATTAGGTTTCCCAGCTGTCTTAGATCATTTGGGCTGCTGTAACAAAATACTGCAGACTGGGTAGCTTATGACCCACAGATAGTTATTTCTCACAGTCTTGGAGGCTGGAAAGTCCAAGATCAGGCCCCCAGCATGGTCAGGTCAGGGCCCTCTTCCTGGTACAGTGATGGCTTCTTGCTGTGTCCTCGCGTGGTGGAAAGGGTGAGGGGTCTCTCTGGAGCTTCTCTTGTAAGGCACTAATCCCATGTATGAGGGCTCTGCCTTCGTAACCTAAGCACCTCCGAAAGGCCCCAACTCCTAAAACTACCATCTTCAGGACTTAGGATTTCATCGTACAAATTTTGGGGAACACAAACATTGAGACCATAGAACCAGCCTCCTTTGCAGGAGTGGCCAGTGAGATTTAAGTGAAAGGAGTTGGGTGGAGTCTTCTGGGAACCATTTTACAAAAGGCTGACTTAGCTGGGAAGTGCATTCTTCTTGCCCTCACACCTTTCTCTTTTCTGCTGCCTGGAGTGTAGATGTAATGGCTAGAGCTGCTGTAGTTATTTTGTAACTTTAGGCAACTTTGAGGGGAAAAAAAAAACCATGGTAAGGTAAAAAAAAAAAAAGTAGTTTCTTGAGATGTTGATGACTACCTGAACTGTCTCCAGACTTCTTTTTTTTTTTTTTTTTTTTTTTTTTTTTGCGGTACGCAGGCCTCTCACTGTTGTGACCTCTCCCGTTGCGGAGCACAGGCTCCGGAGGCACAGGCTCAGCGGCCATGGCTCACGGGCCCAGCTGCTCCGCGGCATGTGGGATCTTCCCGGATCGGGGCACGAACCCATGTCCCCTGCATCGGCAGGCGGACTCTCAACCACTGCGCCACCAGGGAAGCCCCAGACTTCTTTTATATGAAAGTATACCTCTACCACTTTTAGAGAAAATTATCCTGTTTCTGTTATGAGTAGCTGGACACAATCCCTACACTGATGTTGGCATTCTGACATTGAATTTTTATCCATTAACACTTCTTGGTTTTCTGGAAGTATCAATTAAGACCATGCAGGTTGCAAATAATTAACTGGGTTTTTAAGTGTTTCTAAATAAATATTAAATAGACAAATGATTCCAAAAGGAACATTTTAAGTGACTGTAAAATAATTATTAAGTAGGTGATTTTGATGACTAATGTTGCAAGATGGCAAATGGTAGTCAGAGCTGAGGCTTTACTCCCATCTAAAAGTGGACGAAGATGTAACCAGTTAGGAATACTTTCAGCTGCAAGTAACAGAGGACCTGACCAACAATGTATTAAGCCAATAAGGGCTTATGTTTCTCACATGACAGGAGTGTGGAGTCAGGTAGTTGGTTATATCTGTTCAGTAGTTCAGTGATGTTAGGGCTGTAAGTTGATATCTCTGTGATTCCCTTGGCCCTTTCCTCACAATTGCAGAAAGCCTGTCACAGCTCCTGGCGCCACATTCTTGTTTAAGGCAGGAAGAGGCAAAAGAGATGGGAGAGCTCTCCCAGAGCCCTCAGCACTTTCGGCTAAGTCTCTTTGGCCAGACAGACATGGCCACCCAACTGAAAGTGGAATATAGCAGAGAAAAAAGATTGGAATCAGCCAGTTGGCAATTCTGGAAAATCAACTGTAATTCAAATTCAACAAAGCTAAAACTACCCTGAGGAATGTGAACTCCTGGAAGGGACCTTGGTTGTCTCACTCATTGCTGTTGTGTGGCACACAATAGATGTTCACTAAATATTAAATATATGTTGAATTCAAGACCAGAACTAGGGTGAGGCAAGGTAGGTCCCTGGGGCAAAATATTTAAGGAGACACTCACTCTCAGCCTTGAGCAAGTACAAGGTTGATGTCTGTACAGTCCTGAGATTTGAGGGTCACCTTAAACATTGTGCCCCAGCCATGTACCTTACCTAGCCCTAATCTCAATCCTGGTTGGATGATTATAAAATGAAATTTCAAGAAGATGTGTGAATTAAACACTTTATAATGATAATATTTATGAAATATTATTCTTAAATTGTGCCATATCATAAACATTAAATAAGGAATTAATTCACATTCCAAAGGTTGGAAGAAAGAATAAAAGACTATGATTTATCAGACATGGGCTCTAGGGAAACCTGCATATAGACAACAGCTGAAACATGAGTTTTAAACATCTTGAGAAAATGTATTTCTCTGCAGAGAAAATTTGGTAAGATGCCAGACTTCAATGACATCTTATCTCCACAGTGTACTTACGTCATTAAAGGAGAGATTAAATACTGTCATATTTTAAATCTTATGTAGAGGTTGGCAATCCAAACAAAAAGCAGATTTTTCATATATTCATACATTGCAAAAATAATTTAAAAAATAATTTGTGGGGAAGAAAACCACCTCACACATCACTTAAAACAAGCAAACAATCAAGTAAACACTACAGCTCTAAAAGGAAAGGACTAAGTGAAATTTTTCATCTCTACCAGAAGGAATTTACACTGAGCCTTACAAGCAAGGACCCCGAGGTGAGACAGAGGGGTCCTGTTTAGGACCCATGAGTGCCCTGCTTTGCTCTGCACTGCTGTCCCCTGTCCTCCTCTGCCATGAAATCCTTTCAGCTCTCCAAGGAATCTCTTCCTTGAAGCCCTGTCTCTTCTTCATCTCACTTCGTAGTCCTTCTCTGAATTCCCAAAGCAATTTCTCAGCCCCTTGCCGTAGCTCTTGAACACGGTGGCTTTGACAGAAGTGGAGATCAGTCTTGACTCTGCCACTGTCTCACGGTACATTTTCAGGCAAGGGACTTCTATTCAATAAGACCCTCCATGTGAGTTGGCGGGCTGATGTGTGCAAAGCATGGAGCAAGGGCTTGGTCCCTGGCATGGTTATAATGGTCATTCCTGTCCTCTGTTCATGCCTGCTTCTTACCCTGTGCTATGCTATAACCTTCCCTCTAGCCTTTCCCCTCAAGGTCTTGCTACTGCCACTCGAGGGTGACTTGGTGTCTCTTACAGCTGAGGTTTTCAGGCTTTGGTGTGTGTTAGTTAAGACCATCTGGAAACGTGAAAGTGCAGATCCCCAGCACTCACACCTAGAGATGCTAATTTGCTGTGTTTGGGGTGGAGGGTGGGCATCTCTATTTTTCAGTGGTGGTCTCAGCACTCCTGCTGGTCCCAGGTCTTTCTCTACAGCAGGGCTTCACCTGAGCATGACTGACATTTTGGACTGGAGAATTCTTCAATGTCAAGGGCTGTCCTCACATGTTTAGCAGTGTCTCTGGCCTCTACTCACTAGATGCCTGTAGCATCCCTCACCCCTGTTGTGACAACCAAAAATGTTTCCAAACATTGTCAGATGTCCCCTAGCAGGCAAGATCATACCTATTTGGAACCACAGCTCTATAATATCACCTGAAGAATTAGCACAGTCCCTCGCATAGCCAGAGGTGCTAAGGGTCTCTTTAGTTGAATACAGTTCAGCTGGGTTCAGTGAGGGAACTCTCAGGATGTCAACAACATGGACACACACGTGTCATTATACTTTTCCTGGGGTTTCCCAGTCTCCACTGCAGAAACCACGTCTCTCTTCAAACCGTCTAAATCTTTCATTTCAGTCTCAGGCTACTCTGAACACTGGGATCTAATATTTATTCCAGAGAGGCACTTTCTAAGGGGAAACGTCCTGAGGAGCCACTTTTTTTGTTTGTCTGTTTGTTTTTTGCCATCTACCACATAGTAATAACCAGTTTATTGAATGGATTGGAGTCAGTAGAGATGGTTTAATTTTCTCAATCATTGCCTTCAAACATGCTCTGTTGTAACTAAGATCCACCTCTGTGTTGCTGGTTGTTGGTTGTACACTCGACCCACCATGAGAGGGGGAGAGGGGATGGGAGGGAAAGACGGAGAGAGGGGGAGAGAGAGAGGAGGGAAGGAGAGAGGGAGGGAGGATGTAATTCAGCGTGTTACCACTAGAGGTCACCAAAGAAAACCCAAAAAAGTGCTGCCTGGGGCTTGAGAGTTTCTCTCTTCTCCAAAGATTCCGCTGAAAATGTTCTCTGAACATTTTCCATGAACCTCGCCGAGAATCATGAACAGACAGACCTCCATGCATGTTCAGCTTTCCATAACCCATTCCACACGATTCTCGAAAACCAGACAGAGAGCTTTGGCAGCGGCAGGCAGCTGCGCGCCAGGACAGTGGGATGACGGAGCCTTAACCCGGTCCAAAGCAAGGAGGCCTGGTGACCATTGCCGCAAAGTCTCCTTTGACTTTGCTGCCGGCGGCTCCACTCGGCCTGTGCCCCCAAATCTCCAGGTCTCTGCCTCACGGGGGTGGGTATGGGGAGCGGTAAGCAAGAGCTCTGGGTGGACCCCTGGGACCTCTCTCCCTTCGCTGCCCGGGCAGTTACTCTCCATCTCGGATCTCTTTATCTTCTCTGTCTCCACCGCCAATACCTTCTTCGAGGCAGCATGACCTCTCACCTCGTTGTCACGAGCGTGGTTTCACCTCCCACTGGTCAGCCTGTCCCACCCTCCTGTTCATTTTCCACACTTTATCCAGAGGGGTCTTTTACAGTACAAATTGTCGCCCTCTTACTTGAAACCCTTTGTGGTCTCCTGCTGCTTTCAGTACAGAATCCAGACTCGCTACCATGATGTCTCAGCATCTTGGGGATCTGATGCCTGCTGACCTACCTGCCCAGTTTCACGTTTCTCCAAATTTCCACTTTGCAAATTTCCTCCCAGCCTCCACGGCTCTATCTCACCCCCGCCCCTACATACACCCCTATTCTTCAGTCAGACTAAAATACTTGCGTTTCTCTCGTTATACTCCTTTCTCTCTCACTTTGGCCTTAGCAGTGGGGAAATCGTGCTCTCCCTTCTCCTATCCCCGCGACCCTCACCTGGACTACCTCCACCTCCTTTAGGATTAAAGGTTAGACATCAGCTCCTCCTCAGACAAACCTTGAGGAAGCTGTTTAGCCGCCTCTCCTGAGCTGCCGCGGCTCAGCTGTGGGATTGCTGTAAGCGTTGTCTGTCTTTCTCCCTCTTCCCCCGACTCCTAGCACAGCGCCCCGCACTGATTAGACGTCTGTTGAAGGAATGGACCGAACTGGCGCCTGACCCAGGGACCTGCGCAGACGCGGTGCCAACACGAGGTGGCGCTGCGGCCACGTGCCTCGGAGGGCAGCCTCCTTCCTGCCTTGCGCAGGCCCGCCTGGACGGCCTCTGATGTCACCACGCGGGCTCCTCCGGGCTCAGAGAGGGTCTTCTGGAATCAGGGACGGTTGTTCAGTGCTGTGATGCCTGTGACATATGTTTGGGAGCAGGCTCTTGCCCTGGTGCCCTCATGCAAACTTCAGAAACTCTGACTATGGCCTTTCTTCACCAAAACCCTACCCCATCCTTCCTTCTTCCAAAGCCCCCAGTTCTTAGCAAATTTTATGTTTCCTGCCTTGCTTAACTAGGGGACTTAAGTACTCAAGTTTACGGTTCTAAGCTATTCATTCAAGGACTTGCTTCTTGGAGTAATCTGCTCCAACTGGTGCCTTGAAAATATCACATGATAACTATTAGCTATTTGTTGATGAACTGGGTCATTAAATGATTAAAAAGGGTAGTTAACATGGGCATTTCATGTACCATGATAGGCTGGGTGGCAGGAGATAATGTAATTTTTTCCTGGATATATCAGATTAGACTCCAGAGGTAACTGCTGCATGGTCACTGGGTAGGGTCGGCTGCAGAGATGGGTCAGGTGGGGTGTTTTCCAGGACTCCACCCTGCTCTCCTCTGCGTGGGTGCCATCACATTGTGCTTTGAGATGCTTCTGTAGTATTTCACAAAGGTGGTGGAGTACAAAGAGCCCTGCTTGGTCTGAAGCCCTGAGTTTCACTGTTGGCCAAGATTTGGGGGCAAGTTCCTTGACCAACACAAGCCCTAGTTTTCAAGTCGCCAGAGGCAGGGGTGGCACTCGATGACCTTTCAGGGTCCTACAGTCCTAATGGTGTATGAATTTCTGTGAGCCACACTGACCGCGGGACCTGGACAAATCGCCTGATTCTTGTGCCTGTCAGTTTCTTTACCTGTGAACTATGAATCATAGGAGTAATTAGCTCATAGCGTTTTTAAAAATTGAGATGAAATTCACATATGATAAAATCAGCCATTAAAAAGTGTACCGTTCAGTCATTCTGTTGTGCAACCACCAGCTATATCGTGCCATCACTCCAAAAGGAAAGCCTGTCCCCATTGAACAGTCACTCCCCATTGCCCCCTCCTCCTAGGCCTCGGCAGCAACCCATCTGTGTTCTGTCTCTGAATTTGCCTCTTCTGGAGAGCTCATATACAGTAAGTCCCCTACATACGAACCTTCAAGTTGCGAACTTTCAAAGATGTGAACGTGCGTGCCAGCCCCTGTATGCCGCCCGTTGTTTGTACTACTGTACTTTTCAAGGTACTGTACTGTAGGATTAAAGAAGTCTTATTTTTAGTGTTTGTGTTTTATGTATGGATTATTTGTGTGAAGAGTATTGTAAGCCTGTTACAATGCAGTACTATATAGCCAATAGTACTAACTAGTATACGCTAGTTGGGTACCTAGGCTAGCTCTGTTGGACTTATGAACAAATTGGACTTACGAAGCGCTCTTGGAACAGAACTTGTTCGGATGTAGGGGACTTAGTGGAATCATACAATATGTGACATTTTATGTCTGGCTTCTTTCACTGAGCACCACGTTTCTGAGGTTCATCCACTATCAGTACTTCCTTCCTTTTCGTGGCTGAATAATATTTCTCTGTAGGGACGCACGGCATTCTGTTCATCCATTTGTCCACGGGTGGACATTTGTGTTGTTTCCGCCCTTTGGCTCTTGTGAATGGTGCTGCTGTGAACAGAGTCCCTATTTTCAATTCAGCTCAGAGGGTTTTTGTGAGGATTGGATGTGCGCTTACCACACAGTGGGAGCAGACAAATGTTAGCGATTGAAGTTGTTAACGTTATCCTGAAGGCTTTCAAAGAGGGCTTCTTTCTCTGGCCCTGTCTCTCGGATCCGGGAGGCAGACCTCACTTTCTTCCACCCTCTCCACTCCCTTTCTGCTGCTGTGGCTGGTGTGGGAAATCAGGGCAGGCAGGGGAGGGTGGGAAAGGCAGGGGAGAGGCAGCGGAAACAAGGATGTGGAGGAGAGTGGCTGGGACAACGAGCGAGGAAGTGGCGCTGAGAGAGGGGGAGGGGCAGGAAAGACACAAGGTCCCCGGTGTATTTAGAGGATGAGCAGGGCACGTGAGGGCTGCGTCCCTAGCTGCTGCTCTTACAGTGGGAGGGTCAGGACCAGGGATGCCTCAGGCCAGGACCACGAGGGCTGGAGTGGAAGATGGCCGGACAGCGAACCGGTGGCCTCGCGCGTGACTCCTGAGCACAGGATTCTGGGTGCGGCTGAGGGATTCTGTGCGGTGGAGTCAGGGCTGGAAGCTGGGGACGAGCTCTGGGAATTGTCTCCTTGAGATCAGGTGACAAAGCAGTAACAGGCGAACTCAGGTTTTAAGGAAGTTAGTGCTGCCGGAAAGGCAACCCATCTCTGGAATTCCGGGAACCTCTGCTTTCAGGGCTGGAGGAAGCAAAGAACGGTTCACGTAACTTCAGGCGGAGCAATTTTTTCCCGCTGTGGAGCAAAGCGCTGGGGCCTAGACAGGCAAAGGCCTCTTCTCGGCCTGGCGTCCAAGAGCCCTGAGAAGAGCCGCTTCCCTTTTCATCCCTGTGAAAGGCAAGGAGGAGGGAACCGCCGGGTGGCTGTGCTTCCCCGAACCATCTGCTCTGGCCTCGGCTTTCAGTCTGAGATTCCCTCTCTCTAAATAACGAGAACTTCGTGGGGAGACCTTATGGGTTGTACTGGAGGCAGCAGCCTTCGAGCGCGTGAGGGTTGCCATCGCTGATGGATGAACAGCCAGCACGTGGGGGGCTGGGGGGAGAGGGGAGCCTCGGGAGTCATTGGCAGAAGTCTTCTAACACCAGTTCTTTCTGCACCCTGAATGCTGTTCTTTTGCACATCCGTCAAGCTCTCTTGCTCCTCTCATTCACAGCTCACCCTAAAAAAGAAATTTCTAGAATCCCCCATTTACTGGGTCAGTGGGCTCATAAGAAGATTAGTGTTCCTGGAGCAGGGCTGGAATTTAAAGGTCGTTTAATCCAAGCCTTTCATTTAACAGAGGAGGAATCGGAAGCCCTGAGATTTGTTCCGACCTCACCGGGAGTGCGTTGCCGTCAGGCCTAGATCCCGGGTCTCTAGGCTCCCAGCGTGTGGCTTTTCCACCGTTGTGCGTGTTCTCAGAGCCCCAGCCCTGCTGCAGGGTCAGTACAGTTCGTTCCGTTGCTCAAGAGACCGCGCAGGGGGTGCTGCTTCCCTGCATCTATCCTCTCTCTTATTTCTGAATATTTAAAACACAAAAGCCAAACTGTAGAAAAATGATATACCTATTCTTCAGGAAAGAGAGTCTACTTACCTTTTTTCTGTCCTGAGAACCTAGTTAGGTGTTAATGGGCACTAACCAATTAATACAAGAGAACATACTAATTACTGGTAGGAACCATCAAGGCCCAATACTGAGAATCTCAGTGAAGACAGAAGCAACAAAAATTAATCTTTAGACCAAAAAAGGAGAATATTAAATCTGGAGTCAAAGGGAATATGGAAAATTCTAAATAAAAGAATGAAGCATATAAGATTGGCTCAAAAAGAGTTTGGTGAAATGAGACTTATTTTTTACAGCGGGAGGAGTGCTTCTGAAAGATGAAAGTGTATCGGGGATGGCTGTATGTTTAAAACTATTGTCCAGGTCAGAGATCAGAGGCTCTCAGGACTAGACAAGCAAGGAATAAATATGACAGGACATAGTTGGTGTAGCTGAAAGTTGGAAATTCTGGGAGGTTTGAGAAGGTTCTCGTGAAGTGGATGAGAGAGCGTGCTGTGAATTTCCTTCTCAGCGAGGCTGTGGTCACCCTGCCCTGTCAGAGGCAGGCGAGGAGGCCTGAGCCCTGCTGACTCGAATGGATTCCCTCTCAGATGGCGGGGACGGCACGCCACGACCGAGAGATGGCGATCCAGGCCAAGCAGAAACTCACCACAGCCACTGACCCCATCGAAAGGCTCCGCCTGCAGTGCCTGCAGTGCCTAGCCAGGGGCTCCGCGGGCATCAAAGGACTTGGCAGGTAGGACCTGGACTGTGGGTGGTGGGAAGATGGAGGAGAAAAGCAGGGTGCAGCCAGATGAGGCGAATTCTGGCCGTGTGGCCTCAGGCACTCACTCACTTCCTCCTGGGTTCTCGGCTCCTTGTTTGTAAAATGCAGAGTTTGGAAGCACTCATCTCTGAGGTCCCCTCGACAATTTTTGGTTCTTAAGTGCAGCTACTGGGACAACTCGAGGTGAAGGTAGAAGCGTGTCTAGGTATTAGAGACACCTAGCAGGGCAATGAGAGAAACACTCCCTAAAGCTGTGGCAATAGGGGCCAAATTATCCCAGGAGATTGGAAATAGTTCTCTATGTTATACACTAGGACCTTGTTGTTTATCCATTCTACATGTAATAGTTTGCACCTACTAACCCCAAACTCCCAGCAGGGTTCAGGAGAGGCTGAGAAATGCCTTCTGCATGCCCAGAAAAGGAAATGGATATGCTATAGAAGTGTTCACTGAGCTTAGGGTCAGAGGTTTGGTGTGAATAAATATGGAAAGTCCTCTAATCTTAAAGAAATTAGGGGCCGAATTAGAAGAAGGAGGAAGGAATACTGATTTAGATGCAGTTGCAGGTTTTGGAGTTCCACTTGCAGCAGTGGTGTCTCCATCACTTCCCGGGGCTTCGGAATTGCCTGTCAGATAATCAACAGCTCACTGCCCATGGGATTCCCCCAGCTCCATAGGAGAACAGCTTCTGTTCCCGGCTCTCTGAGAGCAGGAGTAGACCTCAGGACTGAGAAACCCGAGTGGAAAGAGATTGTAAGCCTCCCGAGGGCAGGTCCTGAGCATTATCTCTTTCCAACAGATTAAATCCAGTGCTTGCCATGTGCCAGGCATCGTGACATCTTGGGGGATTCATGGGTGAACAAGGCTTCCCCTGGACTCATGGAGGGCTTAGACTCAGGACACTGAGAGCCACAAAAATGGGAATCCTCCTGGTGTGAGAGTTATATGTTAGGGAAATGCAGGATGCCACGCCAGGGGCCTCCAACCTCCCTTCTGGAGGCTGCGGCAGGCTTCACTTCTGCTGAGCTCTGGAATGTCACTTTCCACAGTCCCCCAAATCTCAGACCAAGCTGAGCTCTGTCAGAAGCCCAGGCTGTAGCCAGGCTGTCACAGTCCAACTGGAAGACCAGTCCACTTCCCTTTAATCTTGTATCACTCCACCCTCTACCTCTTTCATCCCGGGGTCACATTCTTGTCCTCGGTGCAAACCCTTCATGACCACCACCCACGGTCCACTTCCTGGCCCATTCAACTGAATGCCTCCTGCCATCTATGCCGTCTCCACCCCACACCCTTACCAGCCCTCCCACCGTGAACCAGTTTATCGTGAACAGACACCGTCTCATCCTTGGCCGTTTGCTTGAATGTGCCCTCTGCCGCCTCGCCTTTACTGGCCTTGCGCTTTCCTAAATTTCTCCTCAACTCAAGGGTTGGCTGCCCCTTCCCCCTTTTTTCTTGTTATTAGACTGGGATTTTGTTTCTTTGAGGACCACAGAAGTTGAGTGCCATTTTCATCATGTCACATCACGGATGCATGCGTGCTATCAACATGGTTTATCCCGACTGAAGTTGACCTTGGTCACCTGGCTGAGGCAGTGCCTGTCTGGCTTCTCCAGTGTAGAGTTACTCTCCCCGCTGCCTTTCCACGTTGCACTCTTTAAAGGGAAGTCTCTGTGCAGAGTCCTACTTAGGGTGTGGGGAGTAGGCTTTGCTCCTTCAGGACAGAGAATGAACATAATTTATTTGAAATTCTTCTGCAGGAGAAACGTCTCTCCTCTCACATGTATTTATTCAATCATTTACTTAAACCAATATTAACTCATGGATATTCATTTTATACTTTGGTTTATAATTGAACACTACTTATTGCTCAAATTGTTCCAGTTTTGGCCTTGGGAGCTCTTCAGTTGGCTTCTGTGTCCCTTTGATGTATCCCCATCAATGTAGAGTTTTTCCCCCTTACTTTCTGGTATAAGGTACTCCAGTCTCATCTTGCATACTTCCTGCCCCAATTCTAGAATCAGAGATTTCTCCAAGAAAGTCAGATACTTTTACTGGAGAATTGTATTAGAAACCAAGATCTAGGCTCTAGATGTGCTGGTTCTTACTGGGTTGTTACTTCCAGGTCCTCTTAGCTAGAACAAGGAAATATATGTGTTTATACTAACCCGTGTATGTATGTATATGTATATATGTATGTAATCATGTATACATTATATATTAATCATCTGCGTTTATAACATGAGTTCATACTGATGTCTCCAACTCAATCCTCTACCACATGGATCAGATCCTTCTAGCTTACTGCCCTAGCTTAGCTATAAATCCCTATTCCAACAGTGAGAAGCCTGGCTCCCACCATCCACCAGCCATTCATTTAATTGTTCCGTGCTATGGTACCCGTATAGCAATATGATAATTGTTAACTCATATCTCCACAGGAAATACCTTTGTCAACTAGAGTACAGAGGTTAAGTGCAGTTCTTTTTGTCTTTAGTCTTACAAACTCTACTCGTTTCCAGAGTTACTTAAGTCGACATCTTCATCTCCCCATCCCCCTTCAGTGAGATTGCCTCAAACCTTTAAACAACAGTTAGATTCTCTTGTCACGGTCTGCATTCCTTCCTGGGATCCCCTGAACTCCTAACTAATTTTAATGTACACATTAAAGTGCACTCTTTGTACTGTGAGGTTCTATGGGCTTTAGCAAATTCATGTCCTGTATCTCCCTTTATAGTATCATACAGAGTAGTTTCACTGCCCTCAAAATCCCCTGTGCTTCACCTAATCTTTCTCCCCTTCCCTTCGTCTTTTTACCACCTTTATAAGTTTTGCCTTTTTCAGAATGTCATATAATTAGAATCATACAGTATATTTTTAAAGGTTTGTTTTCTTTTCTGAGAGACTGGGAAGAGGCTTACCAAATTTGGGAGGAGGGTACAGAGAAGAGTCTAAGACTTGTCTTTTACTTCAGAAAAACCTTGAGAGTGGTTTTCTTCTGAAATCTTTATTCTTACACCTTGTTCTCTGTGTTTTTTCTTCTTCTTTTGTATGTGTGTTTTATCTTCAGAGTGTTTCGAATTATGGATGACGATAACAACAGAACCCTTGATTTCAAAGAATTTGTGAAAGGGTTAAATGATTATGCTGTGGTCATGGAAAAGGAAGAGGCAGAAGAGCTTTTCCAGAGGTTTGATAAAGATGGAAATGGAACAATAGACTCTAATGAATTTCTTCTCACATTAAGAGTAAGCAGTCCCATGAATCACCGTATCTACTGGGTTTGGCTTTCGAGTGGTTTGGGTTGGCTGTTGTGAGGCTTGGTTTTCAGAAGCTGTTAGCACACCGTGGAGGAGGCTGGCAGGAGACCGAGTGCAGGCTCAGGGATCTTTTGGAGCAGTCATAATGCACAGCCTTTAGCAGCACACAAACAATTGCACGTCACTGAGAGGAATAAGATATTTCATCACAGATGATACAGGAAAAGCTCATCTGCTTGTGTATGTCTGTGTATGTGTTTTTTTCCTACGTATCTAGCCTCCAATGTCCAGAGCCAGAAAAGAGGTAATTATGCAAGCTTTTAGAAAGTTAGACAAGACTGGAGATGGCGTGATAACAATTGAAGACCTTCGTGAGGTGTACGGTGCAAAACACCACCCGAAGTACCAAAACGGAGAATGGACAGAGGAGCAAGTGTTCCAGAAATTTCTGGATAACTTTGACTCACCCTATGACAAAGATGGAGTGGTGAGTGAAAGAGCTTAATCTAGTGAAATTTCTTCTATCCGATCTGTAATTGTAAATGGGAAACAGGCCCAAAACCTTAAAAATACTTATACCATATTTTTTATAAATAGAAGTAAAATGTTTCCTTGGTGACTATCTAGAAAGCTGAGAAGAAAAGTAGTAAAAATGTGTGTGTATGTGTGTGTGTGTGTGTGTGTGTGTGTGCACATATATTGGTAGGGAAACCACATACAGCTAAATACCCATCATCTGAAGACTGTGGTATTTTGGTTAAATGTTCTATTTCATGGTTGCCGTATGTACCATACACAGCTAGCCTAATTCCAGGGAATTTGATGATAATAACATACAATTAACTTCAAAATGAGACCATAATTCAATGTTAGAGAACATGATTCACAGAGCATTTCAGGATGCTGCATGCCTTTTTCATACACCCTTACGAGCATCATTTTTCATCACACTTTGCTACATGGAAATGCCATTTCAGGGAAGTGTTCAGTAAAGGGAATGCCAGATAACAGAATTCACTTTGATTTAATCTTTGGTGGGCTTTGAGATGAACTCACATTTCTAAACTCCAGTGAATTTAAGGACAAAAGCAACCACGCATCTCCAATAGCTGGTGTCTTCAAGTTACAAATGTGTCACTTGGTAGGGTAAGGAATTATTCCTCCATAACTGTGTCTAGGCTCAGATGGAAATGTCCTCTGTCTTTTATCAACAGCCAGAAATGGGATTTTTTTTTTTTCGGTACGCGGGCCTCTCACTGTTGTGTCCTCTCCCGTTGTGGAACACAGGCTCCGGACGCGCAGGCTCAGCGGCCATGGCTCACGGGCCCAGCCGCTCCGCGGCATGTGGGATCCTCCCGGACCGGGTCACGAACCCGTGTCCCCTGCATCGGCAGGCAGACTCTCAACCACTGCGCCACAGGGAAGCCCAGAAATGGGATTTTTAACCCAAGATCAGTTCTGCCCTGAGGTGTCCTGAAGGTTATGGTTATGGGGAAGGGAGTTCTCTGCATGGCCGAGGCAGCAGAACCCTGGGGAGGGTTACTCCTGACCACTTGGCCACACAGGAAGGATTTAGTGAGACAGTGAGCTGGAAGCAGAGATGGTAGAAAGAAACAAGCCTTCTCATCCTGAAGGGAATTTCCCCCAATTTTTTTTTTCCGTGAAACTTCGTGGTGAGTCCTGTGAGTGAGGGGAGAAGAGGGTAGGAAGGAGATCTTTCTGTCCTTACTGCTGACATTTTCCTGCCAGGGACAGAGAAATACCCTTCATTTTAGCCTGAAGTGATTGCAGAGGTGGATAAAAAAGGAGCCTAGATTCTGTCGGGCAGCCAAACGCGTAGGGACAGAAACAGCAGAACCGTATGTTTTCTTCCCATATGGCTGCCCTTTGATCTCTGAGATGGCAGTGGAAAAAGAGTCAACTGCCATTTCCCCAAATTAGCCCAACTCTACATGGGATCCCAGGGTGTATTTACCTCTTTTCTGCAGGTGGTTCCTCCTCGTTGCTGGGGAAACCTCAGCTGCCCTTTTCTCTAACCCAAGTCAAAGTAGCCAGTTGTTGTGATTCAGTTGATTTAAAGCTCTCACCCCATTTCTTTTGACATTTATCTTCGCAAGCCACATTAGGTTCTCAAATACTCGTAAGGGTTACTGGGGGTTTTAGCAGTTACAGCATTTGATGTCACCTGAATTTCACAGACCCTGGATAAATCCCCAGCTCTGTGCATGTCACCATCTGGGGAATGGATTCATAATGCAGGTTGCTGGCTACCCTGAAGAACTGCAGAATCTGATTTTTTTTGGCTGGGCGTGGGAGGAACGGTTGAAGCTCAAGGATTTACAGTTTTAATAAGTATCCCAAATGACTCTTATTCACATTTGGATTTGAGATCCTTGCCTCTAAAAGATTCAGAAGTGCCTGATTTATTTTGCACAGGAAACTCATTTAGCATAATTATGAATCTAAGGGATATTTACTGAGTGCTTACTGTCTCCCAGCCATTGTGCCAAGGACTTTACAGGGATATTCCATTTAATAGACATAATGAAAATGTTTCTGAAAAGTGATATGCGGTTCACACTTTTCCACGTTGAATCATTTTAAATGCACAAGGAACTGTCAGTATAAAGGAACTCCAGATGGAGCTTAAGGTTGGATAACCGGGGAATGCAAAGGAGGACAGAAATAAAGAAATGCAAGAAAAGAGACATTAATGGTATTCTAATTTTTACCAAAGCTATGTACATATATTGTTTAATTCTACTTCCAGACACTGATAAGCACAGCTCAATTAGTAGCTCCATTCAATGCCTTTTTTCCTACTACTTTTTGCTATTTTGGGGGGACAGACAGGTGGAAGAGGTCAGTACAGGGAGAGAACTGTGGATCCTGAGACTTTTTTCTCTGTTCACTTATAATTTCAGCAAAAAAAGTAAGTGGGTCATTCAGCTTATGTGATTCTTGGAAGAGATAGCTGTGTTCCCAAAGACTCGGTGGGAGAGGAGTTTGCTGTTATGGACTAGAAAGGGGTTTTGAATTGTTTACGGATTTCACTTATTGTGATGTTTTCAATCTCTCACGACACTGAAATTTGAGGGCTAACTAGAAAAACAATAAATTTCCAAAACAGCCATCATTATTGTGTCTGCATTCTCCCATATAAGCAAGGCTATACTTGGGGCTACATTCACTGGTTATAGAGATCAAACCAGAGGACAATTATTTCCCTCAATCAACCAATTGTGTCAGCCAATATGGTTGAATTAGAGTGTACGTTTCACCTCCACCTCTTAAAGAATAAATTGGTAACAGTTTTTTCTTTTTTCTGGAAGGAAAGTAAAGTAAAATCCTAGCACAGATAAAAGTATTAGTTGAAACAGGCATGGGAGAAGAGAGAACCCAAGGGGGCATGGAGCAGGGGGTATCTTTTTAACTTCCTCTGTGCCTAGAATGAGTAATATGTATCTTAAAAAAGCATGAAGCCAAGGAGTGTTTAACAAGAAATCTGTTTCCTTACCCATAAGACCGAGCTCCATTTTTTGAAAGGTAAAACATTTCTTGTCTTGACACAAGGACATGAGGTGATGTTTCTGACGTGTCACAGAAAGACGGTATTCACTGTGGTTAAAGAAAACTTGTTTCTTATTCTGAGTTTCAGTCTTGCTTACGTGAACAGATGGGCTTCTGCTCTTAAAGGAAGACAAGACCTGTATCTCACTTTCCATTTAGGTTGGTTTGGAAATTTTCAAGACTTTCTTCCCCTCTCCCCCTCGGCCACCCCCTCACTCCATCGTCAACCTCACTTTTTCTCTTGTTCTAGGTCTGTTCCTCAGCTGTGTCCCTAAAAAGACTCCTTGACTGAAATTTCCCTCCCATTTACAGGTGCTGGAGATGGGCCTCCACTGAAATGGTGAGAAGCGAAGTTTTGTTTTCGTTTCTTACTTTTCCACTGTAGGTGACCCCCGAGGAGTTACTGAACTGCTATGCTGGGGTGAGCGCTTCCACTGACACCGATGTGTATTTCATCATCGTGATGAGAACTGCCTGGAAGCTCTAAATGTATGACCTGGGCGCCAGGGATTTGAGTGCTGCCATGTGGCTCCAAACGATTAAACATCAGCTCAAAACCAGGATCATAGCTGAGTTCACGTTCACCCCAGGGTTTCTTCCGTGCTCACGTACAATGCATTTTCTAGGGCAGAAATGGAGAAACTGAGTATTTAACTGTGACTTCTCTGAGGCTGCTTCTTTAGCTCTAAAATAGGAATTAGTTTAAATAAGTTCTGAAAATCTCCTAGAGCCAGGCTGATATATTCAGGTATCTAATAAACATTAGATTTCTTCCTTGGCCATTAATAAAAGTTTAAGTATTATCCCACCCATGCACCCAGAGTGTTTCTCCATACCCTATTAGATGGTCCATTTCTAGGTGGAAGAATTCACCTATTTTTATGAATGACTGTAAATCTTCGTGTGTCTCAGTCCCAATTTGGGGACCAGAAGGAGACCTCACGTTAGCCTCTATTTCTATAACTGAATGTTGAGTTTCTCTGTCTGTGGTTTCGGGAAGCCTCTGTTTGGCGAATAGATTTAAAATGACTTTTTTGGGTCATTTTAAAGGCTGGTGTGAGACTGGAGACCATTTCCTTGAGCATTAGAGCCAGGACTGTTTCTGTGGTTAAATTCTGAGGCTGGGCTGTGCTCTCAGAATTTATGTGGGACATCTCAGCTGTGAGTGGGCAGATCATATCAGTGGTCTGCTGGAGTATTCATCTCTCCCCTCCCTGCTGTTGGCCCATCACGCTGAAGTCCCCACCAGCACAAGGAGGTGGGGCATGGCATAGACTAGGATCACAGGCATACTCCAAAGCAGCTTTTCCATCCTGGCACTTCGTGTCTCAATGCCTTCTCCTCCAGGTCTAAGCTTTGACCTCATATTGTTGATGTGTGAGCAACTCCCCAGGAAAGGCTTCTAAGCGAAGGTAGCCCCTGCTGCTGGAAAGTAGATACTGAAACTGCAGCTCTCTCTTTGTGTGTCCTGTTTCTGGGCCAGAGATTAAAAACACGGTGACTAACCCTCTGGCTATGGTGCCGGAGGGAATGACCTTGTTACTCAGGGACAGTCCTTTTTGTCACTCTGTCCCTGGCTGCACTCATTCCCTGGTTCGGGGACATAGGTTGGGGTAATTGTTCCCTTTATGATCTTATGTATTTAAGTGGCTCTGGATTTAGTGTCGGAACACACTTGCCATTTTTTGTATCAATTCATTTGTTTACTTTTTACTTCACAGATTTGGAAGTTGGGATCAGGATATACATTGATTTAAGAATTGTGAAAACAGATGTTTCCAGATGATAATGGTAGCAATCATCAAAGAGAACGCCTTGCTTTGTTTGTTGTTGAGAAGCTAAACTCTCAGTTCCCCTGGTGACAGGCTGGAAAAGAGACCTTTTTCTTGAGGATGAGAGCATCCCCATATCATGGGAAACTAGCTTTTGTTTTGCAAATTAATGGCACAAGTCTGGTTTTCCATTGGATTTATTATGTAGGCTTATGTAGATGGTGCGTGTCCAAAAGATGCCAAGTATTATGAAGAAATATGTAAGAATGATGTAGAGAGCCAGAAGAAACTATGAAGAAATGGACAGGGAAAATATCCATGTCTTCTGCAGCCTATACCTTGCAGATTGTGACTAAGGAGAAGCCCCCGGTTATCTGCGCATGGTGAGTTTCAAGCCTGCTGCTCTAGATAATTTGTGTCTTCGATTCTGGGAATGACTCATGCCTCTGCTTAACTGGGGCCATAGAATTAGCATGTGATTCTGAAGAAGGACTAGGTTGCAGCTATCAGCTTCGTCTTCCCCAGTTGTACTTAGCTTCCTGTCTAATTGGGGCACAGGACACTGCTATCAGATTTCTGATAATCCATGCCTCACAGTGTATTGGGTCACATTAAGTCACCTCCCTTCTAGCAGGTGAGGTTCTGGACTGCAGCGAGGATTCCACCACGGCCCCCCCACCCTCCGGAAACCAGATCTAATAACCTGATGGTCAAGGATCACTCCACTCCTGTTCTCAGTCTTAACCTGTGATTTCTGGCCTAATCGGCAGTCACTCATTATTTAAATCTATTCCTTCTGGTAGCAGTGGGAGGAACAGAGAAGGGTCATTAAAAAAATTATTTGCTAAAATTTTTTCTGTGTATATATATATTTTTTAACTTGTACATTTAAAACATCACTCCCTTTGTAATTAAAAAAAAATAGATAAACTGACCACTTAGGTCAGGGATAAAATAGATAAACTGACCACTTAGGTCAAGAGGATAAAACACAAAAAGTGTCTCCAAAAGAACCCTTGGGAGCGCTTCAACTGTTAGGCCTGGGCCGCAGATAGAAAATTACACAAATAAGCCAAAGAGCAGAGGATGAAATTGGCAGTTTTTCATGAAACAGGAACAATGAGAATTCTGAGAATCAGGATTGGTCAGAACAAGCTACCAGTATCGGTACTGAATCGGGGTTTCTAACTCCCCGCAAGGCAAACCCAGGGAAGAATGGAGGAGCCCTGACTCAGTCGCTGTCAAGAGCTGGAGCACATCCTGCCTGAATTCCAGTTAGAGGGCAAACGAGAAACCCAAGATGCATGAGTTGAATTGTAGACTGAGGCAGAATTCTTCCAGCCAGTCTGTGGGGCTGATTTTCAGTCATTTAAACCTTGATAGGATTTCTTTCCAGACCCAGATGGCCCTCTGGAGGACAATGTATGGTTCTTTGTGGTTTGGTGGCAAGCATGGAGTCACGTTTCACACCGTTAATAGCAGCTTTTAAGGCAGAGCTGGGCCTCCTCCAAGTAGGCTGCATACTACATCATGGTTTTAGGGTGAAAAGACACCTGTCAAAAAATACTTACTGAGCCACTGCCATGTGCCATGTTCTTTTCTAGGCTGTGGGGCTAAGCAATGTGCTAGAATAAATGCAAACAAAACTACTGGCTTTGGGGCCAATCTAACTGCCCACAGTCTTTAAGAGATCAAAGAGGAAGGGAAGCGTGGGCACTGAAGTTCCCCTCTCTGAGTCTCATCTGGCTTCTGAATCAGGGAGGTTGGGACCCTTCACATGGTGGTGTGTGGAAGAACTATGTAGTGGATCTGATGGGTGTAGACAGTCAAGGAAGATACCCTTCTATTCTTGGAGGTACGTCACTTGCCCTTCACTTCTCTTGGCCGGTATGGAACGCCTCACTGAATCACAAGAGTACAAGCAGGTCATGATTCAACCCTCATCAGGCTCCCTACATATGCAATTTATTCTGCTGATGTTTAATCAAGTGGAGGTTAAATTAACCAGATGTATTCTAGGATGGTGTGTGGATGCCTTTCTACCCTTTCCTCGTGAAATTCTACTAACACGCTCTGAGCAGTGTACCTTTTTGGATTTACGCGTATCTCTTTGGGGCATAGAATAAAAAACAACTTCACAACTTCCAGTGTTTCAGATTAGTCAGCAAACTTGCTTTCCTGGAAATTATAGGCTGTTCTTTTAAATGAAGGGCTTGTTGAAAGACGCAACACAGTTTTAAATTTTAGAAATTCTTATGATTGAAGGGAAAACAAAGGTGCCGAGGGTCTGATAGATTGTTATATAATGTTATTTTCATGTTATTGATCCTTTGAAAGCCGTATTTCTAAGCATAGTTTTACTCCTCCAAGTTGCTTGTATGAAAATGACATAAACCTTGATAGAGATAGCTAGTTATTTGTTGTAATAATAAAAAAAAACTACTAAATGAATCCCCTAAAATTAAGTGTTCTAAAACAGATGATGGGCAAAATCTGTTGAAAGAAACATAAACAAGTGATTGCTGGGGGTTTTGAGAACAGCACTGTGTGAGAAGGGATCTTTTTGCCATCTCAGTTGGTGTGGTGAGGGGTTGTGGTGAAACAGCTCTTCCTCTCTGAGAATAGCACGAGTTTTTTGTTTCATTCTCACACCTGCTTCTCCAGAGCCAGTATTTCACCTCATAAAATGGAGTGGAAGGTGCTCCTCAGGAGAGAACCCCCTTGAAAATATGAGCAACCAACCAGTAGCTGAGGTTGGACCTCGCCACCACCAGAAAGGTAGACAGCATCAGGGAGGGGACATCTCAAAATGTAATGGTCTATTTTCTTTTGTTCTGGATTCTTCTCCCTCTTCTTCATAAATGGAATATATTTTTATTGCTCTGGAGAATCATAAATGTCCTAATAGCCACTGAATGCTGTGGATGCATTTTCTGTTTCACCAAAGGTCCTGTGAGTACCATGGGTTTCCAGCTCCCCCTTTGCTCCCAACAGTGGACCTGTAGCAAGCAGCTCAGATGCAGGAAGGGTCACACCCAGCTTTACGTCACGCTGGCCACACAACCATCATTCATCTCCAATTTCATCCTGCTCTAGACCTCATAATAAATTTACAAAGGACCCGGCGACTCAGAGCTCAAGCACTTGAAATTTTTTTTTTTTTTTGCGGTACTCAGGCTTCTCACTGTTGTGGCCTCTCCCGTTGCGGAGCACAGGCTCCAGACACGCAGGCTCAGCGGCCATGGCTCACGGGCCCAGCCGCTCCGCGGCATGTGGGATCTTCCCGGACCGGGGCACGAACCCGCGTCCCCTGCATTGGCAGGCGGACTTTCAACCACTGCGCCACCAGGGAAGCCCCAAACACTTGAGATTTGAAGCAAGCCTTGAGTCTGTAGTTTGTAATCCTGTCACTGAAGACTTGAGTACCTATTTCTTTACTCGTCTTAACACTTGGCGCTCACGGATTGGTATCGATCCTGGGAACATCTTGATCTTAAACTTGAAAGGTTTGAGTTGCTGGTCTCCTAGGAACGCTCAGACCACATGCAGAACTGGAGACAATCAGTGGGAGGCTTAGAACAGGATGCGGACCTGCAGTTGAGAGAAAATGATGGATGCCGAGTGGCCTGCTCCTGCCACAGTGCTTCCACCTTGATGGGATAAAGTGGGGCACGAATGCTGGGTATTAGCAAACGTCAGGCATTACCTCAGAAAACCCAGATCATTCCTTTAGTTTCTAAGGAAACTGGGAAACTAAATACCATTCTACAAATTTCGTACTTAGTCATGCCTAAAATCTCATTTAGCAATATCATTCAACACCCATTTACTTCAGGTTATCTTTGAAGCTGCAAAGTGAATATAGTAAATCACCATTAATTTAGGCTCCAATAAATGAGCTCATTTAGGTAGGGTTTGTGTGACAATTTACTTTTGTTTCATCTATACTAAAAAAAACGGGGCTGCGAAGCAAATCACTAATGTAAAGAAGGTTATAAAGGCTGTGCCTACTTAGATTCGTGTATGTTTTGCAGCTGCTTGGAGATATCTATTTGCATACAAGTATAATTATTATGCTAGTCATAAAAAGTTCCCACATATAAAACAATATCAGGCCAACAGTTAGTTGACAAGACTTTATTTGCATAACTGGAAAACAGGCTATTTTCTAGATAATGAGCTGTTCCTATATGTAAATCCTGTCTTGATAGGGTTTTCAAATAGAAATTGAATAGAAATTATGCTCAAAAACAATGTTTTATCAAGCAGATTTCACTAGATATCTATGACATAAAAGTTTAAATATTTTGTTGCAAAAGCTGTGCATGGTAAGCTAGGTATGCCCTGAAAGCAATAACTTGTCTTTAATGGTAATACATCATTTCTAGGAACCAGAGATTGAGAAGTTTTTGAGCTGCAAGGTTAGACACGGTTTAATTTACAATACCAGCCTTGTCATTTTGTCCCATTATCAGGCTGTGCCTTGCCATTATCATGATTCTGATCTAGTAGGATTTCTGCAATTTTAAGGCTTGAAACATTAACTACTCTTATAATAAAATAGTTCATCTATCTTTTCTATTTCCATTTTAAAGGGTTTCCAAAATATATTTCTTCTTATTAACTAACAAGTTGCACACCCTGCTTCTTTAAAAGTTTACTTCCCTGATGGTGCTTTCAAATCATTCAAAAATTTACCTGTGTGATGTTTCAGTTACAGGTGATGAAATTTCTTTGAAAATGACGCGGCTCTGTTCAGATTGTACTCTCTTGTGCTTTTAAAAGCACAAAACGTAATTACCCATAGAAACCATTATTTTGACAGCCAAGAATGAGAGTTTGAAAATTTGATGTTAATGCTCCTTTTTCTACAGGGTTGGACTACTGCCTAACGGGCCAAGCAAGTTCCCAGAATGCTCGGCCTCTGAGTGATGACTCCAGGAGTACGGGGAATATTATTACTCTCTGGGCTACATCAAGGAGCAGGGCAGGTTAAGAGGGACGGGAGAGAGATGGAACCTAGAGGTTGATTGTGCTCTTCGTGTCTCTGCTCTTAACTCTACTGCCTGTTATCGGAAGTACAGGGACAAGCATGAAACACTAACACATATCCTGGCCAAATTGGGCGGTTGCGTGAGTTTGCCTTTAGCACCTCTCCTATGGCTACTCCCCTGCTCTGTGCTATGGAACCCCAGGCATCATGTACTCCTGGGTGCCCAAGGATCCCGAGAGGTTCCCCCCTCTCTAGTTTTGTCCCTCCCTCTGTGTTTGGTCTAGACTCCCCTTCACTAAAGGGCTTGTTATCTATTCATTTATGCTGTAAACTTCTCTAAAGTATTAATAATAACCACAAGTATCATGATACAAAGTATGCTCTAGAGCAGCATTGTCACATAGAACTTTCTGTGATGATGGCAATGTCCTATATTGTGTTCTCCAAGATGTCAGCCACTAGCCACAGGGGGTAGTGTGAATGAGGAACTGAACTTTTTATTATGTTTAATTTTAATTCAGTTAAATTAAAAAAGCCACGTGTGACTAGTGGCTACTGTATTGGATAGCACAACTCTAGAGATTTTTATCTTATTGCAAGAAATGATGGCTGTGGGAAAACTGTAGCTGGCCAGTGGGCAGACAGGACTTTGGCGGCCCTTGCAAATGCCCCTTCTCAGAGTCAGAGGGAAAAGTCAAGCCAGGCTTCCCCGCTGACTCGCCTGACCCTGCCTGATGTCCAGTGGCAAAGCAAACTCAATAGAAAAGATTTCAGGGAGAACGTAAACCGCTGAACAATGACACACATGTTTTGACACCATTTCCTTCTCTTCCCCTTGCCCTTTATCCCCCTCAGGTTTCAAAAGAAGACTTTTTGAACTATTATGCTGGTGTTAGCGCTTCCATTAACGCCGATGCCTATTTCATTTTAATGATGAGAGAATCCTGGAGATTATCTCTTTTGTCTGTTAATTCTTTTGCAAACCAGGGACTCTCAGAGAATGAAATGAGTTTGAAAGAAGTCCGATGCTGTAGATTTTGATGAACTAAAGTTTCTGGAAGATCTGGAATTTCAAAAGCAATAGATCTTCAATCATCTTACTTTATTACCTGGAACATGTTCATTTCCTTAAATGCCTGAGAATATATTTTCAAATCAGAAAGAAAGGAAGGAAAGAAGGAAGAAAGAAAATCATAATGTGAGACTGGGAGGTGTTCCTTAGGTGAAATAATGCACTTGCTATAGTTGTGCCTCTTGCAGGTGTAAATGTAGCTGTTTCTCCACACCTTCACTTTATCTGCTGTCTTTGGAGTCTGTAGCAGGAGGTGATAATAAAAGAATTGGAGGGACATCCATCTGTGTAAAATTTCCTGAGCTGACTTATTTTAGTTTCTCTTGGTGAATACTTCACAAGTAAACTTTATTTTATTCTGAAATTCAATGACTTTTGGGGGGCCTATTTTTATATTTTGATCTGGGGATTAAAACCCAGGAAATTACCACACTTGCATGAACAGGGGACTTAAGATTCTCCTGTGACGAAAGGAAGGTGAGCTGAGCTAGCCCACCTGGCTGAAGGCTGGGCTTCCTTGGAGTGACTCACTTCCTTGATCAGCCTATTAGGGTGAGAGAGATGCACAAGGAAAGAGAAGTGCCTGTTAGAAGCCCTGGAGACTTTCTGGGGCTTTGGGGTAAACTGGCGAGGGGGACTTTGATTTTGGAATTCATCTTTTGAACCCACACTTCCAGGCTGCTCCCCAAGGCTCATGATGTCACATTTCCTGACCCATTCTCTTCCTCTAGTGACTGCCTCTCAGGGAACAAAAATGGCTGGACATAACCAAAGGCCCTTCATCCTGGAAAAGAAGAAGTGAGGGTGGGAGTGGAGATGGAAGGCTAAAAGCTGGGCTTCTCCAACTTTGATGAGCACACACATCCCATGGGGATCTTGTTAATATGCTAATTTGGATTCAGAAATCTGGGGCAAGGACTGAACTTCAGCCTTTCTAACAGGTTTCCCTGTGATGTTGATGCCTCTGGTCTCTGGGTAACATTTCAAGTAGTGAGGGGTAAAGAGATACCAGCGTGGATATTTCCAGTGCACTTGACTTATTATTTGCCCACCTTTGGTTGAACATACTAATTTATGATTTTTGACTTCTGGGCCATCCTCTCTTTGTCTTTAAAGTCGTGAAAGTCTGAAGGAAGTACCGTAGAAAATGTGTGCTTCCCGGGCACATGAAGGAGAGAAGTAGCACTTGTGTGATGGTATTTCAATTGGAGAATTTCTCACTGTCCAGGACCGAGTCCTGCAGCCTTCCAGCCTCAAAGACCTGAGGGTGGCAGCCCACTGAGGGTAGGTTTTGTCTCTTGAGACCTCCATTGAACAAGCTCATAGCAACTGATACTAAAACTGGAATCCAAACCATTCGTCTACTATGGAGAATGCAATTCTCAAGTTTGCTGAGACCAGATCAGAGGACCTCGTCTAGGTTTCAGGATGAGAGAATGACAGCTTAGCACTCAGTTCAAGGTTGCTTTTAGCAGTTTATTCTCAGATATGACTAAGCAGTGCAAGAGGATATACCTGTGGTATGTTAGGGTAACACTAACTGCTGTAGCAAATAAACCTGCACATTTACAAATGCTCAAACACAAAATATATTTATGTTTCATTCATGAAACAGTATTCTGTATCTGCTATTTATGGTCGGTGACCAGCTTTTCTCTGTGCAGTGATTTCAGGTTGCAGGACTAATCTGTGTTGTGGCTCTGCTGTTCTCTAGGGCTTCATCATCAATGACATCCACATGGCTAAAGGGTAAAGAGGTATAGAGAAGGCTGAAGAGCTTTCTGAAAAGCCCTGGTCTGGAAATGACACACATCAATTCTGCTTGCACTCCATTTGATGATAAATAGTCACACGATTACATCTAAATGCAAAGGAGTCTGGGAAGTGCAGTCCCGGGCAGGAAATATTCCCGCCAGTGAAAATCTATCTAATGACAGGAGAGTACAAATTTTGGTGGACAACTAGCTTTTTAAAAAAAAAAAAAAAATTCATTTATTTATTTATTTTTGGCTGTGTTGGGTCTTCGTTGTTGCGCGCGGGCTTTCTCTAGTTGTGGCGAGCGGGGGTTACTCTTCATTGCGGTGCACAGGCTTCTCATTGCAGTGGCTTCTCTTGTTGTGGAGCACGGGCTGTAGGTGCACGGGCTTCAGTAGTTGTGGCTCGCAGGCTGTAGAGCACAGGCTCAGTAGTGGTGGCGCACGGGCTTAGTTTCTCTGAGGCATGTGGGATCTTCCCAGACCAGGGCTTGAACCCGTGTCCCCTGAATTGGCAGGCAGATTCTTAACCACTGCGCTACCAGGGAAGTCCCAACTAGCTTTCTGAATAACTTTTGAAATAGCAGTCCCATTGCCTTCCATTTTCTTAAAGAAGCGTACTTCAAACCAACATGGAGTGAGGTATTTGCCAGGTTAGAGGTAGAACTGAGGTCTCTCTAGCTTTAGCCACATCGGCAGCAAAGAAAACAACTTCTACAGCCATACAAGGTAACTATTTTCTAATCAGCAAGTCCTGTCATTTGGGCCTCATAGTTCTATTCCAGGCCTTGATATTCATGCTGCCATAATACTGAGGCAACTCATCCTTTATCTGCCCCTATGACACAAGACCTAGGAATTTTCCATCTATATCTATGCAGGGGATTTCTGTGGGGAGGTGTAGCTATGTCCTATTGCACATACTGGAACCAAGTTATTCATGTTGGTAAATGAGAAATGTTTTGCCCTAGAGACAGATCTCCTTTTGGAAACTTAATTATTATTATGAAGTTATTTGGTCATTGGAATCAGAAGAAAGGGCATGTAGATTAAAATATTTATTGAAATTAGTCTGACAGTTTGTAACATTCATTTTGCTAGTGAGACCATAATCTTTTCCCAACCGTTCCTGGAGGGGACAATCAAAGATGCCCTCTCTGACCTGTCTCGTTTTCAATGCGTCATGGCTGACTAACAGCCCATAAGGAGGGACACACACTTCACTTTAGATGCGTTAATTAGGCGTGTCCAGTGAAATCACTCAGGATCTGGTCTGCCTTGCCTGCTTGCAGTTGATGTTTGTCTCTTTAGGGTACTTTTATATACCTCTGTTCTAATTCATTGTGTATAAAATATCACAGCCATTTTATTGTTGCTCTGAGGGCTATCGCATTTCCCTGTTATTTGGAGTGCACCTTATTGTAGCCCCAGGGAACTGACGACAGAAATCAGGTGCATTCTTGTTTCATCTTAGAGGGAAAAATGAAATAGAAGAGAATTATCTTATCTGGAGATAGTTCATCAGAATAACCAAACAACATGGTTCAATACGTCATGGGGAGAAGGTGACACAGGGTGAGGACCTAGATACTTTCAGGATGGGGGCTGGTCACCAGAAAAACTAACCACATAATTAGAGAGTGGAAAGTTTGGGCCATCCCAACTTCTGAGGAGGGCAGAGGTTCTGGAGACTGAGTTCAGTCCTGTGGACAGTGTTTTGATCAAGCATGCCTAACCAATGAGACCCAATAAAAACTTTTGAACACTGAGGCTCAGTAGCACTTCCTGGTTGGTGAGCAAATTGATATGCAGGAAGGGTGATACACTTTGATTCCAGGAGAAAAGCAAAGCATAGCCTGCCTTCTCTGTCAAACTTCACCTACGTATCTTCGTCTGGCTGGTGCTCCTGATTTGTATCGTTAATAATACAACTGTAATTGTAGGTAGAGTGCTTTCCTGAGTTCTGTGAGTCATGCTAGGGAATGTACAAACCTGTGGGTGTTGTAGGAACCTGCATTTCTAAGCAAATGGCTATAAATTCAAGACTGTAATATGGAAACCCTGCCTGAGGTTCTGGCTGGCCTGGCCTGCTCTGTAGAATTCAGGCTCAAGATGCAACACCAACTCTTACCAGATGCTAGCTCGCCAGCTTGCCCTAAGGTGTTGGAAGTGCCAGTCCTCACAATCATGTAAACCAATTACCAATTTCCTTTTCTTGGCTGCGGGGTATGTGGGATCCAGTTCCCTGACCAGGGATCGAACCCGCACCCCCTGCATTGGAAGCATGGAGTCTTAACCACTGGACCGCCAGGGAAGTCCCTGAACCAATTTCTTAAAATAAGTCCTTTTTCTCTACACACACACACACACACACACACTTGGTTCTGTTTCTCTGGAGAACCCTGACTAATGCAGAAGTATAAGTAGCCTGGGGAGCCCAGAAATAAGCAGAAAATGTCTGAAAGAAGACCATTCTTGTTGGGGGTTGTGCCCATTAATTTCTGGGGCCTGCCTTAACTCCAGGTAGTTAGTGTCAGAGTGGATTGCACTACACCTAGTTGGGGTTGCAACAGCAACAAGCTAAGTCATTATTTGCTAAACTGGCTCATATTTCAAAGTTCAATTCAAAAGTTAAAAGGTTTTACAGAGATTTCCTCAATCTTCTAGCAATATTGACTTGCTCTTTCATTTTCTATGCTGCTTTTGTTGAGGATATATGTATCTTTATATCATAGTCTACTAGTCAGATGTATAAGAAATATTATTTTCTCTAGTAGACATTCATTCAAACTTGGAGCACTGCTCTATTCAAGCTGTCTGGCAGAAAATGTAGCTTAAGTCTTTCTTGGGATTCCCACTGAAGGCTGTGCTATGGTTCTTAAATTTGGCAAGCAGGGGAAGGGGAAGGGTGTAACTTCAGATCACACATGTTATCCCTGAGATGTCTGCTGCCTCTCTTACACCCACTGAATCTCGGCAGCTTTTCTACCATACTTGGGAAATGACAAATTTGAGAGCTGCCAATGGGGTAAATGAGGAGCTCACTTTTGAGAAAGCTATGGATATTTAAGGAAGAAATACAACAGGCATTTGGATATTCATTCATTCAAACAATAAATATTTACTTAGAAAATATTTACTTAGCAAATATTACTACTCTAGGTGCTGGAGATTTAGCCTTGAACAAAAGAAATATGATATATTTACTCATGAGAGTTCAGTATAGAAGACACAATTCTAAAGTTCAAGGTGTAGGTCCGGACAGATAGGAAAATCTGGAAGGTGAAGAGCCGATGAACGTAATGAAAAACAGCAAAGGTACAGGAGAGACTGGATGACAGAAGGAGCAAGATTCTGGAGAAGGAGGAAGGACTGCGGTAAAGGACATTAACGGTTGACATTGTCCTCTACTGAGGGAGGGGAAGCTCATCCTTTGCCTAGGGGAAGAGTTGGTAGAGGTTTATGGGGGTTTGGGAGTGTGTGGATGGTGATAGTAAATAGAGAGGAAACATGAGTTTTGACTCAGTTTTCTCAAAGTGAAGGTAAAATCACTTGCTGGGAATGAGAAGAACTGAGATTCAATGAGGATTTGGAGTAGGAGGTGGAGGTTTGGCTAGTGATGGAGTGCATTGGGAGAGGATGCTGCCAAGTACGAATAAAGAAAAGCACAAATTTGTAAGGACCCCATTTGGCAACATTGTGAAATTTTCACCAGGACCACCCAGCAGATAGGGAGAGATGTGAATTGTAGGGACATGTCATATCATCTTGTTCCATAACATCTATCACTGCCATTTGCATACAAGAGGTGCTCAATGAATGGGTGGAATTAAAAAATTATTTAAAAGATGGGAAGATGGGGAATCTTGAAATTCACTGTTGTACCACCCATATCACAAGGAAGAAATCAGACAGTGACTCTAGAACAGCAAATTCTCATTTTTTATCAAAGTAGGCAGTATCAAGATTATTCTAGAAAAAAAATGAAAATTTTAATTCCAAGTAATAATTATACTGAGAAACATTTTGGTCTTTTAATTATTTTATTACAATAATAAAACATACACACTTTCTCCCAAAAGGAAAAGAAGACAAATGTAGTAAATGGAAAGTCTTCTGCTTTCATGTACTCACTTACCATTTCATTCTTCTCCCCCATAATAACCACTGAAAACTCTTTGGAGCATTGCCTTCCAGACTGTTTTATAAGCATATTCTTAAGTCTGGTATTCTGTCTATCTTTATATATAATTTTGAAAAGGTTCTTTTTTAGTAGACTCTTTTGTTTGCTTCTCTAACATCCTTTATTTCCTTCCTTCTTTGTCACCCCTGTTTTGGCCAGGTGTCCATCTCATCCTCAGGTCCAGAGATGGTGAGCCATTTCCAAGTCAACCAGTACATGGCATTCTCTTAGTGACTGTTATTGATCCAAGGATGTGCACATTACTTCAGTTGTGTCAATCATACTGAAGGGAAAAAGTAAATTTCATGTTTAAGAGAGAATTTTTTCCCCACTTAATTTATGTAAGAAATGGTTACATTTTTTTGCTATTAGACTAAAGGATCTATAAATATTGGAATCCTTCCATGGCCCAACCACTTTTCTTTCCCAAAATGTTCTCAGGAAATTTATAGATTAAAGGCATTTCATTAAGTAATGGAGAGAAGAAGGTGACAGTGAGCCTGCTGCTGTATCGACGAGATAGGAAGGGCTTCCTTAGGTACAGGCAACATTTGCGTCCTCCTGTAAATGTGGTGTCATGACTCTCCTCATATCTGACTGGCGTAATTTGCATTAACTGCTGATTCTTTACTCCTTTCCTCATCCATACTCTTTACCTTATGATTTGGAGTTCCCATACAAGAGGGAGTATATTTCTTTACTCCTTGATTCTGAATTTGGCCATGTGACTTCTTTGGCCAATAGGGTAATGTGACCGGTGTGCCAGTTCTGAACGTAAGCCTCAGAAGGTCTTTGTGTTTCTGCTTGTCCCCTAGTACCTCTACTGTGAAATAAGAAGAAGTATGGGTAGACTATTAGTCTCAGGAAAAAGAGAGGGAACTCATGGAACGGTGGTTTTCCCAGCGGGACTCAGCCTAAATCAGCTGACTTCCATCTAGGTGCAGATGACTATGTCATCCCCGTTGATACCAGTAGAACTACCCAGAAGAACCTAACTTAGATCAGTCAACTCCCACATAATGGGCAATTTGTGAGAATAAATGATGTTGTTTGAAGCCACTGAGCTTTGACATGGTTTGTTACTGAGCATTATTGTAGCGATAGCTAAGACACACTGCTTAATCTGGTATTTTCTCCTCGTGGGAATGATCGGGAAGAGAGGTGGAGACCTCTGCAGAGTTTCTTCCTAGAAAAATGGCATAGACATTTTTCCCTATTATGGTATATGAAGCTCTGCCCTGTTTCTTTTAATGGTTTTGCTAATTTTCCATAGTATGGATATAGCATATTTTATTTAGAATATTAATTTTTTTTTCTCTATTACAAGCAATGTTTCATCGATATTTCTTGTACCTATATTTTTGACTCCTTCTGTGATTTCTTCTGTAGAGGATTCTTAAAAGTGAAATTTCAGGGTATTCACCTTTGAATTTTTGCTCTTTTTTCCAAATTGCCCTCTTAAAATTTGTACTAATTTGCATTCCTACCTACAGTATATGAGAAAGCCTCTTTTCCCATGCCCTTGGCAAGCATTGAAGTTTAGCAAGCTTGTAAATTTTCCCAGTTTAATAGGCAAAAAAATCTATCTCATTCACTTTATTTGCATGTTTTGATTCTGAATGAGATTGAGCACATTTTCATATTTTTATAATCAATTTCATTTCTTTTGGGAACCCTGTTAGTATGCTTTGTCTATTTCCCTCTTGGATTGTTCATATTTTGCTTATTGACATATAAGATTCTTTGGATGTTAAGATATTAGCACTTTGCCTGTCATACTGTTACTATATTTTTCCAGTTTTTTTTTTTTTTTTTTTTTTTTAGCGGTACGCGGGCCTCTCACTCTTGTGGTCTCTCCCGTTGTGGAGCACAGGCTCCAGACGCGCAGGCTTAGCGGCCATGGCTCATGGGCCCAGCCGCTCCGCGGCATGTGGGATCTTCCCGGACCTGGGCACAAACCCATATCCCCTGCATCGGCAGGCGGGCTCTCAACCACTGCGCCCTTACAGTTTGTTTTTATCTTTTCTTTTTGTTGTGGATTTTAAAAATGCAATAAAAATTTATCAATATTCTAAATTTTTTTGTAGTCAAATGTATCAATCTTTATGGCTTTTGGGTTTTATGTCTTATGTAGAAATGCATTCCACATCCAAAATGTATAAAATGATTCACCTATGTCTTCTGGCATATTTGTTTTCCTTTTTTACATTATTTACATCTTTGATCTATGTGGGATTTACTTTGGTGTAAGAAGTTGGTCAGCACATTCCTTTTTATCCAGAAATGGCTGGTGTGTTGTTCCAATCTCTCTCTTCCTCTCTTTTAAATAATCCACCTTTACTACATTAATTAGAAATAATGAATTTTTTTGTAAGTACATGGATCTGGACACAGGTTCTCTATTATTGGGCTGGCCAAAAAATTCTTTCTGGTTTTTCTGTAACATCTTACAGAAAAACCCAAAAGAGCATTTTGGCCAACCAAATATATTCCATTGATTGTTCTGTCACAAAATAAAAGAAAAAGAAGAAAATATAACTAAGGATATCTGTAATTTTGTCACTTATAAATGTATAATGATAGTAATTTATATTGCCATTAAAAATGTGAATAGGGCTTCCCTGGTGGCGCAGTCGTTGAGAGTCCGCCTGCCGATGCAGGGGACATGGGTTCGTGCCCTGGTCTGGGAAGATCCCACATGCCGCAGAGTGGCTGGGCCTGTGAGCCATGGCTACTGAGCCTGTGTGTCCGGAGCCTGTGCTCCGCAACGGGAGAGGCCTCAACAGTGAAAGGCCTGCATACCGCAAAAAAAAAAAAAGAGTAAAATTTTAAAATCCTTTGTGTAGTTAGTTTCTTCTCATTTTTTTTCCTCTCCAGAGTCATTCAAGCTCTTCTTGAACATGTATTTTTCCACATAGTATCTGGAATAACAGCATATGTATATATGTACATGATGTGGAAGGCTACACATCAATTAATAAATGTGATTATTTCGGAGGAGTGGGATTGGCGAGCAAAGTCTTTTACTTGTTACACTGTATATGTCTATGTTTCTTGAATTTTGGGAAAGAGGCATGTATTATTTTAGTAATAAACATCAATAAAGATTTAAATAAATGACTCAACATATGAAAATATTGTAATCAAAGACCTTAATGAAGTCTTTGTGCCTTTTAGTGTATTTTTAAAATTTGATCCGCTTGTGTTTTCAAGATGTGCAATCATTTCATCTGCCAGTAATGATCATTTGGTTCCCTCCTGTTTAATATTTATGCTTCTTACTTTTCTCCTTGTATGCTTGCATTTCCTAGATTTCTAGGCCAATGTTAAATGTGATGGCAATGGAATTTCTTTTGTGCTATCTGTAAATTTAATGGAGTATAACCTTTAATACTTCATCATTGAGCATGATTCTGGTTTATGTTCTATTCTTACTTTACTAAAGCTTTTTATTTAAAAAAAAATCCTAAGCACCACTCATATCTACGTTGGCAACTTCATACTACGATTCATAAAAGTTTATTCATATGCAAAAAAGGGATTTTACAGTGAAGTGTATTCATCAGTATCCTGCTGAAGCATTTATTGAAACTCTAATTAAACTATCTCATAGGGGGCTTCCCTGGTGGCGCAGTGGTTGGGAGTCCGCCTGTCGGTGCGGGGGACGCGGGTTCGTGCCCCGGTCCGGGAATAATCCCGCGTGCCGCGGAGCGGCTGGGCCCGTGAGCCATGGCCGCTGGGTCTGCGCGTCCGGAGCCCGTGCTCCGCGATGGGAGAGGCCACAGCAGTGGGAGGCCCGCGTACCACAAAACAACAACAACAACAAAAAAAACTATCTCATAGGATATAAAAGCAATATTTCATTGTTATCAGTGAATAGCAGTGTCTTTAGCTTCATATTAAAATGTTTTCTGATTATTTTGCATTTTGTCTAATGACTCGTGCAGTTTGCACTTTGCAGCGACTAATTTGTTATAAAAAAGGAAAAAGTCCTTCTCAGTCTCTGCAGGTTCTTTTCTCCTCCTTGCTGAGGGATCTTTACCCAGAGTAGAAAGGATTTCGCCCTCATGATTTGTGGTTGAGGGATCCACCAGATTAACTCAAGTGTTAAGCACTGAAACTTTATTTTTCAAATCTCAGGGGCTTTGTGTGTTGTTTGCTTCACAGCTGGTTTTCACTAGTGTCCTGAGCAGTGTTCACGTACCCTCGGACCCACCAGGTTTCACGTGACACACTTTGTTTGTCTGAACAGCTGCCTCATTGCAAGCTGTACCCAAATGCCATACAAATGCCACAAGCTATTAAAATTCAGAAGCTGGGTTAGCCTTCAAATGTGGATCTAAAATATACTAAATAAATGAACAAACAGAATTAAATGCAGGTACTCATCAAAGAAAGGAAGCTTTGGAAAATTCTTCCCCACACCACCTCGCCCTATTGTTTCTCCACTTCTGTGGTTATGGTGGTTAAGAGTGCAGCTGTGGAGGTAACTGTGGATGGAGGAGGCAACTGACACCTTGCACGTGGCTGCCCAGATGAGCTATTCTCTCAGGGATGCTGTGCCTGCCTCTGCTTGAACCTGGCATTCTTCTATCTCGAATGGCAATGAGGAATTATCTTGACTAATAAAATGTCATTCACTAATATATTGATTCATTCATTCTATGTTTTGACATTATTTAATTATTTATTTATTTATACCATGTTTATTGGAGTATAATTGCTTGCCTTCTAGATTTTACGTGCTGTGTTTAGCAGCAGACATAAACCCCAATAAGTCATAATCCTCTCCGCCAGAGTGCTCAGAAGCCCCTAGGGACATCAGACCAATTAGGCAATTCCAAATCAGTGTGGTGACAATAGGCGTAAGTACACACGTGAAAGTTATTATGCCACACCCCTGATTAAAACCCTGTTAAGCACCCTTCTCCACCACAGACTAAATCAAAATTTCGTAGGCTGGCATGTCAAATGCCACTGGCTCCACCAATTCTGCCAAGTGCCATCTCAGCCAAGGATGCTAAGCTGAGTAGATGCCCATAGACAGCTTCCACGGAAGCACCTGCTGAATGAACCTGCACACTCCATTCTCTCTCTGAGATACATTGACACCTACATCGGGATTTGGCGGCTGGCAGGTTTATCTCTAGTGCCCAGCAAGTAAGGTATAAACTCACCCAGGTCGGTTGTGTGTGTTCCCAAACTCATTTAGTCCAGTCGGACTTGTTACTGTAATTACATGATGCAAGCTGGCAAAATGTGAGCGTGCAAAGAAGGACTGCTGCTGATCTAGGAGCACTACTGAAATGGTGTGAAGAGACTTGATAAAGGCATATTGAGAGAATATTGCTAGCAAACAGGGTGGGAAAAGTGATGGTAAGAGACTGGAGTGGGGAGATAAAGCTAGGCATCTACATTTAGATATCTTCTAAAGTGTTTGAAAGTTCTTTTCCGTCTTAAAGAAAGCAAAACTAGAAGGAGTAGATGAAGTGTTCCTGGTGTGTATTACTTAAGAAAGACAACATGGAACTACAATCAATGACCCCAGAGGAACAGCCTTGGCCTTGTAATAAAAGAGGGATGAATGGGCATCCACTCATATGTTTTAAATTCAAATAAGATGTTCAAGGTAGACACATATTGTTTTTTGATCAAAGTGTCCTGTGTCTGACTCTCGGAAGTAACCACCAACACCCTACTGTTCCCAACTGAGACAGATGAGAAGACATTACCTACTGTATTTGTAACTCCCCAGATGGTCCAGGCTCTCTCTAAGCTCCATCACTTTGAACATGCTGTTTCGTCTGCCGGGAAATGCCCTCTCTCTACTCCAGGCTCAGTTAGCTGGCACTCTCCTATTTACTCTGCACTTCCTTCACGCCACCTCTTCTTCGTGCTTCTTCCCTAACGCGTCCTTGGCTGTCCTTGTTTTCCTCACCCAGCAGTAGAAGGTCCTTCCTACATTTGAGGAGCTCCCGGCTCTGTGAAGCAGAGCCTGCCTCTCACTGCAGAAGAGGCAAATACCAGCTATTCTCTGCCCCGACTCCCACTGCTGGTGCCCAGACACAGGACGAGGCATAGCTGCTTTCAGCCACAGGCTCCTGCCCTGCCTTTAAACCAGAGCTGGTGATGTGCAGCTCTGGGACGCTGCTGTCGAGTCTGCTCTGGAGCGGGTGGTGGCAGTGAAGGGCTGTTTCCTATTTCTGGAGGTGCCAGTGGTTGAGATGCGGGATGGCTCTGTGGCCTCCGTGTGTTTGGTTTTTTGGCCCTCCCAGGTATTCTGGGAGCCCCCTGATAGCCTCTCATAAATTCCTTTCCTGCTCAAATTAGCTAAAGCTGTTTCCTATTTGCCTAAAGCTAAGATTCATGGCTGATATTTTGACTCATCACCCCCATATGACATTGTCGACTGTTCCAATGTGTCTTTGTCCCCGTGTGATTGCAAGCTGGCGACATCCCACCTCATCTCCATCACCCCAGTGCCCAGCCTAGTGCAAAGTAATGCAGAGCAGATCCTCAACGAATTGCTAATTCGTTAATTTGCAAATGAATTACTTAATCGATGAAAAAAGTTTCCTCTGAAAATCTCAGTCCATAAAGTAACAGCAGATGACATCGGGATGTTTCCAGTGGCTGAGGAGAAGCATGGCCCATTTTGGTTATCCTTTTATTCGTATTTCTCATAGAAGACAAGTGCAGTCACAGAGAGTTCCATAGTGTTTAATTAAATATATGACTGTAACACACATCGGATACTTATAATACACTTAGCAGCATTGCAAAATGTTTGTAATGCATGTGGAAGTACACAGTCAAATCAGAGACTTTCGGTGTAGTGAACAAAGGATATTTTAAAGAATAACCCCGAAGAGAAACAACGGGACTGGCAGAAATGCCATCTGATCTCCATCATTCCAGCTGTCTGATCACATATGCTCACTGCCTTCCTGACCAATTCTAAGTCTTGTAGCCTCTCTACAAATGCTCTGAAAACACAAGCATGCACATCTGAAACAGCCCACACTTGGCTTTTCTGAAGCAAATTCCCCTGGAAATGAGAATGAAGGGAGAGGCAAAGGCTGGTAGAAAGTCAGTCGAATAAGCCAGGGTGCCCTAGATTCAGCCATGGTTGTTTAATTGACCAAATTACTTATCAGTTTTCTTTTCATTTCACGCCATATAGAACTAGCAGTTTGCATCTCTGATTTATGCACTGTCTCTGACCAGGAGTTTTTCTTTCTTAATGAAATCCCAAAGTGGGCTGGTCAGAACAAATTTGTAATCTTACATTATACAGTATATAATCAAGCGTTAGCAGCAGTTATGATTATAAGAGTATGATACATAGATTTTACATACCTCCGGTAACAGACAGACATTCACACACTGAATTCAAATGATAATCTATGCTAACAGGATTTTAAAGCTGGAGGGACCTTGATCTTCCTTGAGACCTATCCGCTCCTTTCTTTGAGAGATTGTTTATTTACGTGAGGGATACAAACTTACAGCTTCCAGTCCTGACTTAACATGTAAGGTTGAGTAACTTACCTGTCCTGTCTGTGTCCCCATTTTCACACAAGGCAAAGATAATAATGGTAAGTACTTCATAGGACCTCTGTGAATAAGATGCAAGAGAGCTAGGCTGGGCGTGAGGTTTCCTGTGATGACCTCTTCCTCGAGACTTGGCTCACGTTTCTACAGAAGGTAAATAACCCACCTCTGCCTGGTGGAAGATGTCTTCTGCCCACACGCCAGGCAGATTCTGCTTTTCTTCCACAAAGATGTGTACCACTCTTGTGGCATTTTCCCTGCCTGTCTTCCAGCAGGGAGCTTTGAACATGCCTCCATGACCGCATTTTGTGTTATAATGATTTGTTTGCAAGCTACCTTTCATTAGATTTTTCACTTTGTGAGGGCAGGGTCCCAACCTTGTTTGTCTTAGACCTCCCAGCCTACCACTGTGGTTGGCACAGAGCAAGCTTTCCATAAATACTTGTCAAGAAAACGGAAGGGGTAATGCTTACAGAGGTGCTTTGAAAAATCACAGAAGTGCTGAGCAAATCTAAGGGATTATGGGACTATAGTCATTGCTAGTGATTCTGAGAAAAGCACTGGAAGGTACAACACTGAACTAGTCTGATTATCATTAGGTCTCTCAGCCAACAGATAAGGTCTATTAGTCCACTCTTTAAAACTCACTTCACAGACATCACAAAATAAAACCAAAAAGAAAATTTTAAAAATTAAAAGCACTTAATCTCCCGCCAAACAAACTAAAAGCACAACAAAGAGAAAAGGCAAAACATAAATGACAACAATGAGGACAAACTCCCAAACAACAATATCAATCCTGGACAGATGTCCTTCTTGATCTGTGTACACCCGGAGTGGCGATGGGGATGGTATGGGGGCCTGTGTAGAGGCATCAGCTGCACTGCCTTGAGCTGAGACTGCTTCGCTGCCTTGATTTGGCTTGAGACAGCCTTTAAAAATTTATCTGGACCAAGAAATGCAAGAGGACCCATGTCAGATGTTCTCTATATCTTCGGGAAAATGGCCACAGTCGGCTCACTCACTGCATTGGCTTGTAATTCCTTCTCCCTGAAGTTTTGTGGCAACATTCATGGTGATAGAAATCAGGATGGTGGATGGATTTGGGTTGGGAAGTCTCTACGCATATAGAAACATTATTTCCTGGCTCACGGCTCGAACGCACCAGTGTCCTGAGTCAGTAACAGGTTCTTCCATCATCAATGGATGCCCCTGGGTGGGAGGAGCAAGTGGATCGTGCTCTTGATAACTAAAAATAGAAATTCCAGGCTTCTAGTTGATTCTCTCTTGAGCACTTTTTCAGAAAAATGGAATAAAATGGTCTTTGTGGCTTCGTCTTACCTTCTCCACTTTTTGTAGACATGGCTGGCCATGGTGCCTCATATGTCATGAGGCCATTCCTCCCGCCCCCTGTCTTCCTTGTAGCCTTTTCAGTTCGGGTGACCATAGGTCCCCATTTGCCTGGGACTGTCCCGGTTTACGCTTGTTGTCCTGGAGTGATTATTTATAACTTCCCCTTTCACTTGCAAAAGTGACCCAGTTTGGACAATACACTATACAGTCACCCTGTTCTAAGTGAGGTCTGGCGCTCGAGAGTGGGACAGTCCCTAGTTAAGAGGAAGGCACATGACTTGGAGAAGATGCAGTTAGACTCCTGGGCAGCAAATCTTGATTCTATTCCTTGCTGAGTGGGGAGCATGGATAAGCTAATTTAAGCCACAGTTTCATCATCTGTAACATAGAGAATGATACTAATCGCACCCACCTCCCAGGATTATTGTGAGGACGCAGTGCGAAGATGTGTAGAGCATGTAGAATAGCATTGTGTACATAGTGATTCCTGATAATGGTATCTCTTATTCTAATTCTCCTCTCCTTCTTTCTTCCGTTGCTCCCTTTTGCCCTCCCCACCCTTCCATCTTTTCCTCCACCCTTTCTTTCACGCTTTTCTGCTTTTTTTCCTTTCTGAAATAAATGAATCATTGCATTGCCTGAAGCAGAATGCCCCTGCCTCCTGTCTCTTGCCACTGAAGCAGGGAGGTGTGGTCGAAACACTGTTTCAGAATCCTGTGGACCATGTCGAGGGGCTGCTTTCATTTTGTCTTCTTTGTGCTGTGAGCGAGAGTGGGACTCGGTTATCTTTGTTCATCATGATGGTTCTGGCCATCGATTTCTTGCAATTCACTGGTTTTGGTAGAAGCTGGACATGGTGACATAGGCTTCTTCTTGACTTGATCCCAAGGAAGTGAGGATGGACTGCCCCTGGGCAGCAGGGTTCAATGTCAGGGTTCCGGGTTGGAATGGAAACAGAGGGGGAAGGGTGCTGTTTGTAGTTCCAGGGCCAAGCAGCAGGTCTCGGTACAGGAGAGGCCCATTCTTGCCACCTTCCTTGCAATCTGGGGACCTGGAGAAGGGGAGCCCAGGGGCATCACACACACTGATGTTCCCAGCCAGGCACCTGAATGACGACTCTCCTTTGAAAGATTTTGGGCTGATGCCTACATGCTCGGAGGGCCAGTTGGGGCCCTGCATACCCCCTCCGAGCCTCTGCTTCTCAGACTCTTCTAGCTGTGGAGGAAGAGGATCTTGCAGAAAGCCTTCTGCTTCGTCTCTAGCTTGAATGCCATCCACCTTATGAATCTGGCAGTCCAGGAAACTTTCAGGATTGAAACTCACATTCAAATTCTGCACAAAAAAAAAAAAAAGAGAGAGAGGCATTAAGACTGCACCAGAGAGACACATCAGCAAATGTTCTGTTCAGGAAAAGAGCTCAAGAACTTTCCAACAGGGGTTTACCAGGGTATGTCAGAGAATTACCCACATGTTCTGGTTGACTCTTTGCCTCTGGAGGTGCTGTGATACTTCAGGGTCTGAAGTATCCCTGGGGAAGTCTGGGAAATTCTGAGACTTGTATTTCATTTTAGTTTCCCACCTCCAGGAACCTGCAGCTGGAATCTTATGAGGGACCCTAGTTATGTGATACACGAAAGACCGACACTTGAGGTTCAGCCATTCCTCATCCTGCAACGTCATTGGCAGCAACTCCTCTGCTCTGATTTTGGTGGAAGTGAGACATACTTTCAAAGTTACACAGGGAAATTGCTTTAGGGTGGTACTTTAGAAACTGGCTGCTGGGATGCCTCTGACATAGTGATGGAAGCACCAGACGCACTCACTTTTTTTGGTTTCTTGCACAGTTGTTCCAGAGTCTTCTTATGATCAGGGAGACTGGGCCATATGATAGGCTTGATTCTGAAATAAAAGGACGTTGAAGATGTAATGAATGGTGGAGGGAGCAGGCACAGTAGACCTTCCCACTTACTCTGAGCCAGGAGTCAGAAAAGCAGATTTCTAGCCTTGGCTCTGCCACAACTAGGTGGGTGATCTTGGACAAGTGACTTGCTTTCTCTGGGCCTCAGAGTCCCACCAGTCCATGGAGGGGTTGGACCAGAGACCATTGTCACTGATCTACTCTGTGAACCAGACAACAATGATACACCCCTGGCCAAGAGCCCTGGAGAAAAGGAACAATAAGTCTTGGCAATGATGTAGTTATGAAACTAAAATCTGATCTGTTCATCTACTCCCCGAAATAGGCTTTGTCATCTTTCTTTTCTCATCATTGGCAGCAACTCCTCTGCTCTCATTTTGGTGGAAGTGAGACATACTTTCAAATTTACACAGGGAAATTGCTTTAGGGTGGTACTTTAGAAACTGGAGTATCTTGGGGGGGCGGCGGGTATGTGACCCTGCGTTGAGGGCATCTTCCTAAAACATTAATAACTCTACTGAAGTGTGTCTAAATGATGAAACAAGCGTGGCCCTATCATGGGGTAGAATGCAAAAGTCTCATGAATTTGTGTGCTGAAAGCTAAGACCTCAGAAACATTCTGCATTTCCCATGGGTCCCTCCAGCTGCCCAGGCATTCTGGGAGGATGGCTTTTACCCACTGAGGACACTTGGGAGGAAAGGTTTGAGGGGAAGGATTTGCCCTATGCTCAGTTTATATATTTTTACCTCTTGTGAAATTAACTATGGAAATTCATCAGTGCCTGAGGATGAAGAGGGATATAGGGCCCTGCAATTCCTGAAATGCCTTATTCCCCTTTGCAGTTTTCTCATCATTAAACAGGACTAGAGCTCTGACTGTCTGGAATCCCACATCAACACTCTCTTGGTTAGTTAAAGAAATTCACCTTTTTTCCCACAACACACAGGCCAGAACGAGCATCAGAGCCACAGAGAAGAAACTCAGAATGATGATAATTAGTAAAACAGGATCCATCTCCCCTGGAAGGCAAGGACAGATCTTGGTTAGCAATCATGAAGCGTGCCGTGGGGGAGACCTTCAGGATGCTTTGAGTTTATTTAGTAACTTGGGCCCATTTATTATTTCGTGAAAGTTGCTTTTCAGTAAACAGGATGATGTACTAGCTTTTATGGGGAAATTTGGGCTTCAGTAAGTGACAGTGTTGCTGACAAAGCCTCTGTTCACTGGTGCTGAATAGAAACGTGGAGACAGAGTTTTGGGTGAAATAGAAAAGAGTAGCTTTTATTGCTTTGCCAAGCAAATGGGGCCACAGCGGGCTAATGCCCTCAAGACTACGTGACCCACCCTGGAGGGGGTAGTGAGGAGTCTTAGAGTGTTCAAGGAGCAGGGCGTAGCCAGCTTGTGGACATTCTTCTGATTGGTTGGTGGGGAGGAAATGGGGAGTCAGCATCATCAACCTTCTGGTTCAAAACAGTCTAGGGTCTACGTTCTTGTGGTCAGCAGTTTTCATCTGGTAGGGGGGTGCTTCCTGTTAAAAACAACTTAGGAATGTGTGTCAGGCCTTTATCTGTATCTCTCAGGGAACCATGAGTTCGGTGGCAGATGTGGCGGATTTATAATCTATAAATTGTTACCAGTTCCCCAGCCCAATAGCTATTCTTTGTTTCTACACCTTCACATTTCTCAATCATTAACTCTTGAGTCAGCCTTTCACTTCAAAAGACAAGGACACCGGAGCTTGTACACGGTTTCAGCACCGACTTAGGTGACCAGGTCCAGAACATCTGTCACTTGGAATTTAAAAGTGACCTAACATTAAAGACAGCAGCACCCCCTGCCTAACTTCCACCACCAAGAGAGAGAAGCTGAGCAGAGGAATGGTGAGAGATGCTCTACCCTGCAGCCTCAGCAATTCCTAGGGTAAGGACGGGAGGCTGGTGTAGCAGAGCTGTTCCGTGCATCCCCCAAAGGGAAGGTGTATGTGGGGTGCTCTGGGTCCCCAGTGGTCTGCCTGAGCTATGCCCTTTGGTTCTTCTGGCTGTTCTCAGTTCCTAGACCCCCAGGATATCTTCATTATTCTAGAAAAGGAGACATGGGAAAGCCACACCAGCCTACCCATCTGCCACTCTCTATGGTATTCCCTAGAGGGACTTGGCGGGACCGGCCATTGGGATCCCAGTCTGAATTGGTCAACTAGAGGTAGTGGGTGGGAATTTTGTTCAGAACTAGTGGCTCCCAGGAGTGCCCAGGACAGTAAAGTCCAGACAGCCTACATCAGCTGATCAGTGACTAAGAGCCCTACTCCCACCCCTTCTTCGTTCTTCACAAAAGGGGCAAAGATGGCAGGTCATTTTTCAAAGAAAGTGTAAGAATGCCCTCTGGGGAGTCCTAACTTGTGGGTTTGTTTCATCTCTCTGGCTCTCACTGTCTCTCACAGACTTTGACATGCAAAGCACTATGGGGGTGGGGGGGAACAGACTCCAGTCACTTCTCACCTGGGTCATTGGTCTCTGGAGTTCTGAAGTGGAAACTTGGGCTCCATTCACTCCAGAAGCCTTCAAAATAGTTGGTGTTAGGGATGGACCGAACTTTAATCTCATACATTGCATTGGGTTGTAGCTTTCTCTGTAGGAGCATCAGCTTTGTACTGGATAAATTCATGTGCTGAAGAGCAAAAAAAGGCCACTACATTTTTAAGGTGGAAAAAGAGGCGGTGCTCACATCTCCCAAATCATTTCAAGTTGAGTGTCTTTAGTCATGTGGGCACTCTCTGGAGGTTCTCTCATATTTGTGAGCAAAAGGAGCTCTGACGTGGAGGGGTTGGAAGCAGAATTGGGGCAGGGTGTGTGAGCTCACAAACAATGCTGCAAGTCGTCAAGGAGGGCAGTGATAAAATGGGTCTTTTTCTTTATTCATGTGAGTTGGGTTCTCCCAGTCAGGGAGGGTATAAATCACTCCCAGGCTCCCGCCTTCCTTTCCACACTCTAATCTCTTCTTTTTCTTTCCCTCCCATTTCACATCCCATGGAGAGATGAAAGGGAATGGTAAGGTTAGTGAGCAAGAATCATTTTCCTCTGGAAAGATATAATTCTACATCGTGAATAGCAATATAGAGACAGAGTCTCTCCAATAATGTGTGTCATCCTTAGGAGGAAAAAGTACTCTATCAATTAGATGGGTAAAAAGTAATACCTATGGTTATGTACATTTAGATTTATTTGATTATTAGTTTTTTATACTTATTGAAATTATATATTTTCTATTTTGTGAGACATTTCCAACTTTCTTGCTAATTTTTCTATTGTCATATTTGTCCTTTTCTTAATGATTCATAAGACCTTTTTATATTTTAAGAATATTAACCATCTGTCAGTTGTATGTGTGGTAATTTAAGACCAATTTCTTTTTTTTTTTTTTTGTGGTTCGCGGGCCTCTCACTGCTGTGGCCTCTCCCGTTGCGGAGCACAGGCTCCGGACGTGCAGGCTCAGCGACCATGGCTCATGGGCCCAGCCGCTCCGTGGCATGTGGGATCTTCCCGGACCGGGGCACGAACCCGTGTCCCCTGCATCGGCGGGCGGACTCTCAACCACTGCGCCCCCAGGGAAGCCCTATTAAGATATTTTTATATACATCTTCATAAATTTTATAACGTATAAATGTAGTTGACCTACATACCATCCAATCATTTTCATTTTTTTCCTGACGGTAGGCTACCTCATGCATTAATTCTTTCACATACTTCTTTTGTAAGTGCGATGTATTAAATGTCACCTCAAAGTCATTTGCTCCCTTGCGATAGACGACTCTTATGTCAAAAGGAGCCTCAGGTTTAACTGAAAAGGAAAAAGAAATGAAGTCATTCTATAGGGTAGTCAAGGAAATAATTATAATTTTTAAAGTTCATCTACTCTGAAAATCACATTCCTATTCTGGGTCAGTAAAAACCATTTCTTCTTCTTCCCGGTTCAAAGCCTGACTACATTTCCCAGCCTCCCTTGCAGTTGGGTGTGTTCTTGTGAAGGATGTGGGTGGAAGTGATGTGCACTGCCTCCCTTCCTGGCCCAGAAACCCCACATGTGTGACCCCATGCTCGGTCCCCTTCTGCCACTTGGAGCCATATGTTGAAGAGAGTGGAGCCCCAGGATGGAGGAGCCCTGAATGTTGCTTGAAGGAGCACCACCCACAGGTTAGAAACACCCATTTTGGCTCTTACATGAGCAAGAAATAAAGTTATGGTGGTGGAGATATATGTTTTAGGGCGTATTGGTTACAGTAGCTAGTGTTAATTTTATGCAGAAAACATATTCTCTTCTCCTTTTGAGTACTAGAGGACTTGTTCCTAACTAGCCCCAAAGCAGGAGAATTTGAACTTTGAGTCTTCATTATTCCGCTAAAACTGGGGGCCTAACACCTCATCTCAGTTACATGGAAACTGGGGATCTGCATCCTGGCCCTGCCTCGTAACTTCTGGTGTAACTGCAGGTTGCCTGCTCCTTCAGTCTTGTTTGCTTTAGCTCTAAACTCCTCTCTGGCTTCTTCCTCCTGCCTACCTGCCTAGGATCAGAGGCACCATATATGAAATACTGTGGGAGGGAGAGAGGTATTATTTCAGGCAGAACAAACCCAGAGAAAGGTACTGAAATCTTACGAGCACATGTGTGTCAGGACACCTCCCACCCTTGACTTGGGGTTTCCCTGTCTTGACCTCTTTGCTGTTCTTTCACTAAAGCCTGGGAACTTAGTTGTCTAGGGATGGGACAGCCACTTGTTTGCATGGCTGATCTCAGACAGAGATTGGGAGATGCACAGGTTAAAATCTAACCTAAACCTATTGTTAATGAGGGAGTGTTCATCACAACTTCACACAGTAGACTGAGCTGGATTCCAGCCTATATGATCTGGGCTTTAAGACTGACTTGCTGACCCAGTAAAATGAGCTCATGTGGTGAAGTTTGGCCCCCTTGTCATAATCACTTGCTCGTAGTGGTGGCTGCCTAAATGTTTCCTGCCTTGATTCCCCCAGAGGTACTGAAAAAGAAGAAGTGCTTCTTTCTTTACCCTTGGATGTCTTCTGCAAGGGGAAGTTTACCCTTTTTTTACCCTTAGATGCACTATAAACAGGGAAGATACCCCAAAGGGAAGCAAGAGGAAAGGTAGTGGGTGTAGAGGAACAGAACAACAGAGAAGACTGTCAGTCCTTTGACACCAGCCAAGCCAGTTTCTACCTGCCATTCAAGGAAATGATTAAGATTCACATTCTCAACAAAACCTTTGACACTGAATCCCTTGCTGCATCCCCATCTCCCAAGGCCTCTCAAAAATGGAAGAATTCAGGGAAGAACAGACTAATGTTGATTACATACTTACTAAGTGCCAAGCTCTTAACTTATGCCATCTTGCATCAACAGTCACTCATTGCCAGTATACTGATGAGGAAACTGAGTCTGAGGGGTTAATTAGCTAAGTTCAGCCCCCATAGGATGAGTTAAGATGTAAATCCAATTCTGTCTGATCCTGAGTCTCACTCTCCTTCATTTATTTATTTTTTAAAAAATTTATTTATTTATACAGTAGGTCCTTGTTGGTTATCTATTTTAAATATAGCAGTGGGTACATGTCAATCCCAAACACCCAATCTATCCCTCTCCCCTCCCCTTCCCCCCAGTAACCATAAGTTCATCCTCTAAGTTTATCCTGTGAGTCTGTTTCTGGTTTGTAAATAAGTTCATTTGTATGGAGAACAGTATGGAGGCTCCTTAAAAAACTAAACACAGAGCTACCATATGATCCAGCAATCCCACTCCTGGGCATATATCTGGAGAAAAACCTGCTTCAAAAGGATACATGCACCCCAATGTTCATTGTAGCACTGTTTACAGTAGCCAAAATGTGGAATTAACCTGTCAATTGACAGAGGAGTAGATAAAGAAGATGTGCTATATATATATACACAATGGAATATTACTCAGCTATTAAAAAGAGTGAAATAATGCCATTTGCAGCAACATGGATGGACTTGGAGATGATCATACTAAGTGAAGTAAGCCAGACAGAGAAAGACAAATATCATATGATATCACTTATATGCAGAATCTAAAAAGTGATACAAATGAATTCTCTCTCCTTCATTGAGCTTTTATTTCTGTGCTCAGCTCTCTCCCACTGGCTTGTTCAGGCTCTCCCCACACAGGTCTTCTTCTAAACCCAATGGTACATTTGAGCAAATTAGAAAAGGATGCTCATTCCTCAAGCAACATCTTAAAAAGTTCATTTATTCTCGGCACAACTTGAACTATTATATGAATTTACCCTGACAAGAAAAGGGGGGAGACAGAAGCTGCCCCTCCAGACTTACTGGGGACCCACACCTAAAGAAGGAGTTGTGAGTGAGGGGACTGGTGGCTGCAGGGGACCTTTGGCTCTGGGGTTTAATCAGCAGCATCTAATGTCAATTTAGTTAAATAACAGTTCTATTAATGAACTGTAGCATCAGGAACCAGAAGACGATGCTACTGGGAGACACGCCTCCACCACCGCTCATGCTGCTTGCCCAGGCGTGCTTTCCAAAGCCCCGAGGTGGTCACAGCACCCATTTGTACACCTATGCTACCAGCAGAGTGCACACCCTGTCTCTCCTCTGGTGCCTCAGAGGTGGCGGCCGGTCAGGTTTTCCATCTGCCGGGTGGTACAGAATGTGGACTTCGAAGAGCACTGGGCATATGAGATCTGGAGAGTCCGATGGGGCAGACTGCCACCAAGAGCCTGTGGGCGTGCCCTGAGTGTCCACATGCTCACGCACTAAGACGCATGTGGGCCCTCTGTGCTGGGGTGGGTTTCCGTAAGAAGGGGCTCTCCCCTGGGGCTTCAGGACTGTGTCACAGGACTGAGTCTCTGCCCTCTCTGCCTGCTCTCCGAGAGTAAATACATATTTGCAAAGTAAATGATGAACTTCTAGATATAGTGCCCTGCGCACAAACTGAACATCCATCCATAGCAGCCTAGTCTCCAAATGACCAAAACTCAGCTTGCTTGTGTCCCAATACTCAGAGATATCCTGTCGTGCCACCGCCCCTAAGCACTCACACTGGTCGTGACTAATGTCTCTTTTCTACTCTACCTCTGCTTTTTCTACAAGATGACTGTTCAAACATGGAGCTTCTGCTTTCGCCCTTTACTATATTAGTGGTACAAAACCGAGACTAGATTCCAAGTTTCTCTTTGTCACCTCTAATGAGTATTGCTCTCTTACCTTTAATTTTCTTTTAGGAGGGTGAAGGGAGGAGGTTGAGAAGAGGGAGAGACAGAGCCATAGTATTTAAAACCAGAAAGAGAATGCACCTCTTCAATCACTTTGAACAGTTTTCTCCCTACATATATGGTTTCACTTGTAAATCTCCATAGGTAGAATGAATACAAGAAGTTAGGATTCCATTGCACTGATATACCATAACTGGCTTAGACATTCCCCTCTACCAGGGTATCTCTGAGGTTTTGAAAAATAACCTTTTTTACCTCAGTGTGATGAATCTGTAAGTAATGGGAAGACTTTTTGTGTCTATATTCCCAGTCTTTCTGATCATTTTATTTGCTTGGTAACCGAATGGTGAATTGGTAATTAATACTGACTTATAACCTGATAATCGAATGGATTTACTGAAATCCATGATTCATATTATTATGTATATTATATAGAACCAAGGGAGACATATATATAAATTTAGCAATTCAAATTGTACTTTTTTGGGAATATAATAATTATCACTTTTTCTGGCCAAGTGTAATATGTATATTCTACATACATATTACACTTTGTATGTATATTCTAGGCCAAATCAGATATGACTATGCATCACTCAATAGTGAGTCTCCTAGGAAGGTGTGATGGTAATTTCATGTGTCAACTTGGCTAGGCTATGGTCCCCAGTTGTTTGGCTAAATACTAATCTAAAGGTATTTTTTTTTTTTCTTTAAAGACATGACTAACATTTGAATCAGGAGACTTTGAGTAAAATAATTACTCTCTAAAATGTGGTAAGCCTCATTCAATCAGATGAAGGCTTTAAAAGCAAACACTGAGGTTCCCTGAAGAAGAAGCATTTTTGTCTTAAGAATGCAACATAGAAATGCTGTTTGAGTTTCCAGACTGCCTGGTCTGCCCTCTGGACTCAAAACCACTATATCCACCCTTACCTGAATTTCTAGCCTTCTGGCTTGCCCTACAGATTTCAGACTTGCCAGCCCCTAAAATCATGGCAGTCAATTCCTTAAAATGAATCTCTTTTTCTCTATCTATCTATCTCTCATCTATGTATCTATGTATATCCATCTATCCTATTGGCTCTGTTTCCTCTGGATAAGTCTAATACAGAAGGCATATTTACTTTTAAAAATAACTTGATAATTTTGCTAAATACACTCACAGGTAGGTATGTGGGGAGAAGATTACAAGGAATTCAGGAAAAGGTAAGGTGAGGAAGGAAAAGACGCGTGTGGGTGAAGTACAGGAGGCCCAGCTCCAGTTAGACACTTCACACAGATGAACTCTTCCTGCAATCTGTAAGTGTCAATCACCCTTTTTCATAGCTCAGTTTGAAGACCCTCAGAGTTCTCTCACAGTAAGAATAAATAGCATAAGCTTCAAACTTTCATTTCTCTTAAGAAATTATATGCATTAGAGAATTTGATATTTTCTATTGTAAATAGTTTTCATGATTTGTCTACTTTAACATACAGAAAGTTCAGACACAGATATCTGTCTTCCGATATCTGAAAAATGGTGACATACCCCCATATACAACTTCTTACCTATTTTGACTATGTTCATTTTTTTGCAAGTCATGCTTTTTCTTCCAAGCTTCACACATATTTTACTGTCTCCAATCAGTAAGAATTTCTTTGTCTTGATGAGATACATCCCTTGCAGTTTATTAAAACTCAGGCAATCTACCTCCAAAAGGGCCCCACTGTAGAAACAAAAAAGGAATTTGTCTTAATTCAAGTAGGAGTTTCTGTGTAGAAGGAATAGCGTCACATCTACTTTTCATTTGTGTGGCTTTAAATTTGTCCATAGGGTAGATGCATATTTGAGAGAGAGAGAATTAAAATAAAATAGCTTTTTGCTGCCATTATAATCAGCATTGATTTACTCAGGCATTAGATGCAATTGAACCTGAAATAGTTAAAGCATGTTCATGAAAATAATGGAAAATTCTTATCTTGTAATAACTGATTGTTAGAAGATAAGTACTTTCTTTAGGTGGGAAGGTAATTTCTTTTTTTGATATCCTGCAGGAATAAATTGAAAAAATAAAGCCTGTAAAGAAATATTGACAAAAAAAGGGTTAAAGGAAATAATAAAATAGTCTAAAGGATTATATACATAAAACCATATACACTTAATGGGTAATTTGGGAATTTTCATAGGTAATTTTGGCTGAGCTTCACTTTTAACTCATCAACAGACTTTAAAATCAACCCTTCTCCCCATGTTCCTTAGATTAAATGTTCTAGGAATTGAATTCTGTCACATCTGTGACCTCCTATTCCCAATGAAAATCAGGCTTTCAGGAAACGGAAGAAAAGAGAATGTTGCCTACTATGCGACCACATCAAAAGCTCCAAATTGTACTCTTTTTAAAAATTCCTATTTTCAAAAGAAAGTATGTTTTAGTTCCAGTAGTGGCAGAGTAGCTTATATCACACTAACCATCAACATATAATTACTAAAAACGTGGAGCAAGATATTTTTGAAAATACTATTTAAAAGCATTGGAGAAGAACCAAAAGCAGGCAGACACTAGGAGAATTTAATTCTTTAGAAAAGGGTGGATTAGATCCTTGTTTTTAGGTTGTATTTTTTTTTCGGTACGCGGGCTTCTCACTGTTGTGGCCTCTCCCGTTGCGGAGTACAGGATCCGGACGCGCAGGCTCAGCGGCCATGGCTCACGGGCCCAGCCGCTCCACGGCATGTGGGATCTTCCCGGACCGGGGCACGAACCCGCGTGCCCTGCATCGGCAGGCGGACTCTCAACCACTGCGCCACCAGAGAAGCCCTTGTTTTGTTTTATCTGAAGGCACTTCTCAGGTCACATTATGATGGGCATTTAGAATCTAACAGAAGGACACAGTTTTACTGTCTTGAGAAGTTAGAGGACAGAGTTTCGGTTGGCCTGAGTGGCTGGGTATTTTTAAGGGAGAAAAGCCTAGAAATGAGGAAACTTTAGACATAGAAGACACAAAGTCTGCATATAAACTCTGCTTAAATTATTATATGTCCCCTTAATTGTGCAGATGTGGAGGAAAATCCAAGGAAACCATGGCAGTAGCTAGATGGCTCTAGAAGGAACTAAGAAGATATTTTTGGTGCTGCCTCAAAAGAAGAATTTGGAGATTAATCCAGCCAAGTTAACTGAGTAACAGAGTTAAAATTAACACTTGCCAGAGGAAGTTATCAGAATCCAATCAATCAATCAACAAAGCACCCTATTATCGATAGTGTCCTTCCTACATTCAAAAGCTGCTACAAAAGAGCAGAAATAGAAAAATGTGACAACTGGTGAAGATAAAAAGCAGTCAATGGAAACTGACACCAAGAGGACCTGGATGTTGGAACTAGCAGAAAAGAACGTTTCAACAGCTTTTGTAAATATGTTAAACAAAATATGGTCATAATTATTGAATGAATGCAGAATCTTAGTGGAGAAGTGGAAACTATAAAAGAGAACAAGATGAAAACACTATAACTGACAAGTACAAATTTAAAGTTTTAAAAAATGTACTGAATGTATGGGATGGATGTAATAGCAGATAGAAGGCAGAAGAAAAGGTTGGTGAAGCTGAAGATAGATCAATAGAAATTATTTAATCTAAAACAACAGAAAGTCTTATTGACCTGTGGGACAATATCAAGGTGATAAATAAATATGCAATTAGAGTTCCAGAACAAAAAGAAAGAATTTGGCTAAAAAATATTTAAATAAATAATGTTCTCAAATTTCCCAAATGTAGCAAAAGGTATCAACTTTTAGGTTTAAAAAACTCAGCCAATCCAAGCAGGATAAATACAAAGGAAACCACACCTAGGTACATCATAGTCAAATGGCTGAAAAGCAAAGGCAAATAAGAAATCTTGAAAGCATCCAGAGAAAAGTATCACTTCTCATCAGAAATTATGTGAATGAGAAGACACTGGAATAATCTATTTAAAACTCTGGAAAGGGAAAAATATGTCCACTTTGAATCCTTACACTACAAAATATTCTTCAATAATGAAGGCAAAATAAGGATAGTTCCAGCTATATAAAAATTGAGATAATTTGTTTTAGGAAGTACTTTAGACCAAAGGGAGATAATAATAGGTGGAATTTCAGATCTACAGGAAGCAATTAGGTTTACCAGAATAAATAAAGAAGCCAATACATATTTTCTTCTCTTAAATTCTTTAAAGATAAAGATTGTTTAAAGCAAATACTGTAGCGTTATTGTGGCATTTACAGTATATGTAGGGACTTCCCTGGTGGTGCAGTGGTTAAGAATCCGCCTGCCAATGCAGGGGACAAAGATTGGGCTCTAGTCTGGGAAGATCCCACATGCTGTGGAGCAACTAAGCTTGTGAGCCACAACTACTGAGCCTGTGCTCTAGAGCCCATGAGCCACAACTACTGAGCCCACGTAACACAACTACTGAAGCCCACGCCCCTAGAGCCCATGCTCCGCAACAAGAGAGGCCACTGCAATGAGAAGCCTGCACACCGCAATGAAGAGTAGCCCCTGCTCTCCACAACTAGAGAAAGCCCATGCACAGCCATGAAGACCCCATGCAGCCAAAAAAACCCCCCCAAAACACAATATATGTAGATATAAAATATATGACAGTAGTACAAAGGGTAGAATGTGATAAGTACAACGATATTGTTGCAAGTTTCTTATATTTTACATGAAATAGTACATTAACTCTAAGAAAACTCTAAGAAATGGTTGAATATTGCAACAGTTAGAGTAATCTAAAAAGAGTGAAAGCCCAAAAGTGAAAATAAGGAAGAGATTGAATGTTGCAATAGTTCTCTTTCTTTCAAAGAAGTTCAATTTATTATTAATAAGCTTTCCTACAAAGAAAACTTTATGCCCAGATAAAGCTAGTGAATTCTATCATATATATACAAAATAGTGCCACTCCTACACAAATTCTTTCAGAAAATAGAGGAGAAATGAACGCCTCCCAACTTATTTTATGAAGTTAGCTCAAATCTGGTACAGAAAGCTGGCAAAAATATTACAGAAAAGAAATTTACAAATGAATGTTCCTCAAGAAAATGTCAATACATTGAATATTAACACATAATGATAAAGTGGGATGCATGCAGGAAATCAAGGTAGGTTCAACAATCAAAGATCAATCAATACAATTCACCACATGAACAGAATAAAAGGCATAAATAATCTGATCAACTCAAGTGATTAGAAAAAACATATGACAAAATTCAACATCCATTTATGATAAAACTCTCAGCAGACACATCCTCAACCTGATAAAAGGCATTTACAAAAGGTCTATAGTTAATAACATACCTAATGGTGAACTAGTGAACAGTTTTCTCCTAAGGTAAGGACAAGGCAGGAATATCTATTTTTCACAGTTTTTATTCAACAGTGCACTGGAGGTTCTAGCCGGTGCATAAGGCAAGAGAAACAAATAAAAATCACCAGTTTGAAAAGAAAGAAAATAAGACTTTCTTTACTTGCAGGCATGTTTGTTCACATGGAAAACTATAAAGGCTCTCCAACACAATCACAGGAGCGAATATAGTAAATTCACTAAGGTCGGTATACAAAAGTCAATTATATTTCTATAGACTAGTGTCCAAAAATTGGAAAATAAATTTAAAAAGTAATAGCTCCACTTATGATAGCAATAAAAACATAAAATGCTTAGAAATAAAATTAATAAAAGATGTTTAAGACCTTTGCAATGGAAATTACAAAACATTCCTGAGAGGTATTAAAGGAGATCTAAATAAATAGAGAGCTGCATTCATGGATTAGCAAACTCAGGGCTGAAAAATGGAAATTTCCCCCAAATTGGTGTATGTAATTTTAATCAAAATCTCAGCAGGATTTAAAATAAGTCGGCAAGCTGATTCCAAAATTTATGTGGAGGGCTTCCCTGGTGGCGCAGTGGTTGAGAGTCTTCCTGCCGATGCAGGGGACACGGGTTTGTGCCCTGGTCTGGGAAGATCCCACATGCCGTGGAGCGGCTGGGCCCGTGAGCCATGGCTGCTGAGCCTGCGCGTCTGGAGCCTGTGCTCCGCAAGGGGAGAGGCCACAACAGCGAGAGGCCCGCATACCGCAAAAAAAAAAAAAAAAAAATTATGTGGAAACCCAAAGAACTCAGAATAGTCAAAACAACTTTGAAAAAAGTAGAATAAATAAGGAGGACACAGAGCACTTGATTTCAAACTTACTATAAAGTTATGATAATCAAGACAGTTTGGCATTGGCACAATGACAGAAATATTAATCAATGGAAAACATAGAGTGTTCAGAAATAGACTCATACACATAAGGTTACTTGATTTTAAAACATGCACTCAATCAATTCAATGGAAATAAATCTTTTCAGCAAATTGTCCTGAAACAACTGAGCAAATGTGTGGAAAATATGAACCTCAATCTCACAAAAATTAATTGGATATGGAGTATAGCTCTAAATTTAAAGATTAAAACTGTAAACTGTTTAGAAGAAAACATAAGAAAATATCCTCCTAGATTTGAGTGTAGACAGACAGTCATCACACCAAAAACACTAAACATAAAAGAGAAAAATGAAATACATTGGACTTCATCAAAACGAAAACCTCCTGCTTATTAAAATATGTCATTAATAAAATGAAACGGCAAGCTACAGACTAGCAGAAAATAGTTGTAGTACATATATCTAACATCAGAATTGTATCCAGAACATATAAAGAATTCACATCCATCAATAATAAAAGGACAAATAATTCAATGAAAAAAGACAAAAGACTTTAACAGATACTTGGCAAAAGAAGACATACAAATGGCCAACTGTACCTGAAAAGCTGGCCAACGTTATTTGTTATTTGAGAAATGTAAATGAAATCATGAGATACACTTTCAAAGCCAAATATTGGAAATGATGTGTAGCTCTCATACACTGCTGGTAGTAGAATGGTATAACCACTTCGGAAAACTTGTTGGGTAGTTTCTTATAACGTTAAATACACACCTACCCTGTGATACAGTAATTCACTCTGGGGTTTTTACCTCAGAGAAATGAAAATATGTACCAACAAACTGATTTGTATAAGAATGTTAATAGTAGCTAAAAAGAATAGCTTCAAACTTGAAAAAACTCAAACATCCATCAAGAAAGGATTAAAAATTTGTGATATATTTGAACAGTGGAATTAATATGCAGCAACTGAAAAGATGAGCTATGAGATAAGCATCAACATAGATAAATCTCTAAAACATTTTGTTGTGTGAAAGAAGTCAGACAGAAAAGAGTGAGCAGTGTGTTATTTCATTTATGAGAACGATCAGAAACCGGCAAAACCAAAGGGTGATAGATTTCAGAACTGTGATTGCCCACAGGAGATGAGGAAAGACTGGAAGGGGACATGAGGCATCCTTCTAGGGTGAAAGAAAGGTTCTATATCTCAACTGAGGTGATGGCAACATGTCAAATATGTTTCTCAAAACTCATTTAAGGGACTTCCCTGGTGGCGCAGTTGTTGAGAATCCACCTGCCAATGCAGGGGACATGGGTTTGATCCCTGGTCTGGGAAGATCCCACATGCTGCGGAGCAACTAAGACCGTGTGCCACAACTACTGAGCCTGCGCTCCGGAGCCCGCGAGCCACAACTACTGAAGCCCTCGTGCCTAGACCCTGTGCTTCGCAACGAGAAGCCACCGCAATGAGAAGCCCGTGCACCGCAACGAAGAGTAGCTCCCGCTCGCCGCAACTAGCGAAAGCCCGCGCACAGCAATGAAGACCCAACGCAGTCAAAAAAAAAAAAAAAAAAAAAAAAGTTGACTAAAGAGTTGAAGTATTTACAAAAAAAAAAACCAAACTCACTTAATATCTGTACATTTTACCATAGGTAAACTTTACCCCCAAATGAATGGTAATCCAAAAAGAAAGTGAAATTAAATTAATAAACCACATAAACAATAAGGAAGTAAAGCAGAATATGTATTCTTACTGTAAAAATAAACAGTGCAGAGTAAAAGTAAAATTACTCATTTCTTTCCTTCAACTCTCTATTTAATTCACATCTCCTGTGATAACCATGATTACCAGTTTGTTTCTCCTACATGGTCTTTAAATCCAGCCAGATAGCCCCCAAAAGAGGCATAGTTGGGTCAAATTGCAAGTGAGGATTGTGGAAGAAAAAAGTTTGCTTTCCATGAAGAGAATTCTTCTCATTAATCAGATTTTTAAAAAAATTATAGGGAGTATAGTCTAAAAAGGTCACTTATTTCCAACAACCAAGAATGTGTGTTGGTTTTCTGTGGTGAGTTGGATGTGTGTGCTCTCTTCTGTGCATGTGCCCATGTGAGCCTTTCCAGGATCATTCCTGAAGTCTGAGCAGAAGGAACATGTCTGTGTGGCTTGAGGCGAGGTGGGCATGGAGTTAAAATCTGAGGAGAATGCCTCAGCTTTACGTGAAGAACCTCTCACCTTTGGGCTGCTGTGGTCTTTGTGGTTAAGCTCTTGTAGTCATGAAAACGTAAGACTGATGAATAAATTTTAAGTTTAATAATTGGCTAAAAATATTTATTGTTTGTGGGACATTCCTTAAAAATTTCCCCCCCAATATAGTTCTTTGTTAACTGTTATTTAGGGTATGCGGTTCTGGCTTTGAGTGTGTGTGTGTGTGTGTGTGTGTGTGTGTGTGTGTGTGTGTGTGTGTTGGAGTTTCTAGAGTATGCCCCTTGTTGGGCTACATGGGTTTTCCCATTTGGAGAAGAGTAAAAGTAAAAAGCAAAATTTTAAGGTAAGCTAAACGGATACCAAGGAACAGACTTGAGAAGAGTGTCAGATGGAAAGTTCTGAAGATGGCAACACGGTTTGATGAGTAAGGATGGAAGAGGAGAACTGGGTCAGGATCCCATTTCTGAACTTTAGGTAAATGTGCTATGGAGGAATTAGAAGGAAATGGCTTTTGGTTCAATCATTGAGTTTAGGATATATTTGTAAGTAAAGCATGTGTGGAATATTCCATTGCAGTTCCTTAACATGTAGCAAGGTCCCGGTACTCTTGGACATTTAAGAAGAATCTAAAATGGTATTCTTAGTTCATTCCTGCTCTTCAGGGAGTGCAAGTAATGAGCAAGAAAAATAAAGGATCACCATATTGCTGTCTTGTGAGCCTGGGCATCCTTTTATGGGGTCTGAGCTCTAGGAGCTGCCCTACGTGGAGGGGAAGCTGCGCCGGAAGACTAAGAGACAACTGTCGTCTAGAACAGACAGCCTTGGTTTGCGCCACTAACCCTGGCTTTAGGAGATTGGAGGAAACTCTGTGTCCCCCCATGAGTGGCTCAACTCAATTCAATCCAATTCATTTCAATTCACTTAATTAAATTAAAACAGCTTACTTGGTTGCTAACTGTGTATTGCTAGGACTGGGAATGTTCTGGGATTTTACTGGCCAACACAATAGCCATAACCCCACATGTGGAGGTTGAACACTTGAAATATGGCTCATCCAAATTGAGATGTGCTCTAGATATGAAATACCAGATTCTGAAGATGTAGAATGCAAAAGAGTGTAAAATAGCTCATGAATATTTTTTTCACACAGATTATAGGTTGAAATGATAATATTTTGGCAATATTACATTAAATAAAATATTAAAATTAATTTTCACCTATTTCTTTTTTTTAAATGAGGCTACTAGGAAAGTTTAAATTATGTATATCGCTCACACATTTGTGGATTACATTGTATTTCTGTTGGATAGAGCTGTTCTAGGGTATTTTGGTGAAGAGATCACTACACGTACCCAAGTAGTACCATAGGCTAGCAAATTTGGCCCTGTAGGACCTTCCTAAGGGACATCAAACCTAAGCCACTCACACAAATTCCTTTGTTCTGAAAACAGGGCGAGACTGCTTGGGACCACTGCACCTGATTCTTCACCCCAATGCCACCTTCCTAAGCCTCCTGCAATCGCCGGGAGTTTAGAGTGATAAATACATTTCTCTTGTTGGTACAAACAGATATTTACATGGAAATACTAAAAACAGCCATAGATTTTATTCCTCATTTGGCCCTAAAAGACAGAATCTTCTCAAAAGTATTAAACACCTTTGAAGGTTAGTATGGATTACCGTAGAAAGGACTAAATTAAAAACACTTGACAGATATTGCTAGTTAAGTCAGGAGCTTGAAGTAGATTTGGCAGGATGCAGCCTGTGATGTTGGTGGTAATTGATGAAAACAAAAAAATGACATATTTGAAGTGGTATCTGTAGGCGGTACCTGGGAGTGACTGTGGTGCCCCCAAGAATGTGGAAATAAAGGAAATATAATTACCTTCTGAGTTGAATACGAAAGTTATGCAGACACCTAAAAAGCAGGGTCCCACATTTACATGCCTGTGGTGTCCACGTGGGTAATAGAATTGAGAAAAGGGAGCCTAACTTCGGGACTGAGATTTAATTTCCCATCTATAGAAGCAATCAGAATTTTGTTCAGCTAATTTTTGCTGTCTAGGCCCAGCATTACTAGATCTGATTTTTAAAGAGATACCTAGATTTTTAAATGATGGCCACTAAATTTAGAAAAATTAACACTTTGAGATATGAATCAAATTAACTCTGGTCTTAAAATCAACAAACAAATCTCCTTTGTTTTGCTGTATTTACGGAACATTTGGATCACATTTTCAATGAAAATCTGACGACACTGAGAGAATTAAGTACCATTTACAGGCCATAAGCCAGACACTAAACCTTCTACTCCAGCGCAAGGTGATTGCTGGGATCAGAGCTTAAACGACTCCCCGGGTCACAGAGCTAGTGCCGCTACTGGGATTCCAACCTCCCTGCCTGTTTCCAGCGCCTCTGCTTTGTCACTCCAGGTACCTGGGAGCTGGTTAGGGTTCTGGTGAATGAAGAATTTCTAGATCCCCCAGTGAGAGTGGATTTATATTGATGTACAACCTACTGGCCCTCTCTTTCTCTCCTCCCCCCAAACACCTGAGCCGGGGGTGAACATTTGGGTCACTATGATATTTACATCTGTCCACGTAAAGTTGTCAACTGGAGTGCTGGCGATCCAACTCTGTGATTTTGGCTAATCCAAGTCCATCCCTGAGAGATGGAACTGCACACTGAACACTAAGTAATGGGTTTCTGAGCCTGGGAGACTGGCGGCCAGATCAGGCAATGCTTGTTAGATAACGTCCCTGGTGAGCCCTCTGGGAAACAACGCCTGCTTTCTATCAACAATCCCGCCTGTGTAATGACTTCAGCAGAACTCACAGTTTTCAATCATTTACAAGTTCTTTCTTTATAAATTTATGTTCACAGAAAAACAAGCTCGAATAAAGCTAGTTTCATTGTGGAAAAGAAGCCCAACCAAAGCAGCAAGTACAGCACTCTGTTTAAGTGGCTTTAACTTGAGCTACATCACTACTCTGAACCCAGGAGCTGCGCGGATCTCTCCCTCAAGGTGTGGATACCTTTGCGAAAATGGCTTTTCTCCAGAAGCACCTTAACCTACTAAGGGCTTCATACTTATACTTTCACACTGAAAACGTGTCTTAAAACAGTCGCTTTCCAACAGAAATATCTGAACCCAACTGAAAAACCCAAACGGAGGCTATGGACAGGTTAAAATATGACAGGAGAAATCAAGAGACTTGTTAAAGGAAGCGGGAAAGTTTGTTCAAGTGGCCAAGGAAGTGGTCAAATACCATTGTGAATGAAAGTGGACAGAAGGTCAGCCTCAGCCTCCCCAAGAAAAACCACTACAGTTCACCACCCAGCTGGCTGGAGAGCCCAAAGCAGACCTCTGTGTTGGAGAGGGTTTTGCCCACAAAAATGAGTGCATCTTTTGAATGAGTTCAGCTGCCTTAGTGGAGTCTAGTTGCTGCACAGATTCTGAACACTGTAGGTTCCTCTTCTCTTGATATATTTTATTCCTGGAAAGCATGTTATAGAAGTGAACTGACAGAGGCAGACTGAGAACACACTATGGAATTCAAGTCCAAGGTCATATTTATCCAATGACCATAGCAGAAGACACTTCATGAACAGATGTAGGGAATTAATGTAAGACGTGGGATTCAGGGCTTGTCTAGACTATATATTGTGGAGGATTGGCTGAGTGTCTACGGAATTTAAGAAGCCCTCTTTTAGTACTGGTGGATCTTGACTTACTTTCCTTACTAGGCAACTAACTAAAATTAGGTCATCTGATATGAATTTGGAAATAGCCACAAGTCAGAATTTCACGGTCGAGTATTTTTTTTCAAGTCATTAGAGATAGCAACCCTTGGCAACAAGAGATGATTTGCGAGAGAGGGAGAAGATAAAGTTCTGAGTTCTTTACCAAACCTTCAAACCAGACACAGACTTTCTTTTTACCTTTTCTCAGAGGCTCCATGAAACCAAGAGCCACTTTATTTCTGTGGATTTTTGGAAAACTGGTATTGAGAGTACCATCTGAAGTCAAACTGTGTCAAGAGGATGGCAGTTAAGTCTAGATTCATAGAGCTTTGACTTAATGCCTCTTTTTCATTCCTTATTACATACCAGATATGTCTTCTAATTAAATTATTAAAGATTATTTAAGCATCACATCTCCCTATGAGGTGGTATATCTTATTTAACAGGTGAAGAAACTAAGGCATAGAAAAGTTATACAACTTACTCTAGATTAAAAAGCTAGTAAGTGCTCGTGTTGGGATTAGAAACCAGGCACCTGCCCTCAAGTGCAGCTTCAAGACACTACATTGTCTCATGTTGGGCAAAGAGCTTTTGGGGGATGAGTGTCCCAGAAGAACCAGAATTTAAATTCTGCCATGAAGTCAGGAGGGATGTGGGATCTCCTACATCCATACTATCATTTGGCTGTAGCAGTGGGACCTGACAGATGGGCTCTTGAGAGTTGCTTTGCTTGAGTCTCTTGGTGAAGGACAAGGAGTTCCAGGAAGTTTTTGGAATTTACTCAATTATAATATTTGACAATTAGCTCCCACACTCTCACCTTTGCAGCTGGTGCTGTACAGTATACGAAAGAGAGACAGAGGATTTCTAAGCACCCACTGAAGGCACCATTCCTTACCATATTTCAAATTCCATATTGGTGCTGTTGACGTCTGGGTCGTCAAATGCACAGGTCAGCAAGTGCTGGGATCCATCCACTTCCAGCTGACTGTAGCACGAGAATGAGTAGTCATCCATTTCTGCATCGTCAAAGTCTCCTGGGAAAGAACAAACCTACAGCTGTTAATGAAGCCAGTAAGTGCATCCTTTTGAAATCTGGAGGGACTGATAAAATGGCAGCCTTCTGTGGTGGACATAAAGGAGTGATGGTTGTTTATCTAAAGAAGGAAAGCCCAAAGACATAGACAAGAAATAGGATTTCAAACAAAAAAAAAAATCACAAAACCAAAACAAAACCTAATGAGCACAGATTTTTTTCTAATAGAAAAGAAGTCATCACAATTAGTAAATAGCCTCCTAAGATTTCTAAATATCTCTGCCATTGGGTGAGTGCATTGGAGGTCTAGAATGAAACACTAAACACACGCTTTCTTTTATATAGATGGGAATTTCTTTTGTTTGTATACATTTCAAATGAGATACTTTATTATTTATGTGCTACCTAATCTAGTCTTGGGCTTTATTACTAATCTTCATTTATTCCCTCCCAAGAATTGTTTTTGAATGAAAGAAGGTGATAGCTAACTTGCATTCAGAAGTTCCCTTTTTTGAAATGGTAGCTTTCCCTTGCCTAAATAGGCATCCTAACTAAAAGTACCATTATCTCCATTGTGTGAATATTTATATAAGGCAACTTGTCTTAAGCTACTAACTGAGGCAAACATGATTAGGAAAAATTACATGACAGGACTCAGATCTGGTGGGCCTTCCCATGAATCTTATAGATACTATTTCTGTGCTTATACAACCTTCTTTTAGAGATACTGCACTTTCTAGGTATTAGCAAAATTCTGGAAGTATGTGGGGAACCAGAATTTTTTTGCCACCACTTTTGGAAAGTATTGTCTGTCAGAGATAGTATTTGATTTCTTAAGCTGGGTTGAGGCCCTTAAGATTATATAGATATATTGTGTGTATATTTTACAATATTTAATAGAGAAAACTATGCCAGCAAATATACTCCAAGTGAGATCTGAGAAAATCCAGAGTAACAAAAGCCATTCTCAGGCTGAGTGTGAGCTATGATTGCTTCAAAATCCAATGATACTAGAAATTACTTTGGCCCATTGATACTAGAAAATAGATGCTCTAGGGCTTTAAATAGGATAGACAATATACTAAAAATCAAACCCCGGTTTAGTGTCCTGTAGGCCATGGGATTGCAAGCAGCATCCACTTTACTTCAATAACCCATTAGTTCTATGGGAAAGTTACTAAAGCTGGTTGTGAGTGCATCAACCAGTTGAGAGAAAGGTCGGTTCAGTCAAAGTGACAAATCTCAAAAAGCCACATCTAGATAAGAGCTGTGTGCACTGCTCTTTCTGACTATACCTAGAACCCATCCGGCTCACAATTCTGCCACCAGCAAAGACTCCTTATGTAATTTCAGAAGAGTATGGCCCTCTTATTAATGACAATTTTAAATAATGAGGGGCAGCCCACCATTTAGGGCTCCCATTTCAAAACATATTCGTTCCTAATCTCATAGAGTGAGATCTAGTCCCCTAATTGCTGGCACATTTCTTGATGGAATGGTTCTGTGTGGCTTTAGCCTGCCCTTATATGGCAGTACTCATGCTCTCTTAATGTTTTCTCTTCTTTAGAACTTCCACCAATCTTGTACAACAGAACCTACATTACTATTTGGATTCAGACGTTCGTGGATCATCTTTGACTCAAAAATTCTTCAACATACAACGTAAGCCAGAGAGAGCAGAGTCTGGCAGATGCCGGGTATTAACAGAACAAAGCACTCCCACTACCCTTAACCATCCAACCTGGCAAAGTGAGCTTGCTGTATGTTCTTATACATTTTATAAAGCAGTGGCCGCTTACAATAGCCAAGACATGGGAGCAACCTAAATGTCCATTGACAGATGAATGGATAAAGAAGAGGTGGTATACATATACAATGGAATAGTACTCCACCATAAAAAAGAATGAAATAATGCCATTTGCAGCAATATGGATAGACCTAGGGGTTAAGTAAGTCAGACAGAGAAAGACAAATATCATACGATATTGCTTACATGTGGAATCTAAAAAATGATACAAATGAACGTATTTACAAAACAGAAATAAATTCACAGACATAGAAAACAAACTTATGGTTACCAAAGGGGATAGTGGGGGGGGGGAGATAAATTAGGAGTTTGGGATTAACATATACACACTACTATATATAAAGTAGGTAAATAACAAGGACCTACTGTATAGCACAGGGAACTATACTCAATATCTGATAGTAATCTACAATGGAAAAGAACCTGAAAAAAAAATATATGTATGTATAACTGAATCACTTTGCTGTACACTTGAAACTAACACAACATTGTAAGTTAACTATACTTCAACAAATGAGAAGAAAAGCAGTGGTTATACAATTAAAATGGCCATGTTTTGAGAAACAGCTCATTGCCTCTTTAGCAGGTGTTACTGAGCCAAGTTGCTTTGTATACAAGAAAAATTCTCCTCAATAACCTGCAAAATCGCATGGCATTTTACAAAGAGAATGTTATACCTGCTCTAAGCTTAGCTAAGCATCATATACACAGTGGTTAAGACCTCTGGCACCAGAGCTGAACAGATGTGGGTTAAAATCCTGGCTATTCTACTGTGTAGCTGTGGTCTTCCATCAGGTTGTTTGACCTTTCTAAGCTTCAGAGTTCTGATATTTAAATTCATGTTATCATCAGGAATCACTGAATAAATGTATACAAAGACTTCTTAGAACACAGTAAGCACTCAATCAGGCTTCGCTACTTTATCACATTTTTTTGAGAAATTAGTAATGAAAGGGTAAAATAAGAATTCTAATTCTGAGAATATACATGAAACATTTGGGCCTCCTTTGAAAAAGAGTTCTCTGTCAAAGGTGTTATTATGACTATGGCTTTGAAATTACATAGAGCTTTTAACAGTGAGTTAACCTATTATTTTTTAAAAGGTTAAAATGTCTATGTATTATAGACAAGGCGGTGTGGTTTTAAAGCTTCCTACTGAAAGGGCTTAGTTGAGTAAAAGTATAAATGGTTTGGATTTTTTAAAAGTCTCCCTTTCTTCTCTTGATCACTCTTGTGGTTATCAGAGAACTAACTTATCTTTCAACAAACCACAGTTGATTATTCTGAATTTCTGACACCCCAAACCGGGAAGTATTTTGATGTAGTCATGTGGATGGGTGGTTACAAATCTCCTAAAAGACCCTGAAATTTTAAAAGTTGAAGTGAAAACTCAGCTTTCAATTAAAATTGTTAATTTCTTTTCAAAATAATATGACCAGCAGGGAGAAATAGAAGGGATACACTATACTCCAAAGAGTAAGATTTATGTGTTACGTGCCAAGTATCTATCTACAGACACAAGACAACATTTACCATGAAATAATCATCATCTCCCACAAAGTGATTTATTTACAGTCACACTGTGAAAAATGTCAACCCTCTGAAAAGTCCCTTAAAGAAAATATTCTAGGGATTCCCATCCTTAGAAATTACGTGACTTAAGATATCCAAGCTGATTCATTAGACTGATGTGTTTGATATCTTCATTAAGCAAACACTTTGTAAGTCTTAAAGTGAAAGCATTTGATTTTCAGGAGCAATTTGGTGGTCCAAGTTTCCAGGCGGCTCCTCTGGACTACTTCACCTTGTGTACGGTTCAGTTGTAATTACAAGGGATTTACAAAGTAGGCAGCATCTGCCTCTAGATACTAAGTATTTTAAGGATCCCAGAGATAATTATTATATGATGGTAAAATTGCTGACATGGAGATAGTTAAATATATTTCAATGAGAACTCACTCAGATCTTAACCCTATTCAGTTATTCACTAAGAATACCACACGATTCTACCAAAACTAAAGTATTTTGAAGAAATTTTCAAATATCTGTTAAATGTGTACTATGTCCTAGATGCTAGAGTAGGTGCTGAGGATATAGCAAAGGTAAGTGCAGACAAAGCTGTTGTTCTTGGATATTATTTTATCTTGAAAGTGAAGCTTTCAGAACCTTCTAAAAAGCTAAACAAAACAAAATGAGCTTCATTTCTTGACAAGGAAAAATTACCTTGAAGATTCTCCAACAAGCATAACCAGCGTGTCTCTGTGGGTGTTCTTTTTGTAAGAGCAGAGGCATTGACCAACATGTAAGATCCACCTTGAGAGAGTCAAGTGCATCCCTTGACAATTCTAAGCCTGTACAAACCACTCACAGTGTTGTCCCCAGGCCCCCTGTCCTGGTGCTTAGAATGCACAAAACGACTGACTACATGGCAAGCCCTCAAACTCCCTTCTAACCCAGTGCCCCACTTTGGTCTGTTAGGGATCTGAGCAACCTGAAACACATGCTAGAGATCATCTGAAATCCTAAAGAAAAGTTAGAAATGACTCACCATTCTCTGCATAGCCACTTTCTCCAGAAACGGCTTGAAGTAAATAGAAAACCATACCCAAAGCAATACCTAGAGGTGTCATTCTGAGAGAGAAAGAGAGGAGAGAGGCAGGCGCGTGAGCCTACGTGTAGGGAGGAATGAATGAGAGAGAGAGAGAGAGCAACTTAAATCTACAGCTTTAGGACTTTATACTTGTTTAACCACAGGGGGGAAGTATTGGGGGAAGTATAAACAGCAGAAAAGAAGGCAAGTGCCAGAAACAGGAAGTGTGGGTAAAAGGAGTGTTGCTATAAGCAGAAGTGGAGGGAAGGAAGGGATGGAGCCTTTGAGATGCTTGTCCCTGGCAGCCCCCAAACGTACTAGGCTTGTTTCGGACTAAGGTGGTAGATTCAAACCCAGGTTCAGACTAGCTTAGGCCCGCTTTAAAAGTATCATGAAACAAAAATCTAAACTGACAAACTTATCAGTTGTATGTCTGGGGTGAGTTTTGCTTTAAAGAAAGATTCTGCGCTTAATGAAGTCATTTATTGCAGGTATACTTTAAATTGTCTACCTCTCGTCTCAGAACATACACGCTAGAGAGTTCCACAAGCACAGTAACTATTCTGTTTTGTTCTTTGTGTATCCCTGGTGGTTACTGATGCCTCACCCGTCATAGTAGGCGTTCAAGAATTATTTGTTTAATTTAGGAGTTGGCAAGCTATGGCCTAGGGGCCAAATTTGGCCTACCACTTGTTTTCGTAAGTAAAGTTCTGTTGTAACATGGCTGCTTTGGGGCTGCAAGAGCACGGTGAAGTCGCTGAGACAGAAACCGTACAGCACACAAAGTGTAAAATCTTCACCATCTAGCCCTTTACAGGAAAAGACCCCCTGCTTAAATAGTCTTCCCCATGTATGTAAAATGGAATTCTATTTGTGAAAATCTGATTGCCGCACTGCTTTGCAGTAACATACGGTACATGCAGACCACACTGGTACCTACTTATACGGGGCAGAAGCCTGAGACAATGACAGAGGTCACTCAGACTCTCCTTAAACTAGTTTGTCCATCAAAATTGTCCCCAACGTGGCCTCATGGTTAAATCAGTGATATTTGTTAAGCCTGGCTGACTTTTTAGCAATTGTTGGATGTTCCCCCTTAAACCATCATTTACGTTTGAAGGCACAGGTACATAGCGGTTCTGTCATCAACACACAGACAGGGGTCCTAAAAGGCATACTTCTTCTGCTCATGTCTTCTCACGGATAATCTAGCCTGGATTCCGGCCATGAAACACTACTGTCTTGATTCACCTTGGCTCTTTTAGAAAGAAGCCACAAGGGTAGGATTATAAGGTGACAAGTACAGAGATGCTGAGTGGACAGTGACTTTTGAACTTCTGTTTAATTCACTGTTATTGGGTAAAATCGGTCCTATGGGCTTGTAAAAATGGCTATAGTAACAAAGATGAGCAACATCTCCCCAAGTGTAAAACAGAGAGTCTTTGAAAGCTGCATAAGTTAGCTTGTCATCGTTACAGTTACTGTGACAATCTCATAAGATGAGAAAAGAGGAGGTGGGGCATTTGTATCAGCCCCTGGAAGCCCCTCTTCAGGGTTGAGGCAGATCCGTGACAGATACGGGATGCCCTGTTAATAGTCACACTCTGGACTACAAGCTCAAGGAACATTTCAGAGCAAGAAGCCAACTGAATGGGATATAATCTACCTCCTCCACCTGCTGCATCTTTCACACATCTTCCAAACCAAAGAAATGGTGACAGTTTTGTGCCTCAAATAATAATTTGTGTTCTTGTCTCTGATTTTGTTTTGAATGCTCAGTTAGAAAATCATAAGCCTGGTTCACAAAAATGAGTGTGTTTTGCATCTTGAGCTGAATATCCTTTCAAGAAAGCTCTAATTATAAATTTCCATGAACTAAATAAGTCTTCAAAGAGAAATCACAAATCATATCCATCCACCAACACAGACCTCATGAACTGCTCACAGGCTGTCACTCCACGGGTGAGTAACTGGGTCATGTCTCTTTAAATTCTCTTGTTTATCATTTAAGTGGACTATCATTTTGATTGTATCTCTTTCCTTTAGTTGTGAAGACGTAAAAGAACAAAGCCAAGACACAATATTTTGGTACAGCATGTGCTAGTTTGCTCAGGGGATTTCCACGGGTGTACTTACTCTCTTTGGGTGGGGCAGGAGTCGCTGAAGGACCTCAGAGAGGAACCTAGATTAAGTGTGGGGCGCTCAAAGAAATGAGAAGCCTCCTTAGTCCTTCTAGACATTCTGGGGAAACAATGGTACCTTGCCTACATTCTCTACCCAGATCTTTGGAAGCTTAGAAAAGCTGAGGAAGAACTGCCTTACTCCACCTGCCCCCCAAAAGGAGACATTTACTATATTGCCTTGTCATTATTGGCTACGGGAGAAGGGAGAGTGGAGAGATGAGAACAGCAGATGTGGAAAGATGCTCAAGGCACCTGAACCTCCAACTGTGGAATCAGGATCTGAGCACAAAGCAGTCTTTGATGGGGCAACTTGATCAGAGCTTACATTTTCTCCTTCTCTTCTCTCATCATTTCTTCTCATCGCTACCTTTCTCTTCTTTCTGATGTTGTCTTCCTTTAGCTTCTGGAGTTCCTATGATATGGTGAATCGTAGCAAAGGCATTTTATTATTTCTCATATACAAAGAGAACAGAGTGACCTTGTAAGATTCCCAGGATCAGTTGATCCCATCTCTCCTTTCTGCCTTTTTTGTGATTATTTGGACCATTTGTGAAGCTGACAAAGCACACGAAGATTTTCTTTTATTTTCATACTGTAATAAGTTACGTGCCCTCTGTGTATAACTGGTTAGGGTCCTAAAGAGCTCAGAGAATTGACCTTCTAGCAAGATTTGAAATTCTGTAATGTTTGAGTTGGAGGAGTACGTACACTCTTTGATTGTTTCTTGTTTGTTCACTTGGTAAAAGTCCCCCCAGGAAGTCCCATGTTTTCTGTTTTTCCCCAGTCAATAAGGACAAAGATATTGCTGAGCAAATTCAGGCTGAGAGCTTAACTTATTGATAATCTTCACTATCTCGACTCTTCTCTTAGGAAGAGAAATTTTATTTCCATCCTTGACAGAAATTATAGAGTTAGTGGGATAGACACCAATGTGTTGCCTCTTTCAACACCCCTGGGAAACAAACTGTTTCAAAAGCAAAAGTATTTCTCTGAGTCAGGTTTTAGCTGAAGCTTATAAAATAGCCCCAAGCATTTAGTAATTTTTCCTAAATGAGAAAGATGTAAAAGTCACTCACCTTGAGATTGAATATTAAAGGAGAAAAAAGTGAAAACACAGCAACAATAGTAATAATAGGCAGTATGTTGCTATAGGAATGTACTGGGCAAAATCTGACGCTGGAAAAAATACTCAAAAAGTCCCAAAATACATTCTTTGAAATCTGTAATCTGTTTTAACCTCCCCTCTGCCCACTGTCACTTTCCTTTTAAAATTAAAGATTAGATTTTACCCATAAGAGGGAAAGCAATCATTGGCCCTGCCTTCTGCCGGAAAAGAGAAACCCAGGTGAGCTCAGTGGTGTGACTGGGGACCCCCGAGCACTATGGGAAAAGAGAAATAAAAACACTCAAGGGTGTCAAGTGGGCGAAGAAGGCTGTGGGGAAATCTAACTTTGCCCTAGTCCTAAGTCATTCGTCTTTAACATTTTATCAGTGTGTGCTGAGTCAGGCCCCAGGCTTCTAAGGGGGAGTCCCAGCATCGTGAAGTTTCATTTCCAGGAGCACAATATTTTCCTTGTTGTGGCTCTTCTTTCATTTCCCTTTCCTCCTTACCCCACGTCTTCAGCCTCATGACTTGCTGTTGCTTGTGTTTTTTCTGGGCAGAGTTTGACATGCCAGAGCTGTTTTGTCTTTACAAGATTTTAGTCTCTGTCTTTGGAGGCAACAAAAATGGAATATTTAAGTACCAACTGGTCACTCTTTGCTAAAGACATTTCTGCCAGAAAGTGAATAGTCTGATGCCAGGACATGCCCTCATTTTGATAAAAATGTGATCACGAGTGCCGATCCTTCGGGAAAGTGGCACACCTTCTGGCCATGGCTGCAGACCCCGGAGCTTCTGCAGGCATCTGGCAGGACATGGGTCTACCTACAGCACATGGTTTCTCTTCGAGCCCTTCCTGAGACGGTCCACGGCAGGGTCCTGCTTATAACTGTCAGACACAGTGCCCCACTGTGCTTTGGAGAAAAATCTGGATTGACACCATCCTAGACTGTGGCCCATGGCCCTGCACAGATTCCTTTGCCTTGGGGTGAGCGCCTACCCTCTCACAGAACACTTTCTGAAGGACTGCCATGCTGATTGCATCCAAACCCAGACAACTGGGAAAATTGGCAAGAGCCCTCAATTCTACATCTTACACTTCCCCTGCCCTCTTAGATCCCAGCATCTCCAAGAACAGCGTTGGCATCCTCTGATGACCCAAGTGGAATATGCAAAGTCCACACGAAAAGTGACCCTGACTGATACGGTTCATGGACTTGCCACAGAGAGACAGCATTGTTTCCATACGATTTGACCCTGGGCCAAGTTTTTAAGATACAATTGTCACTTCCAGAAACTTTTCAAGAAAGTACTTCCTATTTTGGCTTACCCACATGTAAGCCTTTATGCTTGTTCCTTACCAATCTCAGGAGACTTTGGAATGGAATATAACATGTTTTCATGGTTTTTGTATGTATTACTTGGGCCATGCTGCTGAAACAAGGAGGCCCAGAAATGCAGTGGCTCTAAGACAGATGCAAATTTCTTACTCTTTCATAGTAGATGATCCTTGGCAGCTGGAAGTTCCACGAGTTCTTTAGTTAGGAACCCAGCCTACTCTTTTATTTCCGGGATGTTGCTTGTGTCTACAGATTTGAGGTTAGTTTACCAGCACCATGATCCCACTCCAGCCCTTGGGAAGTAGAGACAACAAGTAAGTGAAGAGAAATCAGTTTCCTTTTTAAGGACATGATCTGAGAGTTGCATATATCACGTCTCTTATCCTATTGGCCACAAAATAGTCACCATCTTTAGCTTCAAAGGAAAAAGGTAAATGTAGTCTGCAAAGGGGTAACTATGTCCCCAACTAAAACTAGAGGTTCTATTAGTAAAAGGAAGAAGGGAAGAATGAATGTTGGGGAGAACAAGTAGCCTCTGCAAGAGCTGTACACTCAGTAGTTTTGCAAAATTGTGCTCGAGGAAGAACACAGGTAGTAGTATCTCTCTCCACCTGTGGGAGGGGAGGGTAGGCATTCTATCTTGGGATTAAAGTATTTGAAATGACCTATCAGGAGAGTGTCCCTAAATCTGGGCAGGGCAGAGCTGGCACTTGGCCACTGGGGAAGTAAGACTTTTAAGGCTTATATCAGGGCCATTTTCTCTGATCTCCAATCTCTGATCCCGAGAGGCTTTAAAGAGAATCAAAAGTCTAAAGCCAGGGTTCCAAATCTGTGTACTCCATCTGAGAATCTCCTGAAACTTTAAGCAATATATAGGGGTAAAATGTCCTTTTCCTTTGCTAGAATCTTAAAAGGGTCAGTGATTCAAAATTTTAAATTCCCATACATTGACCCAGAGGGGGATTCCATGCCAAAGCAGTTGACTTGTCATCATAGGTCCTCTGGACTATGAGAGACCGGGCAGCTGTGTCTGAGACTCTTGATTTGGGTTTCTGTGTATTGAGATACTGCAGGATCTTAGCCAGTTCTCTCCCCTCAATCTTGGCAGGTGAGGGGAGGTATGTCCAACAGTGCAACTCACACATTGAGCATGTGGGCTGGTCCTACCTTCCCTACTCAGGAGCAGATGGCAGAAGGCAGTCCTTTCTTATTCCAGCCCTGAGACAGGAGGGAGGTTGGTCTTGTTCCCAGGGAGGCTTCTCACCATTTTCTCCTTTGTAAACCCTGCTTGTGCCTTTTCCAAAGCAACTCTCTTCCTCTTTACAAACGACGTAGTCTATTCCTTAACTCTGACCAAGTTGTGTGCTTTCTTAGCTAAACTCTCTCCCACTGCTGGAAGCAGAGAGGATGGGATTTCTTTCTGCTAAGTGTGGAATAATAAAGGGGCAGGGGCAGGCAGGGAACTTTAGACTTTATACCAGTGCACATCTTGTACTTGTTTTTTCACTCAAAGGACTCAGTTTTTCCAGTTCCTTATGGGAATCTGAATTTTGCTTACCCTGATCATTTTACAGTGTCTCCCCCAAAGGAAAAAATCTATTTTAAGTAACATATCAGGTCATTCTGGGCAGTGTTTTATGCTCAAGTTTCCAGAGTGTCCTTCATAAAGGCCTTCATAAGGACGTGGGAGGGAAGAGGCAGAGGCTGAGCCACATGCTATGGGTCTAGCTCCAGCATGGTGGTGGTTTGGAAATATTAATCACTGTCCCTCGCTAACCCTGCCCATGGGTTTTACTTCCCTTTTCTTTCTTTTCTTTTCTTATCCCCTGCTCCTCATGCAAGAGCCAGGCATTCTGAACTCTTGGGGAAAAAAGATGTCAGTTGAAAACACCGAAGAGAAGAATCTCTTCCAGGCTTTTGAATGTCACAATCCTGAGCCTTGGAGGTAGTTAAAGAGAAACGTGGCATAAATAGGGCCACAGAAGAAAGGATTATCAACTCCTCTGGCCCCAAAAATACCATTCCGTCCATCCCTCAGACTAGAAAAGGATTCATATTGGGGGAGAAATGAAGGGAGAGAAGGATGAGGAAAGAGGGCAGTTTCCCAGGCTATGAAGGAGTAATTGGAGGAAATCAGGTGGGAAGTGATGGAGCCCAGAGCTGCAAAGCATCCACCAATATCCAAGGCCTCCTTGCAAGGTGAACCAGAGCCCCATCTCTCCACTCTGGGGCCCCCTGCACACCGCATAACTCAGAGCTCCGCCATATGTCCTTCCCATGGGGCCAGTGAGGACTTCACTTCAACACAGCCATCAGTTTCCCCTCCAACTGCCCAATAATGACAATGCTCTAAGATGGTCTGGTTTCCCCCCTAAAAAAGTTTCAGTTAATTGCAAAGTCCCAAGAAGAAGAAAAGTACAGTCTTGGATATTCAGAAGAGGCTGGAAATAGGGAAATGAAAATCCTGTTCTTTTATCCTCACCACGGACATGGAGGAAACAGAGTGAGAGTACTCTGGGTCAGAATGGTAACCTTCCTTCTGCACAAAAACCTGTTTTATAGTGTAGTTATCTGTGTAGGATTTTGTTTGAGAAATAAAGGAGTTCTGCTGCTTCGAATTTTTCAATCTCTGAATTCTAGTGAATAGCGATGGTCTCAGAATCACACTTGAGTTCCAATTCTGTCCCTGCCAGTGCTCACCTGCACTTGCCTATCTGCAAAATGGGGCAATGGTATTTAACTCTGAGGGTCACTCTGTGGCCGAAGTACATGGTGCATTGCCTGTCACAAAGGTATTTAGTGCACGTAAGTTTTCTCCACCATCTGCTTTCATCAAGAGGGTAACAAACGTGGCAAATGATATTGTAACATGTTAAACCACATGTCTCCCCTCCCATTAACTTTTAACCCTTCCTCCAGAAGGTCTCTGACACCCCAAGTGAAAATTGTGATACTAGGAAACAGAGACTTTAAATTCCTGATTTTCCATTTCAAAAGCCACACTCCGTAAGACAGGAAAGATTTGGAACAATTGTTTGCCAGGTCAGACACTTCTCCCTTCCTTCCGTCATCCTGAACCAATCCAGATCTCTCTCTCTCTCTCTCTCTCTCTCTCTCTCTCTCAACTAAATAAAGAGAATCTAACTAGAAAAGGGGAGGAAAACAGTGGAAAACAGAGACTTGAGTGCTGATGAACACTTATGAGAAATGTAGACTAATAAAGGGGCAGGGGCAGGGGCAGGGGCAGGCAGGGAGCCCAGCATCCTAACACCTCCCCGCAGTGGGCTGTAAATCCAAGGAGGAGAAGGTCCCTGGACAGGCTTGGGGCATTCACGAGTAGAGGGAACCTATGTTCCACTTCTCACTTGCATGCTTGGAGGTGGCCAACCCCACGGATTTCCCTAAACCACTAGGGCACTGGAGAACAGAGTAGAGATGTCTGCCAAGGGTACCAATGCAGAAAGGCTTGAGCTCATCTCAGAGTCTCTGTGTGTCCCAAAACCCCAGGGAGAAGCCTGAGGTTTCTCTCAGCATTTCTGACAGCGGTGCAGATATGACACAGATGCTCTGGGGTGAAGGACTGTTGTCAACAGATTTCACATGCATGGAGATGTTGGAGGTTGGGTAACACCTAAGATACCTCAGCAGATGATATTGTAGAGAGATAATGTGCATGATGTCTGGGTAAAATGACATTCCAAAAGATGCCATAAAGGGGAAAAAGCACTTTTGGAGAACCATGGGCTCAAGGGCTACTCGCCTGATGACATAACATCACAAAACCATCGCTCATGTCAAACCCCAGACAAAACTCAAAGTCAACCATAGAAGAAGAGCAAGGAAAGGAGGAAAAACCAAACAAATTAATGTAGCTGAACAGTAGAACTTCAAAACTGGGAGTGGGGCAGTGTGTTTAGGAGACTCTTTACGTGGATCCCCTCTTACTAAAGAGAAGTAAAGTAAAGCAAGCCCAAGTTTCAACGCCTGCCTAAAGCATTGGCTTCAGAGGTCACAGGGCAATTTTATAGGTGGAGTTCTTCTAATTGCTGCAGGTAGATGAGTTTGGATGTTACCTAAAATTGGTTTGGTTCTGTGAGAGCTTCTGGAAAACAAGAGATTCCCGATGAGCTCTGTTGAGTCCTGGATGCCCTGCCCTTTCTACTGCAACTTATCTTTATTTCTGTCCACATGGAGATTGCACTATTTTTCCAACATCAAAGAATGCTTTGATGTTCAAGAGATGTGATCCTTTATTTTTGGAACTCAGTTTTGTTTTTACCTTGAGTCCCTAGTCTACCAACGGTGAAAAATTTGACCTTGCCAATTCAGAATAAAATTCATATGTTTAAATGATAGTTGGGTCCCATGCTTAACTATGGTTTGAGTTTCCAGAGATGGTTGTATGTAAAGAAAAGTAAATCTTGTGGAACACACTAGAATAGATTCTTTTAAAGCATGGAGAAGATCTCTAGGTTTCTCCAAATTCCCAAGAGGTCTGTGACCTCAAAGATGTTAAGAACAAGTGCTTGTATGGCTTAAAGCGGGAGGTAGGAGGCTGGACACAAAATGGTCAGGTCAAGGGGTCAGGCTCCACTGTTGCTCCTGACTCCCTCTAGAACAGGGGTACCCAACTCCCGGCCCTCGGACTGGTACCAGTCCCCATCACTCCCCATCACTCACATTACCGCCTGAACCATACCACCCCACCAACCGTGGAGAAATTTTCTTCCACGAAACCCGTCCCTGGTGCCAAAAAAATTGGGGACCGCGCCGCTCTAGAATCTGCTTTTCTAGTGGTTCTCAATCCTGGCTGAGCATCAGATTCACCTGTGGCACATGTAAGACTTAGCCTGCCCAGTCTTACCTTAGATTTGCTGCCTCAACATCTGCTAGGGTGGGGCTGGGGAGTCCACTGGGGATTGTGGATGCAGGAGCGAAGGAGAACCACTGCCTTTCTCTTTCTCTGCCAGCTCCTTCCAACAGGCTGAGCTGGTTGCAGCTTTGACCACTGACCCTGAATGCTATCGCTTCTGGCCCCTCCCTATCCTCAATGCTAATCTCTTTCTCACAGTTTAGTGGAACTGAAATTTTGAAAAGGGATCTTAAGGAATTTTTTTTAAAAAGAGTTTAGGGAGCATAGTTTTCTTTTCCCTGTTCAGATTTCCTAATGAAGTCTAATGAGCAATTGACTAACAGCCACTCAACTCAAGTTGCTTTCCCATGCCTCCATCGGTCCTGACTGGCAAACATTACCTCAAAACCCCCATTGTCCTTGAAGGTCATTCCTACCTGCTTTCATTGCCTCTGGGGATGGCCAAAACTCTGCCCACTCCACTACCAAATAAATTCCATCTAAAGAAGAATTAGGACAGCTATATCCCCTCAGTGTTCCCGAATACCTGAGCCCCTAGGCCAGTGGTGCAGGGCTGGTCCACCACCGTCCTGGTTGCTGTGCTGTCCTGCTCTTTCCTCCATTCTGTGTCGCATGTATCATTGTTCTCACATGCAACATTGTCATAGTCATGAGACAAGGAGAGAAGGCCCTCTCTGCATCAGGACTTCCAACTAAGTTAGCCTGCCTAACTTGGTACCTTCTCTAGAAACAGTCATGGAAACTCCTCCACAGCTTAGTTGGAGAACGTGTGAGTGTTCCTCACTGCTGATCATCATCTGTATACTCTCACCCCTATCATCCAAGCGCTTCCATCACCTCTCATCACCCCTCACCCTCACTCCAGGCCAGGCTAGTGGCAGCCTTTGGATCTCTTACTGAAAAGTCTTATCGATGCAGTCTCAGAATATAACAGCTTTCCCAAAGTTCTCACCATATCTCTAGGCAGAATTCTACCATATACAAAATGAAAAAGAACCTCATTCTTTTGCATATGTATATACCATCTTTGGAAAGGCTATTTGTTGAAGAGACTATTCTTTCTCCTTTCATTTGTCTTGACATTCTTGCCTGAAATCAATTAACCATAAATACTGTATAAAATGATTTTCCATGGCCAGTACTACACTGTTTTTATTACTGTAGCTATGTGGTAAGTTTTGAAATCAGGAAGTATGAGCCCTCTAGTTTTGTTCTTTTTTTTTCATTGCTTTGGCTATTCTGGGATACTTGCATTTCCGTATGAATTTTAGGGTCCACTTTAGCTTGCCCGTTTCTACAAATAAGGAGGCTGAAATCTGATAGGATTCAGCTGACTAAACATCTACTTGGGGAGTATTGACATCTTCACAATATTAAGTCTTCCAATATGTTAATAAAAAGTGTTTTTCCATTTTAAGGTTTTTATTAATTTCTTTCAACAATGTTTTATAGTTTTCAGTGTAAAAGTCTTACACTCTTTTTTTGTTCTTTTTATTCCAAAGTCTTTTAATCTCTTTGATAGTCTTGTAAATGGACTTGTCTTCTTAATTTCTTTTTCATATTGTTAATTGCTTGTATGAAAATACAGTTTCTGGAAGGGCAAGCTGGGACAAAGTGAGAGAGTGGCATGGACATGTATACACTACCAAACATAAAATAGATAGCTAGTGGGAAGCAGCTGCATAGCACAGGGAGATCAGCTCGGTGCTTTGTGACCACATAGAGGGGTAGGATAGGGAGGGTGGGAGGGAGGGAGATGCAAGAAATATGGGGACATATGTATAAAGATGTTAAAAGAATACAATTGCTTTCAGAATATTGATCGAATATCCTGCAATCTTTTTGAACTCATTAGCTCTTATAGTTATTTTTTTCTTGTGGATTTCTAAGGATTTTCTACCTACAAAATCATGTCATTTGTGAATAGATGGTTTTCCTTTTCTTGTTCCAATCTGAAACACTTTTATTTCTTTTACTTGACTAATTGCCTTGGTTAGAATCTCCAGTACAATGCTGAATAGAACTGGAGAGAGTGGACATCCTTGTCTTGTTCCTGATCACAGGAGAAAAGCATTCAGTCTTTCATCATTAAACATGACACTAGGTATGGCATTTTCTTAGATAACCTTTATCAGGTTGACTAGTTCCCTTCCGAGTCCTACTTTATTGAGTATTTTAATCACGAAAGCATGTCGCATTTTGTCAAATGCTTTTTCTGAATCTATTGAGGTGATTATGTGTTTTGTCCTTTATTTTACTAATATGATATATTACTTTTATTAATTTTCAGATGTTAAACCAAACTTCCATTCCTTGATTATGGCCTAATTATATTGCTGGATTCAAGTTTGCTAGTATTTTGCTGAGGATTTTTGCATATATAGTCATACTGAACATTGTCTGTAGTTTTCTTGCAATGTCTTTGTTTGGTTTTGGTATAGGGTAATATCGGCATCATACAATAAATTGAAAAGTCTTCCATCCTCTTCTATTTTTTGGAATAATTTGTGAAGAATTATCATTAAATCTTTAAATGTTTGGTGGAATTTATCAGTGAAGCCATTTAAGCCTGGGCTTTTCATTGTGGGAAGTTTTAAAATTACTAATTCAATCTCTTTATTTGTTTAGGGTTATTCAGGTTTTCTATTTCTTCTTGAGTCAGTTTTGGTAGTTTACATCTCTCTAGGAATTTGTCCACCACATAGGTTATCTAATTTATTGGCATACAGTTGTTTATTATATTTCCTTATAATTCTTTTGTTATTGTAAGATCAATAGTGATGTCTCCTCTTCCATTCCTGATTTTAGTAATTGGAGTCTTCCCTCTTTTTTTCTTGGTCTAGTTAAAAGTCTGTGTAAATTTCATTGATCTTGTCAAATGTGTTTCTAATTTATCATGAGTGTAAATATTTTAAGCAAATAGTTAAGAGCAAAGAGGGGAGGGCAATATCTCCGTGAGAATATCCCATAAAGTCCCATTCTGATATCTAATTAGGGAAAGTAACTAACAAGAGAAACTAACAAGAGAGTCATATTTTAATATTCTAGTCTGAGTAGCTAGAATCACAGCACAAATACAGGAAGAGATGAATCATAGTTCAGATGATGTGATTTGAAAAATTATATATTGTTCAGGGGACTGCAGTGGGATTGACTGAAAATCTCTCTTTTCATATTAAGTAATAAACTCACAGATATGTACAGGGAACAGTGATCTCTCTTCTTTGAAACTGCATTTTATTTCATGGTAGCTACAAGCGTGGTGGAAAGCATATTGGAATAATAGGACACTGAGGTGTTCTCTTTGGGTCTCAGAAATTGGACAAGATTAGCATGCAGCTGAAGGAATGGTGACTGGCTCTCCAGGGGCTTGGTCCAAGGCACAGTGATCACATGCAGCTGAGAACCAGGTGTTAGTATTAGTGGACAGGTGACTTGCTCTGTTTTCCTTAAGGAAAGAAATGGCTGTTGTATGTATGTGGGGAGAAACATGGGTGTGGATGTGGAGGACTTGAGCAGCCAGAGAAGAGAAGGGGTTGGGGGATGAAGGACAGAGAGAGATACACTGAGCTGATATGACAACTGCCATATGGTGTAAAACTTTGGATAAACTGAGAGTCTTAGGCTATGTTATGGTGTGTTGTGACATATGATAGCTCTGTTCCAAATTCTCAAGAAATCGTCAGTAAAATTATATTGGATATCAATGCCTTTACTGTGTGTGTGTGTGTGTGTGTGTTTGATGTGACTCGTTTCAGAATGGCTGTTTGGCAGGAGCAAGGTTATGAAAGGTATTTGATGGCTTTCACAGAGCTCTAGGCCTCTGTGGAGGTCCTCAGGGGACACGGAGAAAGGGTGGCAAGAGCACTACCTGCTTCCTCTATAATTAGTCCAGGTCCCTTGATAATTTTTTGATATATTGCAACTCTTTTTAAAATTTTCCTTTGAAGAGAAAATTTCACTCGTAAGAGCTTTTGACTGAAAAACAAGGAACTAGATGATCTCCAAAGTCATTGCTGTAGAGTTACAGAATAAATGTGAATACATTGAAGAATGAAATCAGAAGACACATCTGAGCTTTTAATTTTCCAGCAGTTTTGTTATTAGCAATAGTAAAGGAGAAACAGATGGGGACAGTGAACACTCAAGAGTGACAATTTAAATTCTTAAAAAGGCAAAGTTTATTTCTTCAACTTATTTATCCTGTCCCTCTACTTTGGACTCTCTTCTTTGTCTAATTGAAGATTTGGCACTACTTCCTTTACGTTTCCTCTTGTTATTTGACATGAAATGCAGGAGGTACAGCAGTATCAGTAACTGATAAACTGATCCAAGAAGGCAAAAGTCGGCTGTCCTCTCTTCTTTTGATTATAGTGTTTAGTACATTCCGTCCTAGGATGTGTGCAAAGAGAGAGAACAGACAGTAATAACAGCCTTGTATAACAGACGCTTCCCATAACTAACTCTTTAGATTAACCAATGGTCTCTGTCTGCTCTGTAAACATAAACTTGGGGCACACTGACCATCTCAGGTGCTCTGATCAGTAGAGCTGTTTATTTACCGAAGATAAATTGCATTTGCCACATTGTTTTACCAGATGTACTTATAGTAATTATACACGTTAGTTACAAACTACATGAACTGATGAACTATTAATACAATATACAAATTGTTATTTCTATGAAGACACATTTGAATTGTCAACCACAAATTGGCACTTGCCATCTACCTCTATAAGGATTAAATCAAGAGCTGCTGTAGCTGCTGACTTTCAACATCCCCTGAAAGGAGTTCAGGGTGGAAAATAGGAATGAGGCACTCTGTGCTCTGGGAAAAATGAGCAGAACAGGTCTTTAGATAGTTAGATATTTCCAGGAGAAGATTTTATGAACCCAATTCTTGCATCTCTTAGTATCTAGAAAAGCACTAGAATTCTTCATGGTGACATCTGCTCCTTGTGACTAGCAGTAACTTTCTTCAAAAAATATGTACTTGATTGCATGCACTCCCCCTTCACCAAAATCACATATATACTGACCTTCCCCCCTACCTATTTGGAGCAGTTTCTCAGAGCTATCTGAAATGCTGTCTCCCGGCCTATAGTTGTCATTTTGCCCCAAATAAAACTTAACTCACAACTCTCATGTTGTGCATTTTTTCCAGTCAACAGAGTTATTGAAAAAAAAGTTGATTCATTCATTCATTGAAATATTTCAATCAAATTAGGTGTAGGACAAATGTTAATGATTGTAAGGAAAAAAATCATAAACATCTAAACACATTCTTTACTCAGTTTCACAAGTATAATTAGCTTACTAGTTCATTTAAAAGAAATATAAACTGGAAATTATTGGATGAAGCCTTGGGAGTGTACATGAGAAACAACACCAAACTCCAATAAGAGAATCTATACCAACCCCCCCCCAAGGAAAACCTTTAGTCTTATATTGTTAACTGAATTTACATAATTTTTTTTTATTAAACAAAAAAAAATTTAGGTTATGAGTTTTAAATGATTTTACTCTTTATTCTATTATTTTTGAAATCAAGCAGGACCCTGGGGGCCCTCTTGGGTACAAATCCTTTCCTTGTTTCCTTTTTGTAGGAAATAGGCTTCATACAACCTCTGAGCCTTCCCTGAGTTTCAAAGGGCAGATTCAAACAGTTTCTAACTAGGGAATTGAGGGGATGCAGAAACAAAGAAGGAGCAGTCAAAAAAACACCAAAACTAAAACCAAACCAAACAACAACAAAAAAACCCCCCAAACAAATGGGAAAAAAAAAGCAGAGTCTGGGTTTCCTCCTCAAGGAATATACATAACAATATATTTTTGAGTTCTTCTACAAGAAATAAGGCTCCCAACCAGGTAGATGATAGTACTTACATACCGAGACCCCAGACTGGTTGAAACCAGAAGGCTGATGATTGAGATTCATGGAACACCACGCTGAAAACACAAGCTGTCCATTCTCCTTGCTTGACTCTGCAATAAACCTTTCTCTGCTCCAAACTCTTACGTTTTGGTTTGTTTGGCCTCACTGTGTGTCAGGCACACAAACTTGCCTTTGACAACAGATGCAACCCTTGAGCATTGCCTCCAAGTTAACCTGGCCCCACAAGGCTGGAGGAGATGGGTAGCTGGGGAAGAAGGAACAAAGCTGCTCCATCTCTGGAATGATTTTAAAAAGTCGTCTTGCTGACAGAAGGAGGGTAGGAATAAGCAGTCTTCACTACAGTCTGAATTTATTTCAACACTTTATGGTAGACAAGTATTCCCTACATGTTATCTTTTCTTCTTATGTGAACTTTTATTTGCCCCTCACTTGGCAAAAAAAAAAAAAAAGATTTTAAAAAATTGTCATATTTTCAGTTTTTGTGAATGTAGATAGAGTTTTTTCCCCCTTTTGTTTTCCCATCAACTTTGGCTCACTGTTGTGCAGAACATTTTCTCCTTTTTGGTTCTCAAGATGATAATTCATCACTGTGCTTCACATTCACAAATGAATAGAGAAATGGTATCCCAAAGTATATTTCACTATGTTTAAATTTATAGTTATTTGGAAATTTTAAATTTCATCACTTGGAAAATTTAATCAAAAATTTAGTTACAATAATAAAAAAGAATGTTGGAAGTATGTACTTAACACTACCCACCAACTCCAGACAAAGACGTCATCAACTTGAATGGTCTCATTTCTTCAAAAGTTTAGTCATAAAGCATCACTTTCAGTCTTTCTCTGATTAACACTGAAAAAAGAAACCGGTACCACTCCTCCTTTCCCTCAACTTTCTAGGTAGATGTTTTGCAATTACAAGAAATGTTTGTTTATGAAACATTTAAGGGATTGACTATGATGCAAAGTAAAAATTCATTATTAATGCTAGCAGAGAGTTAGGAATCGCTAAGACCATCACTGAGGGTGGGAAAACATGCGTACTTTTATCAAAAGAAAAGTCTGAAAGTTCTGAAAGGTGAGTGGAAAGAACCCCAGGCAGGAGAGAGAAATGTAGCTCATAGTAGGAAAGCTACGAGTGAAAAAGCAATTCCCTGAGGGAAGGGCAACTCTAAGTAGGCTTGCAATTAGCAATGGTTCCTAAAAGAGCCAATTAGCACGTGCCTATGCACCGGGCTCACTATCCTACATCATCGTCATCGTCATCACCACCATCATTGCTGAGCACCTTGTTTTATCTCATTTAATTATTACAACCTTATTTAGTAGGGGACTGAGACTTTGAGATGTTAAATAACTTCCCAGGACCACGCTGCTATTTTAAGGAGAATGCAGATCTGTATGATTCCAAACCCATCCTCTTAAGTGCTATACTAATCTGTCCCAAAGAACACAATTTAGAGATAATGTTTATACCTTGGAATGAACCAAACTCTAAAAGTTAGTCTGGACCTAGAAAGACTCTCTCAAAAGCATCCCAGTAAGAGAAAACTGAATTCCATCTCAGAGAAACAGACTCCATAAGCTACTTTGACTCCGATGTTAGATGGTCCTCTTATATTGAACACGTACACACTTCAGTTGTCCCTCTGCTGCATTCCCATTGCCTCCTAAGTGCTCATGGTAATGGGGAGTAATGGTCTGTTTATTGGTCAGTGTCCTTCACTAAGTGGAGAGTTTCTGAAAAAAAGCTTGATGCCTTGTCCATTTCCATAGCACTATCATAGTACCTGGTGCATAATTGGTACTCAATAGGTATTGAGAAAATGAATGCATGGGTGAATATTTGTAGTTTTTTTTTGTGAAGTAGGAGTCACAGAATCGTAACCATATGGAACTTCATTAGAGGTCTTCTAGTGATAGATTAATTCCTCATGAAAAGTTCACTGAGTAAAAAGAGTTAAGCTAATTCCTTCATGCAGAGTTTAGGCTCGTTTTCTTTTGTTGAGGTCAGTAAACATCAAGAGTTGCTACTGATTGATTTTCAGAGGAGCCTTCACATATACGAAGAGCATAACTAAATTATGTGCACACCTCAAATTATTTATGTTTTTATTGCCTTGTCATCTCCCAGCCCATTAGCTCTCTGAATGGTTTTCCAGTGTCTCTCCAAATCCTTCTGCTCCTGCTCAGTTTAAGATCACAGAATGGGATTTGGGATGCCAGCAAATGTCCATCAGCACTGACTCTTGAGAGTCCTACCGTATTTGCTATAATCTGAAAAAAATACCCCTGCACCTTCCATGAGGGCAAATGCATATGTTGATATTATTTCAATGAAACAAGTAGAAAATAACAATTTTTCAGTTTTTCCAGGGACAAGGTAGCTTTTCATATAAAAATTTCAAATATGAAAGTAAATGGATTGACTTTGAGTTTAAAAAGAAAATTGTTAATCAACCTGTTTCAATATGCCCTATCATTCATATTTCAATTAATGAAAGCAAGACACAGTCTTAAACATATTTTTGCTCCTCTTTCTTCCTCTTCAGTCCCTTCCCTCTTTTTTTGCAGATAACACAATTGGCTCAGGTCTGATTGGCTACAACTATTCCCGTCTTGTTATCTTGCTATGATTACTATGAGTTACTCTGCGAATGACTATGTCAAAGAAGCAATATCTCAACCATTGCAGGCAGCATCTTGATTTACCAACAGGTTTGCTGAACAACAACAAAACGTGCTCAGGTAGGAAACTTCAGAGAGATTATTAGGTTTTCCTGTTTATGTAGTTTAGAAAACAGTTCTGTCTTGACAATTCAGCTTTTATTTTTGTGATGTACCAGAAGTTGATTTGGGTTGAGCCACTTTGAAGTAGCAATATGCTATGAGACTGAGTTCAAATGTGTAGGGTTTGGTCTTGTTTTCTAGGCAAGAAGAACAATAAAAATCTTGAACCAATTTTGAATTGAAATGAAAAGGATTCCCCACATTTCTCTTCTGCTTCGTTTTTGAAGTCCAGTTAATCTTAGACCCTTTATTTCTGTAGACCCTTTACCTTTTGAACTGTTAACCAGCATCTGTTCTAAGTCAGCACTTTGGGCCAGAACCATGTTGATATCAAGTTTTGCTTACGGATACAAATTGTTCTTGAACAAACTGCGGGAACAAAGAGTTTGTTTAATCTGACACTCTGCTTGTGGTTTATAGGTGTTAGAAACATTTTCCCCAATAAGGGAACACCCAAAATACATGTAATTAGCACTTTGGTAATTATATAATAAAAATGGTTGGATGGATGATTTATCTGGGTAATTCTAGAACTTACAAACACTAGACCCTCCAAAAGCTTAATCTAGTACCATTTTGAGTTGTATTTCCATGTGTCCTAAATAGTGAATATTTTATGTGCAGCAGTGTTCAGGATCAAAAAAGTGATATTTGGGCAGTGTCTTACGTGATACTAAAAAAGAAAAATGAAAACGAAAAACAAACAACCCTACCAGATAATTTGTTTAAGTCCTGCAAACAGCTTTTTAATTCTGGGATTAAATAAAGTCATTCAGATATGAGTCATCATTCTAGTAAGATGAATTAAACTGGTCACTTAAGAGGAGGTAAGAGTTGACTAAAGGAGCAATTTGGTTCTTAAGGATAACTCTTAATGAATCATTAAGAACACACAAGGAGAAAAAAGAAGAATACAGAAAAGATGTCGCCATCTGAATAGCAGAGTAGAATAGACTTTTATAGTAGAATTTTCTGTCATTTTGCTTCTGTCTAATTGAAGAGACAATTTCATAATGATTTTAATTCATGTGCCCTCTCAGAGAAACCTTATAGAATTGGAAAGAGGTCAGCCAGTGTTTGTAAGTGATTTGCAATCATACAACCCATTCCCATCAAAGTAGGTCAGGTCAGTGTCCTGCTAAACACAATGCTACTTGGGTAAGAAGTAGCTCTGCTCTCACAATAAAAGTCTATGTAACATTTGAAAACAAAGAGGAATAAAGTTAGGGTTACATAGCTCTTCTTCCAAAGTGATGCAGTATGAGTTGCAATCCATTCAATGGAATTGGGTAGAATGGCCCAGCCAGTCAGGCTTCAAGCCAAGAAGGAAACAGATAGACAACAATGGTAACAGTAAAAATTACCTTTAAAGGAAAATATTTTTAGTGTGGCACCAGATACTTCAGAATGTTGGTCAATTAGGTAAGATAGAAGGATGTTTAATTAGGTAATTCAATAAATAAAATACTTCCTAGGTCAATACATTTAAAACAAACAAACCAAAAACCTGAGATGGTATAATTAAGAGAACAACTTATTTTACAAGTATTATAATTGCTTTAGAACCAAAAACATTTGTATGTGAATTATTTATTGCAATGCATCAAATCTAGATGACATTAATTTTAAGCCTCATTCCAATTTCAGAGATGTTAACTTGTGGGAAAAAAGCTAATTTATGAAAACTGTCCTTTGATCAAGAAGCACTTTTGTCACCCTAGTTCCTGTAACTGTTTGTCCTTAATATTTATAAACAATAGAATTGTACTGCTTGGAGAATGTCATATTGCTTATTCTTGTCCTTAATTCAGAAAGGAAGCCCTAGTAAATCATACAAATTACTATGTACCATGCTATGAAGTTATAAGACAGGGGGCACTAAAGCTGTAAAACACATGACTTGTACGTGCTAAATCTTATATCTTATCATGGGTTGTCCCTCCCGATCCATGGATCACCCTAGATTCCCCTGCAGTACTCTTTGGCTGCATTTCCAGGAACCAGCAACAGGTGTAGAACTCTGAATTCCCAATTGACTTTAATATTCTTAAGGTGCTGGGGAAAAGTCAGAGTGGAACTTTATCTCCCTGGTGCCTTCTTAACCTATCGAGGCTAATACTTTGTCGTGGGTGGGGTGTCCTGGATACTTACTGCACAGGGGCAGTGTAATATTTGGCTGGAAGGGAAAGTTACGATGGATCAGCGGCTATGGTTCTTCCAATTGCCTTGGTGATGGCTCTCATTATCTTATTCAGACAGGCTTGGGGACTCTTTTTGTACTTGATGTTTCCCACAGATGGAGGGAGGGTACACAAAGTTATTTGCCAAGGAAGACTAAATGTTTACGTCTGGTAAGGGTCTGAAGCCCTCAGAACATCAACTTTTACAGACTCACCTTAACAAACCACGAGTAAAGAGTATGCTGCCCATCAACACTATTGTGAGAAAAGTTAATGCAGGTGACAAGAAAAATGAGACAAGGAAGGCTATCTTTGTCCTAATCTTTGACTAGAAATTTCCTTTATGAAGGAAACTTCTCAGAAAAAGAAGGAAGCAGATAACAGATGTTTTGGATGTCTGGAGGTCTAGATGTCTTAGTTCTTTTGAATTCGCCATAAAAATAAACATTTTGGGTGATAATAACTGAACGTATTAGATTACATGTTTGTTTACGTCTAATAATTTTGCCATTGAAGTCAAATAAAAATCTGCTCTGCATTTTGGAAGGAGAAAGAACTAGAAACCTAGTTCCATTTCTGAAATGGTTAAAACATTGCCCTGGATTATAAAACCAGAACAGTGGCTTGGAGGCAATCTTTGATATTATCTAAAAATCTTCAAAACAAGATGCAAGTGTGGCCATATTTTTTTCTAGCTGATCTGCCGTATGTGTATTTTAGGTGTCTGTCTGATTGCAGTTAGATGTGGGTAAGTGGTGGGGAGGAAAAAATAATGTTTCTTAACTCTGAGGATAAAAAGACTTGAAGTTAGGTGCGCCTCACATACTTTGGTAATCTGCCCCACATTCTTCACCGTGATGTGGGATAGATACTGCTAATTTGGTGTTTATTTCTTTGGGGGAGAACAAGCTTTGAAAAGAGCACTGTTATGGATAGGTGACAACTTCTGTGCTACATGAAGAGAAATGGATGGTACTGCTCAATGAAGACTTCAAGGGGATTTAATCAGTTACAGAGGCCACCCTTAGGAGCAACTGATTTTGGGAATCTCAAATCATGTCCTCTCTGGTCATTATTGAGATATCAAACTTCACTCTTTTTCTTTTTCTGCTGAAAGCAACCAAACTGGGAGGTACCATGTAAGCACCAATGAGCTAAAAAAAGCTTCTTGAACATTCATACCAAAGCCATTTTAAAGCAATTAAGAGAGGAAGACCATGTTCTAAGTACATCAAAGTCTCCTGTTTTAGCTTGAAACGTTATGTGTAGTTTGTTCCCTCTGGGCTAGAGCCTCAGAATGGAATTGCTGGGTTGATGACTTCAAATCTTTTTAATTTTAATAAATGTTGTCAGATCACTTTCCAAAAAGGAAGTACTAATTCACGTTACTACCAGGATGTATTAGAGTCAATATAGTGTTCTAAATACTTGCTATTCAATGTGTGATCCAGGGACCAGCAGCCTTGGCATCACCTCAGAGCCTGTTAGAAGTGCGGAATCTTAGCCCTACTCAAGATTGACTCAATCAGAATCTTCATTTTAATAAGATCCCTGGGTGATTCATACATGCATTACCATTTGAAAATCACTGTTTTAAATCACTTGCAATCTGTGTTAAACTGAGAAGGGTTGTATCGATCAAATATCTTCTCCGGAAGGATAATTAAGAAATTAGTACAGGTAGTTGACTCTTGGGTGGAGCATTGTGGGACTGACAGAGAGAACGGAGATGGGAACTGGCTTTTGACCATATATCCTTATAAGCTTTGAACTTTTCCACGAGCATGCATTATCTATTAAAAAAAATTTAAGAGCAACTTCTTGCAAATATAGAGTTACTTTCCACCCGCAAATCTCCAGGAAGATGGCAGCCCAGTGGTTCCACGTGTTCTCCTCACACACGTCTCCTGACTTTGTCATGTTAGTGTACTCCGGGTTAAGCAAAATGGTGGAAAAGGAAAACTTTCCAAGCCACACAACTTCCTTTTTGAAGATATGAAAATGTAATGATGTCAATGGGGGTTTAATCTGACAAAGGAAGCTTTGACTGAGCAGACAGAGTGAGTCAGTGTCATGGGGCACCTTTGAACATTTTCTGTAACATACCCATAGTTTGAACTGTGATTATCATCTCCCTGTTCCTTTTTGCAATACTATACGATTTCCCAGCACCAGAAAATTGCATTTAAAATGTTACGACTGATCCAACTTCTTGAAATACAAGAGTTCTTGGGTTTCTTGTAAGTCAGAGAGCTGGCAAGCCAGTTTGGAACATCTCAGTTTCAGAATCCACCCTGGATCTGCTGACACCAAGATGGGGGCAATTTTCAAGGAGTAAGAGAGGCAGCTCTACCTCTGGAGGATAGAAATGGAGCATCCTCACCGCCCTCTCGCTTCCTGGAAATCTTCCTAGGACAAGAATCCCCTTCTGCCTCAGTGATCCATTGTGTATAGTACAATTTTTTCTTAGGAAACGTTTCATACAGGCTAAATTGAAAACATATGGAAGTTTTATACAGGCTCTGAAGGTTAAAGTACATGAATCTTTTAAATCTAGCTTCTCCAGATGTTGCCACCTTACAGGTCTAAATAGTTTGATAAGAACAATAATTCAAACTTCCCTGGCGCTTGAACCCACCTACTCTCTCTCAGGACCACCAGCCTCCTGAAAAAGGTTGCCCAAGTATTCTGGGGAATCTTTGGGAGGGTAGAGGTAGATTTTACATGTGCTTGCGAACCAACGAGGTGGGCCACCAAAAATCCGCCATTTCTTTCTTTTCCCTGACTTTGGCCCCTTCCTCTGAGCATCACCCCTCCTGTCAGGGATTTTTTTTCCTTTTCTGCAGAGTATCTTCTTTCCCCTAGTGGGCATCTGTCTCCAGCTGCATCTGGGACACCGGAGCCTCAGCGTATGTGGGGAGTGGAAGGGATCAAGGCTGCAGGGTTTTCTGCTGGAGAGGAGCAAACAACTTAGCCTTCTTTTGGTGTCATTCTCTTTTAGAGGCACCGTGTCCCAGGGTTCTTGTGAAACAGCGCTTGTAGCATTTACTTACATCACCCTCTGTCTTGAGTTCACAGCCATTTCATTGTTATTGAATCTACCTGCTCTAGCTCCTTCTATGCTCAAGGTACATTTTGTCTCAGGATTTTATCTTCTGCCAATGGGCTTCTGAGTCTCATAAACCCCAAGTTTATGTTAGGGTTCCTGCTACACCCCCAGCAGAAACTCTAGGTTCATGAGAAATAATGGTTTATTGCCTGGACCTTTCTGGGCTCTGAGACCTAAATAAGAGGGTTCCGTGGCCAAACAGATATCACCTACTCAATTCTTGTGGAGCTTCCCGGGACAGGGGGCCAGCCAGCTGTTCAGTCACGGGCTTCATGGTGGGGATGTTTGGTGTCGGTGGGTGGGAGGGAGTGCTGGGATGGAGGTGGGGAACCAGAGAATGGGAGGAGCACAGTGGGAGTGCCTTCGCCCACAGAGCCCCTAGAATCAGTATCAAGCTTTTCAAAAGATACATTTTATTTTCATAAAATATTATTTTATTTCCCCAAAGAGTGAAGGTGGTGTGATGGTGGCAATGAAAGGGGACAGGGTGATGGGATAGGCATGGAGAAAACATCTCCTGACAATCCTCTTCTGTCTCTGGGAATTTCTGCAAAAAGAAGGGGACGCCTTACGAAGTGAGTCTGCAGCCAATTTGGGGAGCGATCCACCAGCTGTGGTTTCCGGAACAACAGTGTGGTCACAATTGATACGTGCATTGTTAATAATCACTACCTCCGTGGTCTTGCCTGTTCCTAGACATAGGGGGAGGGGTGGCGACAGGAAGCCGTGCTGGCTCTTCCATCTCAATTTAGTCTTGCAGGTGAAATTGAGAGTTCGGTAAGAGGTGCATGGCTAAACAATCCCAAATCCAGGGAATGTGTGGGCAAATGCCTGGGCAGATGGTGGGCGGCTTTGTGTGCTCCTTCTTGGATCTGCCCTAGTTCACCACCTCCAGGTTTCTTCAAAGCTCAGCCTTGTCTGTCTCACGCATAGCTCTCTTCTACCCTTCCGTGTCTAGCAAAGATGGGAGATACAGGCAACAAGAAGACGGGCTGCAGAGAGGATCGTACCTCTGATCTTGGTCTAGCCGTGCACTCCTAGTCTGCCGGGAGGTCGAACGCCTGGCAGCCCGGGATCTGCAGAAGGATAGCTGGAGAACCGTGGCCACTGACTGCTTTCCTTCTTCAGATTATTGTTCCTTTTCGTCCACGTGGTTGGAGTGTCCAGTTGTGCTCATGGGACCACCTCAAGGCTGCTGTGCATGGCTGGGCAGTTTGTGTACTGTGAAAATGCGACCAGCTGAGAGGAGAGTGAGGGTGAGCTCTGTTAGCCCTGAACTAGATCTGCCGTGGCCTGCCATGGTGCCATATCAGGCTGCAGGAAGGGGTGTCTCCCAGACGGTGCCTGGTGCCGTACGAGCTAGTGGTGGCCGTGGCTCAGGGTGCATTTGAAGCTGTGAAACGTGGGGCTTGGCAGCAGCCTCTACCCTTGCTACCCCGACCAGCCCTCTGACTTGCTTGGAGTGAGCTCCTCTGGGAAACCCAGCCGTGGAAAACTGATAGACCGTGAGCCACACGCAAGGCCCATGAACGTAATCGTCTGGCTCACCCAGAGTTGACCCACACAACGTTTTAAACTATTTGAACTAATTGTCAATATTTACAATTTAAGAGATTCTGCATGAGGATCAGAATTTTTGGCTTCCCACGGCCCTGCCAGGTAATATTGGGTCGCAGCCAATCAGTGTGTGACAGTCCTCAACATGCCCTGCGGCCTCTCCAGCACTGAGGATGAGTGCTAATTGCTGTTTATCATAGTACCTGTGCTCTGTTCTCTGGTAGTAGAATAAAGAGAAGTGAAATCTGTCCTGTGCTGTCTTTGAAAAGTGGGAAAATTAAAGATAGACTAAGAAGCCATTACAAAGATATCCTGACCTGCTATGTATTTTTTAAATACCTGCCAAGTCCTTCTAGCACGGCTCTTCTGCAGTCGAGGGCTTAGCTTGGGAGGTGTGTTCTGGGGCCTCATCTGTCCCTCTGCCCTCAAGTGTTTTTGTCAGGACAGAGGGTTTAGACCCTTCCTGCTGAACTGGGGGGCTAGGTCACATGCCATCTGGTTGAAGGTCAGAGAGAGAGATACCGTGATCAGACATATGGAATCTGAAGGGGGGGGGGGACGAAGGACAGAGAAATTGAGAACACAGACATACCACAAAAAATACCTGACATACCACAAAAAAGTCAGGTATGTAAGTCAGTGGCACCAGATTGCATAAGGCAAGGCCCCTGGTGGCAAATTTCTATCTGTAGGGAGGCATTGCTCAAAGGGCAGAGGGCTGAATCCTTAGCTGAGGGAACTATTGGGAATTTTACACACGTGGTTATACCTTGGGATGCCTCTACCTGACGCCCACATGACAGAGAAGCAGCGTGGTCCAAGGGTCAAGAGCAAAGACCCTGGAAACAGATTGCTTGCCCCGCAGGTAGGAATCCTAGTCTCTTACTAGCTGTGCAAGTTAGGTGAGCTCCTTACCCCCTTCACGCCTTAGCTTCCTCTGCTTTATAATGAGGATAGGTATATACCTACATTCTAAGGTTGCCTATAGATGAGAATTAAATGAGTTAATTCTTAGAAAGTGCTTAGAAGAGTGGCTGGCACTTGTCAAATACCCAAGAAGTATTTATTACTACCAGCTTGCTATCTCTCCCGCCTCCCCTAGGAAAATGCAATATTTAGAAACGTGGTTATCAGCTTGGAGGAAGTTGTACTCTGAAAGAAATAAAAGCAGCATATTTTTAGAGTTACTCCATTCAGAAAGAAGTTGTAAAGTTCTCCTGGAGCATGAGAAGCTAAGAGATGTCTTCCATCCAGGGCACTCTTCCTGCGGACACTTTTGCAAGGAGCATGGTGGCAAAGGCTCTCCTTGATTTATAGGAGCTTTACCGTGAAAGGGGCTCAAAAGGCGGTGACATTGGTGGGAGAAGGCTCAGCCCTCGCCCTTGGGAGTCCATGGCGCAGTCTGCCCTATGCAGAACACAAGGATGTTGTGGTTTCAGCCTGGTTTGTGGGGCGCATAACAAGGTGAGGCTGCTTCAGACAGCGCTCAGTGTCGCTGTCTCCCTGCGGTTAGCCGTGAAGTGAGCAAAGACACAACAGTGTTTGTTTGGAGCTCAAGTGCTCGGAGTGCTGCTTTGAGCCCTGTGAGGCCCTTGTGGGGCTTTGAACTGTGGCCACAAGACGCTAGTGGCATCTCTTTCCAGATTTGTTTTGACACACGCTTGAAAACAACGTTTCCTTCTGTCCTTCTGCTGAGAATCTGACAGTGAATGTGCTGGTAGATTTGTTTAGCCCTGGCTCAACAGACTCTTTGATGATGCCTTGGGTAACAGAGGATGCTCTAAGTCTGGATCAGGGGACACGGCAGAGAAAACTTTGGAGGTGGAAGGAGCTATCCAACAGGCAACGTAAATTTCTTACTAAGTCAAACGTGCCAGCTAAGTACAACAGGAGACAGAATACGTTGCAATAAGTTGGAAGCAGAGTTAGGGAACCTTTTATTTAGAGAAAAAAAGGGTAGGAGCAAGGGAGGAGCCTGAGGGAGCCCAGACGGCGGGGGTTGCTACACTGACCTGTTCAGAGTTAGACTAGGCTCCCAGTGCTAAAAGGAGGTGATTATAATAGGATGCTTAGTTCTCATTAGCTTCGTGAGTCATTCAGCCTCTAGCAGATGTACCCTGATGTCACTCAGCCTCCCTCCTCCAGAGCTACAGGGGGCCATTTGGGGAGGAGGAAAGTGACCCTCCTTACACACACACAGACACAGACACAGATACACGCACACACACACACACACACACACACAAATAACATTGAAAAGGTTAAATCGGTTCTCTCCACAGATCTAGAATAAGGGACTTATAAGGTTGTAGGAACATCTTTACTGTAAAAAGGTACTCTACACCTGCTAGAATTTCTGTAAAAAGGAGACATTCCTCTTCATTCATTAATCTATTTCGTATTTATTGAGTATCTAATAAGTACCAGAAACCATGCTGAGGGAAGTTGTGTCAAGTTGAGTGTGAGAAAAAGATGATAAGCATAGAAAGAGAGAATCAGATTCTAAATAACATCCTAAGAGATGTGGAATCTATTTGATAACAAGGAAGCAGAGGGAAGGTTTTTAAACAAAAATGTGACATGCTTAAGTAAAGATTCAGAAAGATTATTTTGTGAACAGTGTAGAGGCTGGATTGGGGGAGAACGATGGAGGCTTTGGGAGAAGATACAGAAAGTAGGGGGGTCAAATGAGGACCACTGCAAGAGTCTAGAAGAAGGATTTTGAGGGATTTTGAAATAGGGTGGTGAGTGGGCACTGAAAGGAAAGGAGAGATGTGAGAGATATTTGTAAGAAGTGATCAGTAAGATAGGGTGTGAAGGCGGGAAAAGGATGAAGAGACAAGGATACAGCCCCAGTTCTGAGAATAGGAGTCCAGGAGAACCACAGGTGCTGCCATTAGAATAGCATGGGAGGTTGCGAGGAGAAGCTCTCCCAGGAGAACTTCAGAGGTGGGCTGGGCCATATAGTCATCTAGCCAAACGCTTCGTCCACTGTCTGTATCTCCTCTACTCCTATTTAATCCTCCCTTAGACAGCCCCAGGCTGGCCAGCACAGCTAAGTGGCTGGAGTGTGGCAATGGACACCATGGGTAGGAATTCTAATGCAAGGAAATAGGGGGTGCTCACACAGTGGGATGAGCCTTCTCAAAGAGCTTTAAAGAAAGGAGAAATGCACACACGATGAAGAGAGCACTGAAAGGGCGCTTTGGAGAGATCGAAGCTGGGGTTGCAGAGCTGAGGAGCTGACTCAGTAGAGGTAAAACTACAGTCGGAGGAGGACAAAAGGGTAAAGTTCTAGGTTCCCTTCATGGTACCGCATGGTACCCTGCATCTGTCAGAATAATCCTGGCAACAGGGAGCTTGTCGCTTCTCATGGTCAGCTGAAATCTGCCACACTGCAACATGCACCACTAGAGTTGGTTCATCCCTGGGGACCACAGAGAAGCTACTTCATCTGGACAGCTTTTCAAATAGTGGGAGATGGCTCCTTTGCCCCTTACATTGGAAGTTTCTCTACTTAAGGCTAAGACTATGGGGTTTTGAGTTTCCTCCCTTCTGAATATATATATATATCTCAGTTCCTCTGCATATATAAACTGTGCATATGTTCAAGTGTGTGGCCAGGAACTGCACACAGAATTGCCGGTGAGGTCTAACCAGCACCGATCAGAGGAAAATCAGCATCTCCCTTCCTACCAATGCTGCTCTGAGGACACTGGACTCTTCAGGGGACACAACACACAGCAAATTAGATTCAATTCACTTTGACCAAAACCCTTCTGTTTTTATTTTTAAACATCGCTAAGTCATACTTCTTCCATCCTGGGCTTATGCAATTGGTTATTTGTACTTCAAGTTGAGCAAACTAGGTAAGAGGATGGCTTTGGGTGTTCATATTGGGTTCCTAGTCTATGTCTATAATTTACCAGCTGCGTGACTTTGGGCAAGTTACATAATCTCTCTACTTGTCATTTTCATTATGTGTAAATGGCCATCTTAAGAGTACTTACTTCACAGAGTTATGAGACTAAATGAGCTAATGCCTCAGCACTCAGCACAGTGCCTGACTCATAGTAGACCTTCAATAATATTAGCTATTATTACCTACCGTTCACTATTGTTAATATCCTAACCTTGTTATTGAGTCCTCTTTATCTTTTTCTTTTCTTTCTTTTTTTTTTTTTTTTTGCGGCACGCGGGCCTCTCACTGCTGTGGTCTTTCCCGTTGCGGAGCACAGGCTCCGGACGCGCAGGCTCAGTGGCCATGGCTCACGGGCCGAGCCGCTCCGCAGCATGTGGGATCTTCCCGGACCGGGATACGAACCCTCGCCCCCTGCATCGGTAGGCGGACTCTCAACCACTGCGCCACCAGGGAGTCCTCTTTTTCTTATTAAGCATAATTTAATTCAAATTTCTTCCAACATTGTACCAACCACAATTAAAATTCACATGAATTCTATCTCTCTCTTTGAATTTCTTTGTTGAAGTTTTGTAAATCACAGAAGTAAGAGAGACATAGTCAGTATTTCCTATAGCTAACAGCCCATTAAGGGAGAGGGATAATAAATAACTCATGTCATGAATCTTCTGTGTTTGAGAACCTCACTCTACTGGTTACAAATTCACTTGCCATTCAGTCCATATTTGTTTACCTTGTTCCCAAGGATAGCGTGAAGATATCATGAATAACCCTGTAAAATGTCACATTGCTGTCCAGAGGAGAGCAACCAGGATAAGATTCAGATTCATCTCATAGAAGCGAGAGCTGGAGAACATAGTCATATTTAGTGCCGAAAAGAGAGGAGATGGTGCACATAGTGGGAGATGTTGAAGAGGGTGCCAATTTGGTGTGTGGGTTGGATGAGGGTGGAGAGAAGGTGGACGTGGATGACGTGAACGTCCACTGAGGCCAATGGCATGTTGGCAGCAAATGATTCTGGAAGTAGCTATTTCAAGCAGCCCACGCTGATACCTCCTTGACCTATGATTTAGAAGAAACAGTGGCCCCCTTTCGGGTTTTTCTCATGAATTAGTCTAAAATATGTCTTTGTTAAAGAGGAAGAAATGGATCTTTGAAATAAGTGGACATTGACAGCCAGGCAAGAAGGAGGAGGAGACCTATTCATGGGAAGAAAGAGAAGAAAAATTCATGGTAAAGTAGTGAACGTCCCCAGCTTCACTGCTCTCTCATTCATCTTAGGCGTGCCGGAACCCTAACCCTTTGCCTGTTGCGTTAGCGGACATTTTGTTTCCTTGACCATCTTTACCCAGGTGATCCCTTCATTGAGACATCACTGGTGATATATTTATTTTAGCAGAAAATAGCATCAGCTTCCCTTTCTTTTCATAGGAAATACTATATTATTTTTTGACAGTTTTAAAATGAGTTCTGGGTGATCCCCGAATCTTATAATCTAACATACACCAAAAGTGCAATGATGTACATCAGACCATTGCCTGGTAGAAAGGTTGGCTCAGCTGTTAATCATGTGACATGATGGCCTCTTGAAGGTTGGCTTTTCGAGATTGGTATTTGGGTTGAATGTACAGAGTCCTGAAAGGGATAGCCTCCTCTGGGAGATTTAAAATCAGATTAACTCTTTTGTTTTAAATTAGATGAGGACTTGCAGGGGAGCATAGATGCCGCCACAGGAGATGGCAGACAGTTCGAGACTCCAGGAGTTTCCCAGGAGGGAGTGAGAGCCTTCCTGTCCCAGGGCTCTGAGACCAGGACAGCTATGCCACCACATAAGTAGACAATACACATGTACTAGATGGTACAATTGGGTTATAAATTTTCTTTTAACACCATGACAATAGAATACAAAAACATATTTGAAAGATGAATTTAATAGGGTTATATGTAAATACCTGTACTTTAATATTTTTAAAAAGTGGCCTCTGTTAAGACAGGTGGAAATGTGGTTGAGCTAAAGCACATGAAACAAAGGCTTAGAAGCTTTAGTTATTTGTAAGTTTAATATAAGTCATAAGTTTCTTTTGGTTACCTCAGACTCCTCAAAATCTGCAGGTGTGGGTTCATGTGTGTGTGTGTTCCCGGGCTGCATTAAGAGAGGTATCTTGATGGTGTATCCAGAGTCCGAGATCAGAGACTTCAGATCCACCTCACAAAAGCAATAGCCGGAGGACATGGTAATGTGCAGGGCAAAAGCAGCCTCAGAATGACCTGAAGATGGTTGGGCGTCCACTAGAATTATAACACTTGGAAGGCTCTTGGGGAAAGGAGCTTACAGTACATTCTTTCTTCTTCTGGCAGAATCCCATGCAGTCTCTGCTTTCAGTGTGAAGTTCCACCCTTGCCTGCTCCAGAACCTGCGGTGCGAGAGCTCCATTTACATCTCTAGGTCATGTTCCACCACCAGGTCTGCTCCATCCTGCTGATGACTGGAGACTGACATGGTGGCAAATACCCACCAGGGAGACCTCTGTGTGGGTTGCTCTCCTACAGTTCAGATGAGATCATGGGCCTCAGGAGGGAAATTCTGCAATTTCCTTCGTTAACTACACCATGCAAGAACATTGTTACAGCAAGCAATTACAAGAAAATATAAGGCATCATTACAGAGCCATTGTCTCCGCTTTTAATTTTTTTCTAGTGCAATGTAATGTTGCCTTGTCATCTTCAATCCTTAATAAAATGTCGGTTGGTTGGCTGCCTGTGTCCTTATCATGATATTTATCTGAGTCCTATTTTCAGATGTTCCTCAGCTCCCTTCTCTAGAATAACTAGAACTACAAGTGAATCAGCTAGTTGAAACTGTGAAATCTCTGGCTGGGTTTCTTCTCCACCTCCTAAGCTTCTGCATTACCATCCTCCATCATCTTGAGGACAAGTGTTCTGGGAATGGAACCCACAAGAAGCAGATTTAGGCAATGTGTTACTCTCAAGAAATAGAATATAGGGCTTCCCTGGTGGCGCAGTGGTTGAGAGTCCGCCTGCCGATGCAGGGGACATGGGTTCGTGCCCCGGTCTGGGAAGATCCCACATGCCGGAGCGGCTGGGCCCGTGAGCCATGGCCACTGAGCCTGCGCATCTGGAGCCTGTGCTCCGCAACGGGAGAGGCCACAACAGTGAGAGGCCTGTGTACCGCAAAAAAAAAAAAGAAATAGAATATCATTCTCATTGACAATTGAAATTGTCTTTGGATGGCTCATTTTTTTCAGTGATCAATCAAAATGTGATACCTCTACACGTTTTGCACAAATGTATTATAATGCAACTTAAAGCTGGCTATGATTATTTAGTCTTAGGTTCAGGAGTATAGCAATAAAGAAAATACACAAAATCCCTATTTCATGGAACTTACAACCTAGTGGAGTGACAGACAAACAAAAGAGTAAACATGCATTTGTCAGGTGTTGATAAGTGTAATGGAAAAAAAAGTTAAAGTGGGCATGAGAGGTATGGGGATGGTGGGTTATTTCTATGTTGTATTATGTGTTGAGGGAAGGCCTTGCTGACAAAGTGTCATTTGAACAGAGGCCTGAAGGAAGTCAGGGGCAAGCCATGCAGATATTTGGGACCAGGCAGAGAGAAAAGCAAGTGCAAAGGCCCTGAGGCAGGCATGTGTCTGTTGTGTTCCAGGGTCAACAAGGTACAATTGTTGCTTAAGCAGAGCGGGCTGGGGGAAAATATCGGGAAATGAGATCAGACAGGCAGCGAGGGTTAAAATCAAGGTAAGGACTTGGACCAGACTCTACATGAGTAGAGGGTTGGAGCAGCGGGGTGATGTGAAGGCTCCCTCTCTTTGGCTTGGGTATGTTGAGTTTGTGATGATGATAAGCCATTCCTCTGGTAATCAAGTGGACAGTAAGAGAGAAGTTTGGATTTTGGGGGAAGACGGGAATAGAAACTTCAGCTTTGGCCCCATAAAGTCATGGGAATGGACGACTCCTCCAGGAATTGACTGTGGACAGAGAAGGCTGAGTGTTGGGGCCCTCCAACTCTTAGAGGCTGAGTAGAAGAGGAGAGTCCAGCAAAGATCCACAGAAGGAGCAGCCAGTGAGGAGATCCAGAGGAGGTTTCACAGAGGCCCAGCCACTGAAAATACATCAGTGCTCACTTAAAAATGCAACGAAAACAACAAGAACAAAATCACTTTCTTCAGATAAGTATCACTGAATTTGAACCACTAATTTATACAAGTGCTATAATTGTACCTCTATCTATACAAGAAACATATTCTATTAATAAAGAATTATGAATAGATAATAGGATCATGACTGTAACAGCAGCTGATAACGCTGCCTTCTCCTTGGCTAGTGAGATACACCTTGGAATTTTATGGAGCGAGAACAACAAACTGTATGCAGCCATGCTGCCCTGACGTGGAGCTTTGGGGGAATTTTCACTGTATCTGCCTAATGTAGATACTTCTCACCGGGACTGTTCATGACTTAATGTGTATGTTTATATTGTTCTGGTGCCTTTTATTTTCAGAATCACTTCAAAATGCACTCCTTCTTACTTCGGATTTTTGCTTGGAAATTTAAAGTTTATTACAGAATATTCTCCAAGTTAAGGAAGACTCCCTTTTCCGTGCCCCTCATAGCCTGGTAGGGGTCATTTCTACACTTATGATGATAATGTATACAACACACACCATGTTTACACTTGATGTCTGGAAGATTCATTGCCGCTCTCTTGTCTTCATTTCTTTTCCTCTGTGAGTCTGGAAGGAGACCTCTCTTCATCACTTCCTGGTACATGCTCACTCCTTTGGAGAATTATTTTAACATCCTAAGAGAAGAGATTCAAAGAGAAGTCAAGAATATTAGTAAATGAGTTAGAATGAATGATCACCTAATATGTGGCAGTGATTAAACAGTAAGTTGTTTTTATTTTTTCCTTTGAGAAAATTGTTCTCTATTTAGCTTGAATCCTGCCTTGCAACTTACTAGTTGTGCCCTTGGAAAGATAGCAAAGATCTTGGAGATTCCATTTCCTCATCTAATAACAGAGGTGTCGTATCAGATTAAATAACATTTGTAAAAGCAGAGTTTGTCAATAATGGGAAAGGCAAAACATTATTTCCCTATCAATCAATAAAAACCAGTATCCACCTTCTATTAAGGGAAAAGTCTAATGCCAAATTAATCATGTCTACAGATTTGTAGAATTTAAGAACAGCAGATTACTTTGAGGGTGGGGGGACTATCTCATTTCTGTTTTTTTTAAACATTAGAGATTGAATGATCTGTTTTTTGTCCACTTAAAATACCCAGCTATGTTACATTTTAATCACAGATGTTTGGGTTTCCCTGGTGGCGCAGTGGTCAAGAGTCCGCCTGCCGATGCAGGGGACACAGGTTTGTGCCCCGGTCCAGGAAGATCCCACATGCCGCGGAGCAGCTAGGCCTGTGAGCCATGGCCGCTTAGCCTGCGCGTCCGGAGTCTATGCTCCACAAAAAAAATAATAAATCACAGATGTTTGTAAAATAAATTTAAGACATTATCACAATGTAGAAGGGGTATAAGCACGTGTGAAAAATGTAGAATTATATTTATGCAGTTTCTAGTTTTTTAATTTTTTTTTTTTTAGGAAAGTGCTTTAAGAATGTTTCTTTTCTTCAGAGCTGAGTTCCAAAGGTTTCTTTTTTTTTTAAATTAATTAATTAATTTATTTATTTTTGGCTGTGCTGGGTCCCCGCTGCTTTGAGAGGGCCCTCTCCAGCTGCAGTGAGCCAGGGCCACTCCTCCCTGTGGGACGCGGGCTTCTCATTGTCGTGGCCCCACCCGCCGCAGAGCACAGGTTCCAGGCACGCGGGTTTCAGCAGCCGTGGTGCTCGGGCTTCAGTACTTGTGGCTCACGGGCTCCAGATCGCAGGCCCAGCTGCTCTGCGGCATGTGGGATCCTCCGGGGCCAGGGATCGAACCCGCCTCCCCTAGCACTGGCAGGTGGACTCCCAACCACTGAGCCACCAGCGAAGCCCCAGAGGTTTCTATCTGACCGTAGTCATTTCACTCATGAAAACATTAGTTAGTTCAGCATCTGAACGGACCCCTAATGAGGGACACACCATCGCTGTACCAGTCACTGCCAGGAACCATAGTGAATCATTTTCTTGAAGGAGCTTGTTCTTTGAATATACAGATCTCCTACAGCCAAAGGTCAATCTTAGGTGAGCTAAGCGAAAAAGAACAGCTGCTCGCCCTTGACCATTCTGGTCCTACCCTCCACAGTTCTTACTAACATGTCTTCTTTGCATAGTATATTGTTTGCAAATGGCTAATGCTGACTAGGGACTGTTAACTTGGGGATTAAGGAATGAGCTGTCCTGTGATTACTTGACACTCCAGGGCAAGGGGGAAAATTATAAACTCTAGTATTTAAATCAGATTGTCTAGACTTAGAGCTGAAATCAGGGGCCATAGTTTTAAGTAGCAGTTAGTGGAGAAAAGCCTGAGAGAGTCTAGAAATGATTGACATGGGTGCCTTGAAAACACAAAGCACCGAAGCAGCCATCATGTTTTATTATAAACATAAAGGAGATGGCTGGAGTATATCTTAATGTCAGATACCTTGAAGACTGTGTCCCTTCCAGTTACATTTATATTTATAGGTGTTTTGCCCTCACATAATTGGGTCCTGATGCATCTGTTTCTAAGAGATTCTCCTGTGACATTATGATTCTAACATGAAAAGATTTATTTTTATCTCCTAGTGAATGGAACCCTTAATTTTAAGGCTGTATGCTTGACGTACAGGCTTGTTAAAAGAAATCTACATTGATTCAGCATATGTTTGCATCACAAGAAACTACACTGGCTGGATTAGTATAGAAAAGTCCAATGTCCACTTATACTTGTAAATCTATTCATCAGAGGAAATTAATTGACTTTCCGCACTAACCACCCAGCGACAGTGTCCTCATTGATCTTGTTACATTTAACCAAAGCATTTTCTTAACAATTTAGGAACGTTCCTTGAAAATAACCTCTCTGTAAAAGATCTATGAAACTAAAGTTAAATAAGTGGTTTTAGATTAAATAATTATAAAATCCAACACAAAATCTGGATCTTCTGCATAGGAATTGACCACATGGGGCTTCCTGGGACTTTGGTTTGGACCCTCTGTCATCATGGCACTGCACCAGTGAAAGCCTCCTTTCTTTCCAAAGAGCAGACACGGAATTCAGGAGTTGAAATGCCAGCTTTTTAGCTCATCCATGTACAATTTTGCACGGCTCAGAAATATTTCCTGTGAACTGCAACAACCAGCAGACCAGCAGTAATAATTATAGTAATAATAATTACTATGTATCGAGTGCTTTCTACCTACCAAGCACGGAGCTAAGCATTTTATATGGATTAAGTCATTTCATCCATACAAGGACCCTGTGAAGTATGGTTGATAATTAACCCTACTTTACAGATGGGGAAACCAAGGCACTACGAGGTCACTTGCCCAAGGTCACACAGTTCGTAAGTGTGAACCCAGTCAGCATGGTCTCTGACTCTGCTCTCCTAACCACAAAGCCAGGCCACCCACCAGAAGGAGCAAAAAATACAACGTATCAAAATAATTACACACGCTTTTTTTTCCACATGTATTTAAAATGCGTGTTGCTTCCAAACATGAACCTTGTAAACACAGAGCTGTTAGGCGACAACCTTCACTTCCCACTGTTTATAGCAGCAAACAACATTTTAACCTGAAAAACCACACTCTAGTTTTTGCTCTACTTATCTTGAAAGATCTTCAAATAACATCACTGTGGTTAAAGTTCATTTTAAAAATGTGATCTATTTACTTGTACATGGATATCTGGAGCAAAAAAACGATGACAGGATGAGAGTGTTGGTAACTGAGTCTTCAGAGATTTTTTTTTTTTTCTTTTCCTTTCTTTCTTTTCTTTATTTGCTTAGTGAAAATGAGAATAGAGCACCTTACTGGAAAGGGAACCTCTTTCCTTTTCGAACATCACAGTTAGGCTTTTCAGGTCCAAGGCTCAGCTCTCCTTGGGTCACAATCAGATGAAAGAGTCCGGATTAGATGATAGCGGGTGGTCCATTGCCCTCTCATGAAATTCCAGGGTGGAGCGACAGGGAGGAGATGCAAAGGACCAGGATGGGGAGGGTTGAAGAAGCTGACTCAGCAGAAGCACCTTGGCAATGAAGGAATGAACCATCGGACAGACAGACAGACAGACTGATGAACTCTTTTTCTACTGTTAGAGTATCAGGTGGTACCCGAGCTATGAGGCTGGTTCATGGGAGGTCAGATACCCTCCAGCTGGGGGGCTGTCAGCCAGAGGAGTCTGTGCACCAGAGAGGATTTGGGGAATGTGCAGAGGTCATTTTGGTCACCAATGCGTCAAGGTGCTCCTGGAATATAGTGGGCTGCAGCCCAGAATATCAGACATCCTGCCACAACGGAGTCGGTCCTGTGCTGCTCAAAAACGTCAGGAGTGCTTCAGCTGGGGTGCAAGTTGATAAAACTCCTTCCAAAATGAGGGGAATATGCAAACTAACAAGAGCCCTGTGGACTTCAGCTTTCCCTGGGCGTCAGAACACATCTTCAGGGGACTTGCCTTCGAAGGCAGTCAGTCATCTGTTGGTGGGTTTCTTTTTTCAGGAAAGTGTCAATAGAATCTTCTCTGCAAGTCAATCATATTAAGTCATTCTAAAGTCTCCAGAAGTAAGAATGTTCCCCAAATCGTCCTGACTTTGTAGGGAGTTCTTCTCCCATTATAGGAGGAAATAAGCGTGGCATTGTTTTAGGGTCCTAATTGTTCTTGGTAATGTAAGATAAACCCTATTATATATAATTCTAAGGATTTGAAAATTATTTTACTGGCTTAAAATAGGAGGGCTGTTCCCTGAAATGTGGAACAGAATGTGTAGGATGAAATGCAGTCTCAAGTGATGGGCTTCTGGAACACATCTCACACAGAATGACGGTTGCCCAGGGGAAGGCAAAAGCAGGGAGACACCCACAGCTGGCAGACTGCTGTCCATCCTTTGTGTGACACCCACCCACCCACTTCTCTCCACCCTTTGTCTAGCTCTGATGTGCTCTGTTCCCACTAATTCCAGGGTCATACTGACTTATTCCCTCATCCTAAGCGGGGAAGAAAGCGGGTCTTTATTAATGCAAGTATGGAGTATGAGATGCCGAAAAGGGACCTGTGACATATCTGTCTCAATGTGAAGAGTAAATGCTTGTGGGATGTATGAGTACAATGACTTAGAACATTGCCAACCACATTTCCAAATATTTTGGGCCTGTTTAAATAAAGAGACATAAATAATTTAAAAAAGAGGTCTGTTAAATGTAGAGACATAATGATATGATATGCTTAAGAGGCAAAGAAACACTTAGGGATGAAGAAATTCACATCACATCATGCCCCTGCTCAGAAGCACAGCCATTCTCCATCGCTTTTCAGATTGAAACTCTATTTCCCCACGTGATGTCTGGGTTCTTTGCAATCTGGCCTGATCTTACTAATTCAACGGGATCACTCCAAGCCCTTCACAGCCTGCTGTCTGCTCTTCAACCAGTGGGGTTCCACTCCTCCACGCTGCCCGGCTTCCACGCCTTCCCCCGGGCCTCTCTTTCCACCCAGGATGTGGTCTCCTCTCCACCCCTACAGCAAAATCCACATAGACCTTCTCTCCCCACCCTCTTAACTTTCTTAGACTCCAGCCATCTTTGAAGACTCAGTTTCTAGCACAAAAAGTCCTATGCTTTGAATTCCTGTAATTTTGCACTTGGGTGTGGTTTACCTTCTATCATTCTGTTATTGATTTAATTCCTGTGAGTAAACATTCTGTTGCAGACAGAAGTGGAATTTGCCTGGGAGCAGCAACTGAGTTTGGTACTCATGTTGCTGTCTCCCATGGAAACTTATTTTACCAGCCTCAGTGGTAAGTGCTCAGTATTGAATGGATATCCCAACAGCCATCGTTTCTGTAGTACTTGCCATGTGTCAGATACTGTGCCCCGTGCTTTAGAGGCACCATCTCCTTTAATCCTTTCCACAACCCTTTGAATTAGGAATGGGTGTTATCCCCATTTAACAGGTGAGAAAGCCCGGGTCAAGAGAAAGTTAAGGTCAGGTATCTAGTGAGTGGTGGATCCGAGATTCAGTCCCATGACTTTATGATTCCAGAAGCTATGTTCTTAAATGCTGTCATCATACTTCACTACTGAAAGTGCCTAGTGTCTGCCAGCTGGTTAGAAATCAATTTCAATTATTGCCAACAGAAGTAATAAAATGTAAAAAGGATCATCAATTTAGAACAAATAAATGTAGGTACAAAGATATTTAAGTCTGGATAGACTGAGTTCCGGGCATAGCAGGTTATCACTGAGGGGTCAGGAGAAACGCCTCTTAGATCACTTGCATCTTATCAAAGTGAAAGCGTTTTTATCTTAAACTCAGCAAACTCTTTGTAGTCCAATAAACGACTAACAGGAGGCAAATAGGAAGACGTCACGCTGTTAAGTGTGTGAGGCTTGTGAGAGGGTTGTAGCAACCTGCCGCACTCTGAAAGGGAGTCACCCCCTGCTTTCTGTAGCTCTTACTGCTGGGGACCCGGGACTTGCCCGGTGGGTGCCCATGCAGCACGTGTGTTTGAGCTGTGCGTGGTTAAGGTAGCTCTGAGACACAGCTCTTCCTCTCTTCCTTCCTGTGTTCTGCTGACTTGGTCCGGTCTCTTTAGGTTTTGTCCTCAGTTTTCCCATCTTGAACAGTTTCTCTGAGGGAACTCTCACACATTCCTTCATAAGCACTGTCACTGCATGAGCTACAGAGACGATGTGTACCGTGATTAGAGTACGGTGAACAAATCAGCACTTGGTTGGGGATCATGGTCCCCTTAGTTCTCTTCGGCAGGGGGACTCTATTTTCCATACTCTTCAATCATAAGCCAGGGCCATTTGATGGCTGGAATAATGCAGAACATGAATACGGCCACCCACCCAAGTTTAACAGCCACCTACCTCCAGCCTTCTGTGGTAGACCCAAGTCCTCAGAGTCCCGATGGGGCAGCTCCATGGTACTATCCCTAGTACTGGTGGTCCTATCTGTAGTACTGATAGTATTATCCATACACTGATGGTCCTATCACGGTACCGATGTACTGATAGTCACCTCTATTCTGTCTGAACTTGCTGCCATTTGGGTATTGAGGGCTGGCCTTTCTGGCCTGACACCATTACCAGTTTAGCTTCCTCAGACCCTGTTCCAGCCTAGTTCAGCTTCTTCCTTCCTTCTGTCCCTCCACATTTGTGACATCCCACCAAGCCCTGAACCTGAACTCAACCAAATTAAGACTGTATTAGGACCTTGGGGTAATACTCACAGGGATTTTATAGTCTGGATAACTTGAAATCAGATCTTGAATAAAAGGATGCTTCAGAAGAACAGCAACTTCAATTGGCTCCAGATTCTTGGAACCTAGGTCCTGAAATACTTTTATGAAGTTCTTAAAAGGAAAAAATAAAGAAAGTTGATTAACTTTACAATCCTGATGATGTTAAAATTTTTGTTTTTGAAAGGAATCATCATAATTTCTATATGATGATACATGTGGGGAGAAATTCTATGAACATAGGCTCAAAATTGAGGGAAACTTTTCTTGGGTACAGGTTGCCCCTTTTATGAAATAATCTAACTAACCTCTGAATACATGTTCTCTGTCTTTTGGTGGCTGGCAAATCTGTTAGCGTCCTGTGCTTCGTTTGCTCCTCGGAACACTCTGAGTAGTGTTTCCATGGAAATCATTTCCGTGTTCGCATTTTCAGAGATTTCTTCTTCCTTTTCCTCCCCTTCCTCTTGTAATTCCCTTTCTTCACTTATAAAATTGTCCTCAAGTTCAGGATATTCCTCAATGGGACTCATATCAGTAAAGGAGGAGGTCTGTGCGATTCAATGAAGAGAGCATGAAGTCTTTCCAGGAATAGAGATACTTAGAAAACACCAGTTTGGTCCCGCACTTTTTATGCCCTGGGATGATAATGCCTACTGCAAACTAGCTAAACAAAATCTAGAGATAGAATATGCTGGCTGCACTGGAAATCACGTTGAAATCCCGGACCAGTTCTGCTGGTAGTTGACAGAGGCCTCAGTGTAGGGGCGTCTTACTCACCTCCGTACAGGCTTCTGCTCACTACCCTGCCAGATACACCGCATTCCTCAGTGAAAGGACAGTGGAATGAATCTGTGTAACCACTGTTTTACACGTGAAGCTAGATTTCTGAACAGGATTTGCTTTGGAAATTGCCTGCAGTCGAGAGGTTGTGGGCAAGTTAATTTCTCAAGCTTGACAGATTCTAAGAAGCTTTGGGAATGTTTGTTTGGACACTGGAGGTTAAACCCGACTAAACATCCAGAAGGGAAAATAGAAAACAAATTGAATACGGACAGATTGGGATTCTTATTGCTGTGCATTGACACTTGGCCAAGAGCCATGAACTCAGACACCGGCATTCTGAGCATGGGAAAGTAAATTGTTTCTGATGTAATTTCTTACGTATCAAAAGCCTGAAAAATATGCCTACCCTTTGATGCCATAATTATTGATCTAGGAATTGATCCTAAAGAACTATTCATGTACACAAAGACTTTTGTATAGGGATGTTCATTCCGTGTTACTTACAGCACAAATAGAAAACCTATGGCTCCAAAAATGGGGAATGGTGACATCAGTGATAGTGTCGGTCTGTGGCAGGATTCTATGCTGCTGTGAACATTTTGGTTTAGAAGGATACTGAGTGACATGAGAAAACGCTCATGGGATGAGTGCAGAAAGGAAACAGAACACAAAAAATAAATATACCAGGATCCTCATTTTCGTATATAGCTATACTTAGAAATGAAAAAAAGAGAAACAGATACATTAAAGAATTGAAAGTAGTTACCTCTGATTGGTCAAACAGCCGATTTCTTTTTCACTTTGTTTTGTATTTTTCAAATTCTTTACAGTAGATTTGTACTTACTGTATTTACTGTTATAAATGTGTGTGTGTGTTTCTGATGATGAGGTCATGGATATTCAATGATTTGCCATAGGAAAATGGGCATTTTCAGAATGTTGACTGGTCCAGTGTCAGAGAACACCTGAGGGCTGATTCTCCTTTATTCCGATGAAGGAAAAATGCTAATTTAGGCTTAAATTAGAGCAGGGTGCCAATACCTTTAAATGCTCAAGTCAGCAGAAGCAGTAAGTACATAGATCGCGCAAGTTCTTTCCAAAGAGCCACGTAAGTCCCACGGGTAAAAGGATTATAACACAGCACAGAATTAAGCCTCTGGTTGTCCTAAGCCCCTCTGAGGGATTTGCAGGGGCTGAGGGTAGTGCAGTAGAGACAGGTTGTATTTGCTCTAGCTCTGTGTGGTCACCTTGCTTTAGTTGGGTTTCCATATCCTTTGGTAAATTGGGAATTTAATCTAATCTTGGAGGGTGGGGGGAGAATGCTCTAGCAGGTGAAGTTTTTGGAATTAAGTACAGATATCTATCATCTACCTATCTATCATCTATCTATCTATCTATCTATCTATTCATCCAGCCTCTTCTCCATTTTAAACAGTTGAAATACTACTTGGCAGAAATGTGAAACTAGCTTTTTTGTCTCCATCTAAGAAGCCTGGGAATCATCACACTGGCTACCCGTCAATAATCCCCCCAGGGCGATAGAATATTTGCTGTGCTGAAATGAACATAGTTGAGATGTAGAACATCTTGCTGAATGACTGAAGGATGAATGAATTTCTATTCAGAGGGCAGCGCAGGTGCTACGCGGAGAAGACAGAGACAGAACCTGTGGGTGAGCACATGACTAGCTGGGCTGGATAAGCAGGCAATACCAAAATTGAACAGAGAAGGAACCTGCTCTCTCTGCACTATTTCCATAACTACAGAGGGCCCAACTTCTCAAAGACTTGCTATAATCATCATGGGATAAATAGATTTTTTATTTTAGTCAAAAGATAACAATTTAAACATTTGAGTGAAGAATCCTTAACTTGTTATATCAGAGGATGCTTTATAAATGTTTGCTATTTTTGCTCTCTCGGGGGCTGGAACAGAATAGACTTAGTGGTTCAGTGGGAGGGGAGGGAGAAGAGGGAGGCCAAGACCAGGACCAAAGGAGCCAGTTCAGCATCCTGGCGGGACTGCACGGTGTACGCAAGAGGGGACTCCCAACAGACGCTCTGAAAGACCACGACTGTGAATGTGGGTGGATGAACAAAACCAGGGATGCTGGTTTGGAGAAAAGCCAGGGCTTCTGAATGGGCAATAATTAGTGGCATCAAAACTCTGTGTGAGTCACATTATCTTCCAAGCAGCGGGGCAGATTGTGGCGCTAGCAAGCACTATGTCACACTCTCAGAGACGGCCCTTGAGGACTCCCAGCAAACGTGCCCCTGGAGTGGTGCCTGACCGTGCATTTCTGCCATTCAGTCTGTTTAGTCCCACATCTCAGAAGGTAGAACAGAAGATCAGTCCTTAGGACTAATGTGAGGAAAGCATCAAAGAGCAGAATGGGATGCACATTTAAGATTTTCGAAACCCAAGGCCTCAAACCATCTCTGTCAAGATGCTTTAACAAGACTCTCAAAATGTGGGAGGTTCAAGCTCATAATTTATTAACTTCCAATATCACAACCCCAGACTCCACAGGTCAGGGTGAACCATTTTCTCAAATATCAACTTATTTGAAGCTTCACGATGACTAGTGCCTGCTCCTGAGCGCTTTGCTCTTGAGCTTCTTTTAAATTACCCAGAAAGCCGTGGGTTTTAACAGGAGGTCTGTGCCACGGTGAATAAAACAGTGTGAGTAGCAGATATAGACTCAGAAAGAATGAAGTATCAGGGCGATTTCCAGTTGTTTTTTGGAAAGCAAAAGCCGAGATCCCATTAAATGTCTTGGGAGTGAATATAGATCTATTGGAGGTGTTATTTCTGAGCAGGCTCATTTTACCTTCCTGGGATAAAGTTGCCCAGGGAACTAGAATACAGTTGGAAAGGGCACAGAAAGGGGGCGGCATAATTGGAGGCAGGATGGTGAGGGCTATAGGAGTAGGCAAGAATGAGGAAGGTGGGTGGACCCTGTATTTCAAAAGCTCCTATGGTTCACTCCCAGCCAGGAGTAGTCCTGTGTGTGTGGTGTGTGACAGACCTGCGCCCCATCCCTGCCCAACCACGGTTTCATCTCTGTTGTGCAGTGGTCATGGGGCAGTTCCTGCGCAGTGTCCTTGGGCTTTAAAAGAGCTCTTGAGAGAAGTACTCCAGGGGAGCTGCTTCCTGGATGGGCACTAGCTCCCGGTGAATGACCCACCGGGTCAGGGACAGAAGGGATGCAGTGTCTTCCTGTGCTAGCTGGCTTGGCTGCTACCCACCCAGAGAGCTGTCTGTTGCTATGGCAACCATTGTAGCACATACTTCCTTTTCCTGGTCTTTCTGGCTGGGTCAGGCCTCCTGAACCTGCTGTTGTCTCTGCCTCTGGAATGTCTGCTCTCCTCCTCTCTACCTTGGTGACGGGAGTCCCTCCCTTCCTTCTCTCTTCGTCTCTTTCTCCTCTTCTTTCCCTGCCATGTTCACAAACACTGATAGAGTATTTGCTGTGTGCATTACTGAGCACTTGCTACTTTGAAGGACATAAAGATGGGTAACAAGTCATCCCCAACTCAAGGTAGGAATAACAGCAGTAAGATTCAATAGATAAACCACCCCCTGCCTGAATTACTAGTTCTCCTTACTTCCCTCCTTTGCCCCCTACAGTCTGTCCTGTATGGGGGCACATTTTAAATCAAACGACCCTGCCCCGACGACTTCTCATCTCATCTCTTGACACAAAGCCAACGCCCCTCCAGGGCCCCTCGGAGCCCTCTCCCCCTCACTATCCTTGCCTGCTACTCTCCTCCAGCTCAATCCTCCCCAACTACACTGGCTGACTTGCCGTTCCTTAGGGTCCACCGGGCATGACCCCACTTGAGAGATTTTGCACTTACTGCTGTCTTCACTTAAAATGCGCTTCCTCCAGGGGTCTATCTGCAAGGCCCTCTCCCTCACCACGCTGGGCCTCTGCTTCCATGTCTTTTCACGGAGAGACCTTCTGTGACCATTCTATTTAACACTGCAACTCCCACCCAGACTCCTATATTTTCCCCTCTATTCTTTATTCCCCATAGTGTCTATCACCATTTGCTGTAGTCTTTATTTTACTTGCTTTATCCCCAGAGGTGCTGGGTGAATGTTTGCCGAGTAAATGCACAGGTGCATGTGATGGTGCTCAGCCTTGCCGGAGAGGATCTGGATGTAAATGGGGCCCAGTTGCGGGAATGCTCCGTGGGTCGGGGGAAGCTTCGTGAATGATCTGGCGGTTGAAATAGGCCTTGGGTACTGGGGAGCCCTTGAACCTTTCCAGATGAGCTGACGCATACTCCAGGTGGAGGGGATAGCAAGAGCAAAGGTACGGAGGTGGCAAAGAAGAAGATTTAGACCCCTCTTTTGATCTGTAAAGCCCCATGTTAATCTGTCCTTTATTCTGTGTTCCCTCCATGTGTGGAAAATCATTCTCCCATTCTTTCCTGTATGGATAAGGGCAATTAGATGGAATCCCTTTGGAGCAAATTTGGCTTCTTCTATATCCTTTGCAGATCACAGGGCTACACAGAGGGTAGGATTTACAAAGTTAATTAATGAAGTAATTGATTGTTCCACTCAGTGAAATGTTTACTGAGCTCTGTAGCCGTAATTCAGATTCAGGAAGGCAGGTTAGGGGATGCAGAGCAAGACAGATGGCCCTGCCCACAGGGTGCCCAGAGTCCAGAAAGGAAGCTGACCCTGTATAAGTAGTTATCTATGAGGATTATGGGGAAGGGGGGAGCACAGCATGCTATGGGAACACAGGGCAGGGTTGCCTGCCACCATTCCAGGTCAGGGAAGGTCTCCCTGAGGACAGGTTGAGACCTCCAGGCAGGTTATGATCCATGCCAGTGTTGGGTGAAGGAGACCCAATCCGTAGAGAGATGTACGCAGACCACATCTAACTCGTCATTTATTTGGGAAAATGTAAATGGTCTTCCTATGTTCTAAGAAGACAGCATTCTTGAGTGGAAATAACAGTAACTCCTTCCTGAACTTTCTGTCACTGTGTCAGTGTTAATGCTGAGTCTAAAGTACATCGAGGTGAAGAGCCTTGAGTTGTCAGCTTCCTAGGCAGCACTCTGGCCTCGCCCTGCCCCTGATGGAAGGGATAGGACATCCTCCGGGTCATCTGCTCAGGGCTGAAATATAGGGCTGCCTATAAAAGAGTCTATGTCTTCTGGGATGTGAAAGCTGTCATAGGAACTTCCCATTTTTTTTTCAGACAACCCAGCCTACTCTGTTTTGACAAACATGTATGAAAGGAAAAGAACTGCAGCTAGGACATCCGAGGAGTCTGAACTGTGCAGCATCCCTCTCCCCTCTGGGTCCACAAAGAAGAGCAGAAAAAATCATTCCATCATGAGGGCCACTGCTCTGTCCCAAAAGGTCAGGTGAAGAGTAAAAAGTCATGCCAATGGACACCTAACAAGTGTATTAGTCATTTCCCTGTTCTGAGGCTTTTCTACCTCCCCCAAAACAGGGAATGTCAACCCTTTAGAAATCGACAGGGGGATGTGAGGTTTTATTGGACATTAAGCTTTTCTGTCACTGGATGCAGGTGATACAAAGTGCCTGTGGAATTCAGGTGGCCAGGTTTGGGCCTGAAATACTATCAAGTGTCATCTACATGTGGGATGTGTCTGAGGCCTGAACTTGTTTTACATAGAATTTCCACAGAGTGTGACTATCTTTCTCATTTCTCAGGATCAGCACTTCATGCAAAGTAAAGGCTGCCCTTTACAGAGCAAACTTTGGTTTCACCAAAGAAACTTTGAGCAAATTTGGATTTAACTACCAAAACATTTTTTAGATAGTGGGTCCCTAGTTCTTAATCCAATTGAGTAAGGCGTTATCGAAGACCTAGTAAAGCATCGTGTGAGGAACCTGGGAAAATACAGAGATTGATAAAAGCCAGTCTTTGTTCTTAGAAGTTTAGGATCTTTTGGAATCCCCTCCAACCCCAACGCTAGTCCATTTCTGGACCACAATTACCTTTTCTGCACCAAGAGGAGGCATTTCAGTTGGCTGGAAGACGTGAGTCCCAGTGGCCACACTGAGGGCCCTGTAGACCCCTTGCACACTGTCTGGATGGCAAGCAAAATAAAGCAGCATCTGTGTGTAGTCAAGCTGAGGTGGCTCCTTCTCACAGTCAGCAAACAATCTAAAGAAAAACTGTCACACAAAAGAATTTCAGCCACAGGTCAGATGCATACACTTTGGTAGACAGTAGATGGATGGGCAATGAAGAATCCCTCCCGAAGTTTTGGAATACGGTCACTTTCTGAGGACTGAATTACTATAATCAACATGTAATGAATGGTATGAACTGAAGAGTATGCTAAGTAAAAAAACATAAAAAGTAGGGCTAGAAACATTCTGATGTTAAAGAAAATTGTATGCTAATCAATGGTACCAACATACTTAGGAATGAATGTGCTAATTAAGGTGGCAGGGATGACATGTTAAGTAGGAAAAGGGAGCAAGGACCCCTCTGTCCATCCTCAGCTCCATCTTGACAAACTGGGCCCCGACTCCCAACCGTGAAGCTTCTGGTACATCTCACTCCTTGGGGAGTAGGGAGAAGGCAGGGAACAATGCCCAAAGCCACTGGGACTTGAGCCATTAGACTCTTTAAACTGGCCCACATTGCACTGAACTCCCCAGACTATTGACTGTAATGTGACTTCTTCCAGTGTAGACTCCCATGCGGAAAGACCGTGCTTATCACTGAATATCAGCTTGTTTGGCAAATCTCTCCCGCATCCTGAATAACTGAGCTGACGCTCAGATCTAGATGCAGTGTCTCATGCATTTGACAGCGTGAGGAGTTAGTGCTCCGGGACCTAATATCCTCTGGGGCCCCGCAAATCCTAGGCCAAGCTCTGGGACACAGAGGTCACACTTAAGTAGTTACGTGGCCCTGTTTGGGGAGGTGACTGGCTCTTCTCAAACATCTGCATGCAGTGACCTGGAGAATCTTTTTTTTTTTTTTTTTTTAATAAATATGTCTGTTTATAAAGTCATGGAACTGATTTTTTTTAACATCTTAATTGTAGTATAATTGCTTTATATTGTTTAGTTTCTGCTGTATAACAAAGTAAATCAGCTATACATATACATATATCCCCATGTCTCCTCCCTCTTGTGTCTCCCTCCCACCCTCCCTATCCCACCCCTCTAGGTGGTCACAAAGCACTGAGCTCATCTCCCTGTGCTATGCAGCTGCTTCCCACTAGCCATCCATCTTACATTTGGTAGTGTATATATGTCCATGCTACTCTTGCACTTCTTCCCAGCTTACACTTCCCCCTCCCCATGTCCTCAAGTCCATTCTCTATGTCTGCATATTTATTCCTGTCCTGCCCCTAGGTTCGTCAGAACCATTTTCTTTTTTTTTTAATTCCATACATATGTGTTAGCATACGGTATTTGTTCTTCTCTCAATTTCGTTTCTTTTTATGGCTGAGTAAAATTTCATTGTATATATGTGCCATGTCTTCTTTATCCATTCATCTGTCAATGGACACTTAGGTTGCATCCATGTCCTGGTTATTGTAAATAGAGGTGAAATGAACATTGTGGTACATGTCTCTTTATTATTATTATTATTTTTTGCAGTACATGGGCCTCTCACCGTTGTGGCCTCTCCCGTTGCGGAGCACAGGCTCCGGACGCGCAGGCTCAGCGGCCATGGCTCACGGGCCCAGCCGCTCCGAGGCATGTGGGATCTTCCAGGACCGGGGCAGAAACCCACGTCCCCTGCATCGGCAGGCGGACTCTCAACCCCTGCGCCACCAGGGAAGCGCCCGTGTCTCTTTTTAAATTATGGTTCTCAAGGTATATGCCTAGTAGTTCTATTTTTAGTTTCTTAAGGAACATTCATACTGTTCTCCATAGTGGCTGTATCAATTTACAGTCCCACCAACAGTGCAAGTGGGTTCCCTTTTCTCCACACCCTCTCCAGCATTTATTGTTTATAGATTTTTTGATGATGGCCATTCTGACCAGTGTGAGGTGATACCTCATTGTAGTTTTGATTTGCATTCCTCTAATGATTAGTGATGTTGAGCATCCTTTCATGTGTTTGTTGGCAATCTGTATATTGTTTTTGGAGAAATGTCTATTTAGGTCTTCTGCCCATTTTTGGATTGAGTGGTCTGTTTTCTGATATTGAGCTACTTGTATATTTTGGATATTAATCCTTTGTCAGTTGCTTCATTTGCAAATATTTTCTCCCATTCTGAAGGCTGTCTTTTTCTCTTGTTTATGTTTTCCTTTGCTATGCAAAAGATTTTAAGTTTCATTAGGTCCCATTTGTTTATTTTTGTTTTTATTTCCATTTCTCTAGGAGGTGGGTCAAAAAAGATCTTACTGTGATTTATGTCAAAGAATGTTCTTCCTATGTTTCCCTCTATGAGTTTTATAGTGTCCAGTCTTACATTTAGGTCTTTAATCCATTTTGAGTTTATTTTTGTGTATGGTGTTAGGGAGTGTTCTAATTTCATTCTTTTACATGTAGCTGGCCAGTTTTCCCAGCACCACTTATTGAAGAGACTGTATTTTCTCCATTGTATATTCTTGCCTCCTTTATCAAAGATAGGGTGACCGGGCTTCCCTGGTGGTGCAGTGGTTGAGAGTCCGCCTGCTGATGCAGGGGACACAGGTTCGTGCCCTGGTCCAGGAGGAGCCCACATGCTGTGGAGCGGCTAGGCCTGTGAGCCACGGCTGCTGAGCCTGTGCGTCCAGAGCCTGTGCTCTGCAACAGGAGAGGCCACAACAGTGAGAGGTCCGTGTACTGCAAAAAAAAAAAAAAAAAGATAAGGTGACCATATGTGCATGGGTTTATCTCTAGGCTTTCTATCCTGTTCCATTGATCTATATTTCTGTTTTTGTTCCAGTACCATACTGTCTTGATTATTGTAGCTTTGTAGTATATTCTGAAGTCAGGGAACCTGATTCCTCCAGCTCCGTTTTTCTTTCTCAAAATTGCTTTCACTATTTGGGGTCTTTTTTGTTTCATTACAAATTGTGAAATTTTTGGTTCTAGTTCTGTGAAAAGTGACATTGGTAGTTTGATAGGGATTGCATTGAATCTATAGATTGCTTTAGTCATTTTCACAGTGTTGATTCTTCCAATCCAAGAACATGGTATATCTCTCCATCTGTAACATCTTGAATTGCTTTCATCAGTGTCTTATAGTTTTCTGCATATAGGTTTCTTGTCTCCTTAGGTAGGCTTATCCCTAGGTATTTTATTCTTTTTGTTGCAGTGGTAAATGGGAGTGTTTCCTTAATTTCTCTTTCAGATTTTTCATCATTAGTGTATAGGAATGCAAGAGATTTCTGTGCATTAATTTTGTATCCTGCTACTTTACCAAATGCATTGATTAGCTCTAGTAGTTTTCTGGTATCATCTTTAGGATTCTCTATGTATAGTATTATGTCATCTGCAAACAGTGACAGCTTTACTTCTTCTTTTCCGATTTGGATTCCTTTTATTTCTTTTTCTTCTCTGATTGTTGCGGCTAAAACTTCCAAAACTATGTTGAATAAGAGTGGTGAGAGTGGGCAATCTTGTCTTGTTCCTGATCTAAGTGGAATGGTTTCAGTTTTTCACCATTGAGAATGATGCTGTCTGTGGGTTTGTCATATATGGTCTTTATTATGTTGAGGTAAGTTCCCTCTAGGCCTACTTTCTGGAGGGTTTTTATCATATATGGGTGTTGAATTTTGTCAAAAGCTTTATCTGCATCTATTGAGAAGATCATATGGTATTTCTCCTTCACTTTGTTAATATGGTTTATCACATTGATTGATTTGTTTATATTGAAGAATCCTTGCATTCCTGAGATAAACCGCAGTTGATCATCATGTATGATCCTTTTAATGTGCTGTTGGATTCTGTTTGCTAGTATTTTTTTGAGGATTTTTGCATCTCTGTTCATCAGTGATATTGGCCTATAGTTTTCTTTTTTTGTGACATCTTTTGTCTGGTTTTGGTATCAGGGTGATGGTGGCCTTGTAGAATGAGTTTGGGAGTGTTCCTCCCTGTGCTATATTTTGGAAGAGTTAGAGAGGGATAGGTGTTAGCTCTTCTCTAAATGTTTGATAGAATTTGCCTGGGAAGCTGTCTGGTCCTGGGCTTTTGTTTGTTGGAAGATTTTTAATTTCAGTGCCTGTGATTGGTCTGTTTATATTTTCTATTTCTTCCTGATTCAGTATCTGAAGGTTCTGCTTTTCCAAGTATTTGTCCATTTCTTCCAGGTTGTCCATTTTACTGGTATAGAGTTGCTTGTAGTAGTCTCTTAGGATGCTTTGTGTTTCTGCAGTGTCTGTTGTAACTTCTCCTTTTTCATATCTAATTTTATGATTTGAGTACCCTCCCTCTTTTCCTTGATGAGTTTGGCTAACGGTTTATCAATTTTGTTTATCTCCTGAAAGAACCAGCTTTTAGTTTTATTGATCTTTGCTATTGTTTCCTTCATTTTCTTTTCATTTATTTCTGATCTGATCTTTATGATTTCTTTCCTTTTGCTAACTTTGTGGTTCTTTTTTTCTTCTTTCTCTAATTGCTTTAGGTGTAAGGTTAGGTTGTTTATTTGAGATTTTTCTTGTTTCTTGAGGTAGGATTGTATTGCTATAAACTTCCCTCTTAGAACTGCTTTTGCTGCATCACATAGGTTTTGGGTCATCATGTTTTCATTGTCATTTGTTTCTAGGTATTTTTTAAATTTCCTCTTTGATTTCTTCAGTGATCTCTTGGTTATTTAGTAGTGTATTGTTTAGCCTCCATGTGTTTGTATTTTTTACAGTTTTTTTCCTGTAATTGATATCTAGTCTCATAGCGTTGTGGTCAGAAAAGATACTTGATATGATTTCAATTTTCTTAAATTTACTAAGGCTTGATTTGTGACCCAAGATCTGATCTATCCTGGAGAATGTTCCATGAGCACTTGAGAAGAAAGTGTATTCTGTTGTTTTTGGATGGAATGTCCTATAAATATCATTTAAATCCATCTTGTTTAATATGTCATTTAAAGCTTGTGTTTCCTTATTTATTTTCATTTTGGATGATCTGTCCATTGGTGAAAGTGGGGTGTTAAAGTCTCCTACTATGATTGTGTTACTGTCGATTTCCCCTTTCATGGCTGTTAGCATTTGCCTTATGTATTGCGGTGCTCCTATGTTGGGTGCATCAATATTTACAACTGTTATATCTTCTTTGATTGATCCTTTGATCATTATGTAGTGTCCTTCTTTGTCTCTTGTAATAGTCTTTATTTTAAAGTTTATTTTGTCTGATATGAGAATTGCTACTCCAGCTTTCTTTTGATGTCCATTTGCATGCTATATCTTTTTCCCTCCCCTAACTTTCAGTCTGTATGTGTCCCTAGGTCTGAAGTGGGTCTCTTGTAGACTGCATATATACAGGTCTTGTTTTTGTATCCATTCAGCCAGTCTATGTTTTTTGGTGGCAGCATGTAATCCATTTACATTTAAGGTAATTATTGATATGTACGTTCCTATTACCATTTTCTTAATTGTTTTGGGTTTGTTATTGTAGGTCTTTTCCTTCTCTTGTGTTTCCTGCCTAGAGAAGTTCCTTTAGCGTTCCTTGTAAAGCTGGTTTGGTGGTGCTGAATTCTCTTAGCTTTTGCTTATCTGTAAAGGTTTTAATTTCTCCGTCAAATCTGAATGATATCCTTGCTGGGTAGAGTAATATTGGTTGTAGGTTTTTCCCTTTCATCACTTTAATTTTGTCCTGCCACTCCCTTCTGTCTTGCAGAGTTTCTGCTGAAAGATCAGCTGTTAACCTTATGGGGATTCCGCTGTACGTTATTTGTTGCTTTTCCCTTGCTGCTTTTAATATTTTTTCTTTGTATTTAATTTTTGATAGTTTGATTAATATGTATCTTGGTGTGTTTCTCCTTGGATTTATCCTGTATGGGACTCTCTGTGCTTCCTGGAGTTGATTGACTATTTCCTTTCCCATATTAGGGAAGATTTTAACTATAATCTCTTCAAATGTTTTCTTAGTCCTTTTTTTTATTCTCTTCTTCTGGGACCCCTATAATTCTAATGTTGGTACATTTAATGTTGTCCCAGAGGTCTCTAAGACTGTCCTCAATTCTTTTCATGCTTTCTTCTTTATTCTGCTCTGCAGTAGTTATTTCCACCATTTTATCATCCAGGTCACTTGTCCATTCTTCTGCCTCTGTTTTTCTGCTATTGATTCTTTCTAGAGAATTTTTTATTTCATTTATTGTGTTGTTCCTCACTGTTTGTTTGCTTGTTAGTTCTTCTAGGTCCTTGTTAAACGTTTTTTGTATTTTCTCCATTCTATTTACAAGATTTTGCATCATCTTTACTACCATTACTGTGAATTCTTTTTCAAGTAGACTCCCTCTTTCCTCTTCATTTGTTTGGCCTGGTGGGTTTTTACTTTGCTCCTTCATCTGCTGCATATTCCTCTGTCTTCTCATTTTCCTTAACTTACTGTGTTTGGGGTCTCCTTTTTGCAGGCTGCAGGTTTGTAGTTCCCGTTGTTTTTGGTTTCTGCTCCCAGTGGATGAGGTTGGTCCAGTGGGTTGTGTAGGCTTCCTGGTGGAGGGCACTGGTGCCTGTGTTCTGGTAGATGAGGCTGGATCTTGTCTTTCTGCTGGGCAGGGTTGCGTCCAGTGGTAGGTTTTGGGGTGTCTGTGAACTTACTATGATTTTAGGCAGCCTCTCTGCTAATGGGTGGGGTTGTGTTCGTCTTGCTGGCTGTTTGGCATAGGGTGTCCAGCAGTGGAGATTGCTGGTCATTGAGTGGAGCTGGGTCTTTGCATTGAGATGGAGATCTCTGGGAGAGCTCTCGCCGATTGATATTACATGGGGCCAGGAGGTCTCTGGTGGTCCAATGTCCTGAACTCAGCTTTCCCACTTCAGAGGCTAAGGCCTGACAGCTCGCCAGAGCACCAAGACCCTGTCAGTCACACAGCTCAGAAGAAAAGGGAGGGAAAAACATTACAGAAAATAAAATAAAGTTATTAAAATAAAAAGTTTTTAAAAATTATTTTAAAAAGAGTAATTAAAAAGAAAAAGAGAGCAACCAAACCAATAAACAAATCCACTAATGATAACAAGTGCTAAAAACTATAATAAGATACACATAAAAATCAGAAACTAGTCAATCACATACAGCAAACCGCAAGTCTACAGTTACTCTCAAAGTCCACCGCCTCAATTTTGGGATGATTCATTGTCTGTTCAGGTATTCCACAGATTCAGGGTACATCAAGTTGATTGTGGATATTTAATCCGCTGCTCCTGAGGCTGCTGGGAGAGATTTCCCTTTCTCTTCTTTGTTTGCATAGCTCCTGGGGTTCAGCTTTAGATTTGGTCCCGCCTCTGCATGTAGGTCACCTTCTGGCACCTGTTCTTTACCCACACCAGAGGGTGTTAAAGGAGCGGCTGCTTAGGGGGCTTTGGCTCTCTGAGGCCAGGAGGCAGGGGCACGGAATTAGGGGCAAGCCTGTGAGGGCAGAGGCCAGCGTAACATTGCACCAGCCTGAGCCGTACTATGTGTTCTTCTGGTGAAGTTGTCTGTGGATCACAGGCCCCTGGCAGTTGCGGGCTGCACAGGTTCCTGGGAGGAGAGGTGTGGACAGTGACCTGTGCTTGCACACAGGCTTTCTGGTGGCTGCAGTAACAGCCTTAGCATCTCATGCCCGTCTCTGGGGTCTGTGCTGATAGCCGCAGCTCGCGCCTGTCTCTGGAGCTCCTTTAGGTGGTGCTCTGAATCCCCCGTCCTCACGCACCCCAAAACAATGGTCTGTTGCCTCTTAGGCAGGTCCAGACTTTTCCCCGGACTCCCTCCCGGCTAGCCGTGGTGCACTAACCCCCTGCAGGGTGTGTTCATGCCGCCAACCCCAGTCCTCTCCCTGAGCTCCGACCGAAGCCCAGCCCGAGCCTCAGCTCCCAGCCCCCACCCGCCCTGGTGGGTGAGCAGACAAGCCTCTCGGGCTGGCGAGTGCCGGTCGGCACTGATACTCTGTGCGGGAATCTCTCCGCTTTGCCCTCCGCACCCCTGTTGCTGTGCTCTCCTCCACCGCCCCGAAGCTTCCCCCCTCCGCCACCCGCAGTCTCCGCCCGCGTAGGGGCTTCCTAGTGTGTGGAAACCTTTCCTCCTTCACAGCTCCCTCCCACTGGTGCAGGTCCAGTCCCTATTCTTTTGTCTCTGTTTTTTTTTTTTTTCTTTTGCCCTACCCAGGTACGTGGGGAGTATTTTGCCTTTTGGGAAGTCTGAGGTCTTCTGCCAGCGTTCAGTAGGAGTTGTTCCACATGTAGATGTATTTTTGATGTATTTGTGGAAAGGAAGGTGATCTCTACGTCTTACTCCTCTGCCATCTTGAAGGTCCTCTGGAGAATCTTTTAAAAATGTATGTATATGTATAGCTGATTCACTTTGTTATAAAGCAGAAACTAACACACCATTGTAAAGCAATTATACTCCAATGAAGATGTTAAAAAAATAAAATAAAAATAAAATGTAGATTCTTATTAAGTAAATGGCTCTGGAGCAGTCTCAGATTCTGCATGTTTAGCAAGCTCCTATACAATTCCCAAGACGCTGGCCCTGGCCTACACTTAAAGAAGCAAGTGCCTAGATCTAGAGACACTATGTTATTCTTTATTACTGACAGTCCTTACAACCCAATTATACATCCATGAGATAACAATTGGAAAAATTATTTTCTATTTGATAAATCCAATAAAATTTAAATAAAAATAACTTTGATAGGAAAATACATGAAGTCTGTTATGCCATGAATCTGAAAAGAATCTTAGAGGTCAATGGGCTCTGCAAGCTCATTCATTCAGTCACCCCTTTTTATCAAACATTTACTGAGGGTCTGCTGTGGCACCGAGCTAGGCTCAGATGCTTCAAAACACTCTCTGATGGTAAGGCAGCCTTAGGCATTTGAAGAGTCATGATCCAGCTTTTGGGTTCCTTTAGGACCTTATATTTTCTTCATCTTCCCACTTGCCTTTGGAAATCCTCAGGGATTCCCAGCAGGACTAGGGGTAGAAGGGAGCTGACACCAACAGATAACCATGGCATTGTCCTTTCATGTTTATCTTCCATTTCTTTCATATGAATCCTTGAACTTTAATACTATTTTCATTGAAATGCTCTTAAAAAGGCTGTGTAGGTGCACCACATTATTTCCATTAACAAAGAAGTTCAATGTGATATATTGAAGGAAGATGGGCAAAAAAAAAAAAATAAGTTGACATGTGAACTCTTCCTGTAATTACACAGGCTTGATTTTAAACCAATGGATGAGACATTCAAAAAAGGTGAGGCCTGCTATGTTCTTAAGATCATTTAAAATGTTGTTATAGGAAGACTCCTAAGAAGGCTTAAAAGTTTCCCTGGAAAACCCCCTCAAATACATATCTTGTATAATCCCTTCCCCTTGAGTATGGGTGGGATTTGTAAATGTGATGGAAAGCCAATTTTCAGGAGTAAAGGTAAAGAGATTTTGCAGACACAAGGTCCTTAATCAGTTGATTTTGAGTTAATCAAACGAGAGCCCAACCTTGGGCCCTGATCTAATCATGTGAACCCTTTTAAAAAGGACCCAGGCCTTCAGGGAGAGATTTGAAGCCAGCATGATGCTTTCCTGCTGGCCATGAAGAGGCAAACTCTGAAACTGTGAGAGGGCATGTGGCAAGGAACCACAGGCAGCCTCTTGGAGCTGAAGTTCTCAGTCCTACAACTGCACGGATCTGAATTCTGCCAGCAGCCCACCTTGGAAGCCAGTCCTGGAACAAATATTGGAATTGGCCTCAGCTAAGACTGCAACCCCAGCGGACACCTTGATTTTAGCCTTCTGAGACCCTGAGCAGAGGACCCAGCTAAGCCATGACTGGGCTTCTGACTTACAGAAATTCTGAGGTAATAACTGGGCCTTGGTTTAAGCCACTAAATTTGTGGAAATCTGTTACATAGACTCAAAACCCAACACAAATACTATGGTTTCATTCATTCAACAAGTACTTATTGACTGTGCAGAACCTTAGACGGCTCCAGAAAAGTACTTAGGACTGTTCTAGGTGCTTGAAATGCACTTACTAGGAAAGAGATGAAGATGCGTGCTTTTGAGGAGCTTAATTTCTAGAAGAGGAAGATAGAATAAATAAAGTAAATTAGATAGTCATTATGGAAACACAGGGAAAAAATGCAGGTCAAGGAAAAGGGAATTGGAGTGAAGGGTGGGGAAGGGGGGCAGGTTGCAGAGTTGAGAAGATGAAATTTGGACAAAGGTTGGAGGTGGGCAGGGAGTAGGCAGGTAGGACGCGCAGGGGAAGGGCCACACAGGCAGAGGAGAGCGCTGAGGCCAGTGTCCTCAGGTAGGAGCACGCCTGCACATTTGATCAACATGGAGGAGGCCAGAGTGGCTGAGGCAGGGGACAGAAGAGGCAAGGCCGGTTGGTTTCTTGAGGACTTTGGGTTTTCCTCTGACTAAAACGCAGTGCTGTGGGATGGCTGGAGCAGAGGCTGCTGTGATCTGCCTGTGACCTGAGCCAAGACAAGGGAGACATGGAGGACCTGTGATGAGGCCACTGCTGTCATGCAGGTGAAGTTGGCTGGTTTGTTCCAGTGACAGCAATGGGACTTGGAACAGGTGGTCTGATCCTGGACGTATTTTGAGGGTAGAACTACGGGCATTTCCTGAAGGACTGGATGTGGGGTTTTGAAAAGGAAGAGAACGGGGGATGACTCCTAGGGTTTTGGCCTGAGCAAGAGGAAGGACAGAGTTGCCACTGACCAACATGGAGAGGGCTCTAGGTGAAGGTGGGGCAGTGGGGTAGTGGGGATGGGAGGTCAGGGACCCAGTCTTGGACATGATGAGTTTGAAATGTCTACAAGAACATTCAAGTGGAGATGTCCAATAGACAGTCGTGTCTAGGAGTCTAACGTTTGGAAGACAGGTTAGGGGTGGTGGAAATAGACACTTGGGATTTGTTAGCAAACAGCTAGTATTTCAAACCACGAGCCCGGCTTAAAAAAATATTAACAGCCCAAAGACATAGAAGGATTTCATGTGGACGGAAGCTGTGGAGAAGAGATTAAGACAAAACCGTGAATTTGCATATGGTGAGACTAAATTGCCTTTTCTCAAGAAATCCCTATGAATTTTTAAAACACTGGAATAGTTGCTCTTGATGTTGTGTGGAAAGCTGGGCAGCCAGGCCATGGCTGAACCTTGTCAGTTATAAGGAAGTGAGTTGTCACTGTCAGGGGACAACGATGTGATTGCAACACAGACGTGTCTCAGGGTTCCTTTTATGGATGCAACTGGACATCTTACCCAGTGCCTAGGACTCTGAGGTCATCTGAGCCCACAGACAGCAGGAATTACAGTCTGTCCCTGGGACCCCTGGCGGCCCTGGATTGTAGAGAACACAGATGACAAAGCAGGGGAGCTGGGTGTGGCCAGCTAGATCGTAGGCCAAGCCCTCTTCATGGGGTGTTTTTTCCCCTGATTTGGTCTTTACTCACTCTAATTATGGCCAAAAAAGTAAACGTATTATATTGTTTTATGTTTTCCCTTTGCACCCCTTTCTTTAGCTTCTTAACCATTAACTGGTGTTTTACCATGTAGAGTTAGTGTGGTTAGCTTCTGTTTAGCTGACACTGACATCGGGCTAACTGTGTGCCAATCACTGTTCTAAAAGTACCACACATATGAACTCACACTGCACAACACTCCCAGCAGAGAGGGATGAAAATAAAACCACAGCACAGAGAGGGTAGGTAACTCCATCAAGACCTCGCAGCTTGTCAGCCGTGGCATCTGTGCTTTTAATCCCAGTTGAAGGGCGTTGAGATTTATGAAATGCTGAGCATCCAGTCCATGGGGCAGAGAGAACACCACCCTCTTTTGTCCTCTGGACAACACACACACACACACACACACACACACACCTGTCAACCATCGTTTGCCCTGTAAGAGCGCTTCTTTCTCAGGCTCTGTGGTCCTGCCTCTGCCCCCCACTTTGTTCCTTTCCTACGTTCACTTTCCAGCAGCTTGGGTAGCAGCAGGTGGGAGCCACACCCTTCCTTGGCATCCCAAGGCCCTTTCCGGCCTCACTGTGTCGCAGTCCTCGGGGCTGACCAACACAGGCTGTCTCCCGCCTTTAGCAGCTCTGTGAGCCATGGAAGGGCTCTGCTCTGATAAACACTTCTAAAAACTTCTGGCTGAAAAGGAAGTTACTTGACATCGTATTCAGACTGCTGGCTTCTTCTCAAGGAAGGAAGAACCTGTTTATATTGTTGACAGATTTGTTCAAAGAATCATATAGAGACACCTTCCAAAGCTTTACAGGAGAATTGAGCTCAGTCCTCCAGTTTATAAAACAACCAACAACCAAAACAAAAAACTGCCCGTACAACTGCCAGCCTCATGTCTTGGACACTTTTTGGTAACTCCCTGACCCCTTTCTTTCACCTGCTCTCCTGCTAGCATCTAAGAGAGATGCTCAAAGAATATGCGTCCCATGGAAGGGAATTGCTCACTTTCAGGTTACGACTGGAGTCATGTTCAATTTTGCACTGCAATTTTTAACTCATGGCGGGCTGAATCTATCAATCGATATACAAAGTTTGCTCTCATGTCTGAATCTACCATTCGACTTTTCTCATATTTTATTGAGCTTGGATGTGTTGAAGTCAGAATGGTTTTCAGATTTTAAGGACTCGCATTCTATTGTGGCCTCAGGGATAGAAGCTAATGATAACAATAGTGATGGTGATGGTACTTCTGATGATAATAATGATAATCTGATGGGTAGTGGGCAATACAGTAGGCAAACTCTTGGAATGCTGCTCAAGTTAGTCAAAGTCAAAGAGAAATGAACAAAGACATATATTGGTGAAAGTCAGTTCTTATCCAAAGCTTTTACAATGGGAAGGGCATTTAGCGAAAAGTGTGTTCAGTACCAGCTTATTTGCTAGATGAGAAGCGTGAAACCCGGAGAGCTTATGGATATTGTCTTGGATCACATAGTGAGTAAACAGGAGAAGCCTGTCTAAGATTTTGGTCCCTGCTTCCCTCCAGACTCTCCTATGCTGTCGCCATAGTGAATATTAAACTCTGCACTTGGGGGATACAGCAAAGGACCCGGGAGTCAGGGTGGAGTCTAAGACTAATTACACAAGTGGGAGAAAAGACAAGAAATGGATCAATGTTATGGAATTACCTCTATAAGATGCTCCTGCCTATTGAATGGCAGAGGTGCAAGGGGATTTTCTGGAATTTTTATATCTTCATCTCCCGTAAACCACAGACCAGCCTACACAGAAAACAAAAATGAGAATCATTAAAGTTACACTGAGATGTAATTGTTCCTCTGAAAACCACAGAGATTGAAGCCATCTCTGCAGGTGTCTAGAGCAGTGTTCTCCAAAGTAGGGTGCAGAAACCATGGGGATGCTGGAGAAAATACTAGAACTTCCATTCACATGTATTGGATCTCATTCTTTTGTAATTTTTATTTTAAAAAATTTGATAATGTATAGAATGCATTAGTGCAGTAGTACACGTGAATAATTTATAAATGAAACCCCACATACTGGGGTGCCTGCTGTACTGTAACTGTTGCAGCATGCAATGAAGCTGGGAGGTCGCTGCCCCGGATGTTGCTTGCATAGCAGTACTTTGGAGGGGTCAGTGCCCTCCACTAGCTCATATCGCTCATGTCCTGTTCATGTTGCTCTCTGTTCTCGGAGCCTAGTGTGGTGCTGGGGCATATTGTTGGTGTTGGAAATCTTTGCTGAGTGAGTGACTGACTGAATCAAGAGCTCAGGACCTACTTTTTAATGACAACCTTCATTCTCAGCCCATGTCTGACACTAATTACCAAATCCCTCGGTTCCCATTTGGCGATGCCTCACCCCCTCTCCCTTCCTCTCACGTCTACTGCTGCCATGCTGGTGTACAGCCTCATTGCCTCCATCACAGGCTGCTCCAGCAACCTCGGAGCTGTCTTCATTTCCAGTCTTTCTCTTATTTGTTTCAGCTCAGACCATTTGACCACATCAGTTTTCTCAAAACTTTAATCTTGTCATGTCATTCTCTGCTTAGAACCATTTCCTACTCTTGCTCTTTTGCTCACATCATTACTCCTACCTGAGGTGACTACCTGTTCACCAATGTAAACCTACTCATCTTTCCAGACCCAGCTTAGATCACACCTCCTCAGGGAAGCCCTCTTTGATCTCTCCTCGAAACTCCAATTTGACTTGTTTATACCAGATATTTGGCATTCAGTTCATTCCTTTGGGTGTTTTCATTCATGTCTGCTACTGAACATCAGCTATTAATTCCTCGGGTTCAAAGAATGTGTCTTGCCAATCTTAACTTTTAAACATGTCAAGCACTTCATATACATAAGCATCTTGTTCCTAGGTCTTTCTCCCTTACCATCTTCCAGAGTGACAATCTACCCTTGGCACTGCCTACTTCCAAGAACAATTGGCCAGCCTAACCTGACTCTGGCCTGTGCTTGTGCCTTCTTTCCTTCGAAGAATCACCCGTGTTTTGAGAGAAAGCTGGAGTGACACTAGGTAGCTTGTAAGGGGATGCAGCCCCCAGAGGTGAGTTTTCTTTTCATTTAGAACAGAGGAGTGCTGGCCATGCAGAAGCCTGTGAGGGAGAAGACACAGAAGCAGCTAAGGTCCAGCATGGGCTCGGGCTTTGAATGTAAGTGCTTTGCACTGACTGGGAAGAATCCTTGCCCAGTGGCCAATCTGTGGACCATAAGTACCAATCCATGGAGAATAGAGAGATGAGGAATGTAGGTAAGATTTATGCTTCAGGTCATGATGGAGTGACAAAGCTCAGAATTACCCTCCTGCCTTAAACAAACAAACAAAAATATCCAATATATATGTAACATAATTTTTTCAGACGTTAGACAACAGGCAACTCAGGACAGTAATTCCTGAAATAAGGAGAACAATGAGGACCCAAGTATTGCTCAGGCTACAGTGTCAGGAGAGGCACCCAGATAGAGCTGGCACATCTTGCTGGATTGACAAGATAGATTTGGAGCTGGGGGAGGCCACGATGACTAGAATTTTCAGGGCAAAACACTAGAGATACATTGAAAGAGAGGGTGAGCCCTAGAGATCTGTAGAAAGATTTCCTCAAGTCTTGACTGAAAGCCAACCTCTGGATGTATGTGTGGAAAATGCCAGAAGCTGGAGAAAGGACCACAGGAAAGGAGTAAGCTGAACTGTTCCTGAGTCTCACACAGGGCTGGGACTATGTTACCACCAGGGAAAATGTTACCACCCGGCAGAGTGGAAGGACCTCCTGATACACAAGGCATTGGGTAGCACCCCCAGGAAGATATTGCCTTAGTAGTGGGGCTAGATTAGCCCTAAACTAAAGGTTGCTCTGGACCCACCCTTATCAATCTTACTGTAACCTTGAAAGGATAAAACTGATTGCAAATAACATTACTGCATGCCCGACAATATTTAAAGGTATATAAAATTGGACACCCACCAATATAAAATTTATAACATCTGGCATCCTATACAAAGGCATGCAAAAAAGCCAGAAAATATAACCCATAGTCAGAAGAAACCTCAATCAATTGAAACAAACACTGAAATACACGGATGATAGAATGAACAGACAAGGATGTTCATTTAGCTGTTCTAAATATATTTCATTTATTCAAGGAGACAGAGAAAAATGCATATAATGAAGAGAGAAATGAAGGATATAAAAAGACCCAATTTAAAGAGATCAAAAATATATTTCAAATAAAAATACACTAGATTGTATTAATAATAGATTTGACTCTGCAAAGGAAATGATCAGTGAACTAGAAGATGGAGAAGTAGAAATGAATACAAAATAAAGTCAGAGAGAAAAAAAAATGGAAAGAAAAAAGAATCCAGGGTCAGCAGCCTGTGGGGCAAATATGTGACTGGATTTTGAGAATGGGGGAGGGGAGTACAGGAAAAATATTCGGAAAAACATTTCTGAAAATTTTCCAAATTTGACAAAAACGGCAAACCCACAGGTGCAGGAAACTCAGTGAAACACAAGCAAAAGAAATATGAACAAAAGCACACCGAGGAGCACGATAATCAAATTGCTGAAAACCAGTGATAAAGAGGAAATATTAAAAGAGGTTTTCCTCCTCATCCCTGATTTCTCAACCATCAATTCCATATGCAATTCTTTCAATGCACAGGAATTTTCCCTTGTTCTTAAAACCAAGAATTCAGTCATGTTAGTTTTTAAAAAATAGATGATATTTTAAAGATTAGGAAACTGTTTCAAAGTGTTTCACATACAAGAGGGTCACATGAGAAAGAAGAAAGAACCTAATCAGAGAACAACTTACATTTTTAAAAAAGTCATCCATGAAAACGTTAGCAGTGCGAAATGTTAAATGTGAACTGTAGGTTGGGTTTAAATTGATCAAGCAAGGTTCAGTCAACCACATCTTGCCCCACTGGGTAATCAGGTGATTTATCCTTGAAATGTGGAAATGTCCTTTGTGGACATTTGGTCAAAGAATAAATAAAATATGGTCAAAGAATTTTAGGTTAGTTTACTTTCCCTTAGAGAACAAGTGCTGCGCTGTTTGGATCCTAGAACATCTGATTCATTAAGCCTATGATAACCTGCATTCTCATTGACAGAAGATGAGTTTAGAGAGTTCACCATCAAAGCATTCTGCATGAGTGTTACTAAACATCCACACGTGACAGAGGCAAGAGTGTGACGGCTGCAATAGGGCTGGAGCAAAGGCAGGTGCACTTTTATGCTCGCGTGGCTTAGCCCAGGTATGCAGCCGCAGCGGCTTCACAAACGCTGTATCTTATTCCATTTTAGAAGCTGGGGAAATCAGCGCACTCTTAAGTGGCGGTCATGATGAACTTGCAGTTAGTCAAAAGAAAAGAAAAAAGGCAAAATAAAAAGCAGAGTAGGGAGCTTATTTATTTATTTATTTTCCCCCCAGAGAACTTCATTTCAGCAGTGTAGTTGTACTATTTGACTACTGTATTCGAAGGTGGCATTTTCAACAAATCATAAGATTTTACCCTAGAAGCTGTTTTGACAGTCCCATGAAAGAACCCTGTGTGTATGATGGGGAGAGCGCTAGAGATCTGTGAGTCGTGTGGGGAGGTCAAGCGGGCCTCTCCAAATGGCCACCTTGTCCTGAGCCTCCTGAGGAGTGGGCGTTGGGTGCGTAAACTGAGAGGGCAGAGCTCAGAAATCAACTGCTCCCAAAACCCAGGCAGTGTTCTGATAAGTATTTCTGAGTTTCTGTTTCATGCAGCAGCCGACTTTCTCTAAGAAATTCACACTTTTGGTGAGGGAGCTTTCTGGTTTTCCTCAGCACTGTGGTACAAATTACGAACACCTAAGTGCGTCTCACGTTTGTGCAAAAAGATGTTTAAATTGACAACCTGTGTTCGTTGGCACATACTGTAAAGAGTGAATGTTGGTATATTCACGAGTGCCCACTTTTAAAAATCTTAAGCCAACAAGAAAATAGAGTAAGTTTTGCCCTGCTGTTTATGTTTTTACACAAAACATCTCTATAAGTTGTAAGCCCAGGTCCGGGACAGTGAAAGAATTCACAAAGTGCTCTACTTGGGAAGTACATAAATTAGAGCCCAATCAGCTATGCGCCTTTCTTGATCAGGCTGGAAGAACCTCTTCGATGTGGAACTGCTATTTCCTCTGGCTCAACTCTCTGAGCGTGGGAACGTCAGGGCCGTCTATGAGCACGTCTTTCATTAATCAAGGAAGAAAAGAGAAGCAGGAAGAGATGTGATCTTTCAATGGTGAAATATACATGAGCTACAGGCACCTAGAGATTATCACCCTGTTTCAAAGTCAGCACCTTATAAAAGTTTCCACCTTTCGTGTCTACCAGCAATGTGAAGTGGTGAGAATTAGGATGAATTCGATTAGTAGACACAAAATAAGTCATTCAGGCCCTTCTTAGTTATGGCATTTCATTCTTCCTCCCTCCTTACTCAAGCTTCTCAAAAATGAATCGACTGTCATATCTTCACTTCCTAAAGACCTATTTATTCCATCAACCTTCTGCAATCTAGACTCTGTACGCTCCCAAAATTGCTCTGGTGAAGGTCAGTAGTTACATCCTATCTACAAGTCCAATGGCCAGGTACCATGTTACTGGATTATCCATCACTTTACACACTTCCCTCGGGTGATCTGGTCCATTCATAACCCCAACAACTGCCTACATGATAGTGATTGGCTTCTGCATCTGCCATATCAGATGGGACATTTCTGTCTGCATTTCCCACAGACATTTCAAACTCAACGTGTCCAAAAACATCTTACCGTTCACCACGCTTGTGACTGAAAGAAAAAAATAAAAAACCCTGCCCCTTTCCCTGTGTTCATTGTAACTGCTGTTGCTACTCCTGGAGTATTTGGTATTGGGCATTGGGCTGATGAAAAGCTCTTCAGGCGATTCTAATGTACAGCCAAGGTTAAGAACCACTTGGTAGGATGACAATGATGTTTTCTGTGATTTCTTTCAGAACCCTTATCTCTCCAAGCAGTTCTGACTTTTTCAGACCCTTCCCTGGGGGTGGGAGCCAGACTTCTACCTGGGACTTGGACAGTGCCTGTGCTGACTCTAGGTGCCTAGACATGGGCCATGAGACCTGGTGTTGTGAGATCAGGGAGCTTCTTAGGTCAGAAGTACTCTGGTAGGGTTAGTGCCACCAGGGGCTGGTAGTGACCTGCATATACTGCTCGAAAGTGACTGTGCCCAGGTGTTCCTCATCCACAGCCTGGAACCTCTGCAGGGTTTCCAAGAGTTCCTCCTCCAGAGGAATGGGCCAAGGCAGCGCGACTACTAACAAGAATTTCCGCCAGTCCACGAACTCCGAGTTTGTTACCAATAAAGATGTTAACTCCTGCAACTAGAAGAAAGCAGGAAATGCCATTGGAATGTTTGTATGACTCTCTTGTGACACTCTACCTGCTCGCGTTTCTTAGTAAGAGATTCTGATGAAGGAAGTAAGATTTTAGCTTGGCCAATAGGGTCAGTTCTCACTTTTGTTCCCTCAGGTTCTACCAAGCAATCCACACCAGACAGAACTTAGTGTTTCTGATTTTTGCTTCCTTGACATTTATGGGTTTTGCTTACCGTTACACAAGGAATTGACACTTTTGACTGTACTATACTTTGTACCTTTTCAGCAGAGAAGGAATAAAGATGCTAATTACGAGTGTGGGAGGGCTCTACAGCTTGTAGGGAAATACTCTTTAACCACTTTGTTTTCTTAAGGAACAGAATACAAGGAAAAGAAAGCACTGCCAGAATCATCTACTATTACTAGTTAGGATCACTCCATCTGGTAGTAATAAATACAAACTCACTGGCTGAGCCTCATGGTCCCTGTAGTGTTTCATTGACTGTCAGCATCGTCACTTATTTTCAAATACTGAGCATGAACATACTAAGTGTCTTAACTTGAAGTTCATTCATTTGTTCATCCAGGTTTATTGCCTGCTACTAAATGTCGGTTACTGTGCAGGTACTGGTTATTTGAAAACTCTTGACTTATTGATTAAAGAAGAATTCTCAAAGCTTGAAATCCAAACAAAATAGAAGCTTACTTCAGGTTGAGTGAGGTTCATCCAACTACTAGGAAAGTTGTTTGTTCCAAGGTTCATGGTTACCAAATCCAGCAGAACGTCAGCAAATGCTTTGTTTCCTATTATGCCTAAAATACAATGAGAAATATTTTTCCGTTTTATTATGTGATTTGTTTCTTTCACCAAAATAGAACAAATAATGGATATTTGTATAATCACTTTATTCATTCTCTTTAAAACCTTAGCCTTTAGAGAAACAGGAGACACTTTGGAAACATAAAAATAATAATCAATTTCCTGATTTTCTCCAATGGTTGTTTCTCAGCTAAGTCAGCACGTCTTTTTCGGTGAGTAATAAGTTGTTCAGACTGAGTAAGATACTGAGGCTTTATGTTTTAGTTTGGAGTCTTCAAAACAGGGGCTTCCCTGGTGGTGCAGTGGTTGAGAGTCCGCCTGCCGATGCAGGGGACGCGGGTTCGTGCCCCGGTCCGGGAGGATCCCACATGCCGCGGAGCGGCTGGGCCCGTGAGCCATGGCCGCTGAGACTGCGTGTGTGGAGCCTGTGCTCCGCAATGGGAGAGGCCACGACAGTGAGAGGCCCGCGTACCACAGAACAAACAAACAAAAAACTACTGCAAGGATTCCTATTTTTCAGCAGGGCACTAGAGTAAAATGTTTTGGTAAATATGGGATAAAGGTGTTTCAAACACATGCACATCACCACTGTGATCAAGGTAACACATTTATCCTCATTTTGCTTTTTTAGATCAGAATATATTTATTTTGGTAAATGTCGGGATATTTGAATTATTAAATTACTAGATTTGAAGTGCTAATTTAGTCATCTAATTGGCTCAAACACTGTGATATATTTTATAAAAGATAACTAACCTTTTAAAGCCTTTTGCTCTTAAACACTAAACTACTTTACCTTGAGATGTTTGTTTAGTCTTTGCTCATTTCAAATTGCATGCACATGCATCAAAAAACAAATAGGAAAGCAAAATAAATGTATTTCCTTAAAAAAATGTCTAACTCCCATAGTGTCGGTACCTCCTAGAACCAGGAGACACTCCTACATGTATTCGGGTATCTTTCAGGTCCAGAGTATATACCTATTCTTCTTTGTTTAGGAATAAAAAGAGTGAAACAGGGGCTTCCCTGGTGGTACAGTGGTTGAGCGTCCGCCTGCCTAATGCAGGGGACACGGGTTCGTGCCCCGGTCCGGGAAGATCCCACATGCCGCGGAGCGGCTGGGCCTGTGAGCCATGGCCGCCGAGCCTGCGCGTCCGGAGCCTGTGCTCCGCAACGGGAGAGGCCACGACAGTGAGAGGCCCGCGTACCGCAAAAAAAGAGTGAAATGTAGATGTAGAATCTCAAATTTTTCTTCCTATATCTAAGTTTTTAGCATTTCTAAAGTCCAACATGAACTTTATCATTTCCTCTAAACTTTAGGAAAATGTAGTAATCCTTTTAAAATTTCAGTGGTTCAAATAACATGTGCAAGGTTCAGATCTGGAAGGCAATTTTCTTGGTAGCAAGAGCAGAATCTTTCTTTCTTTGATAAGACTGTATATCCAGCAGGTTGTTCAGAAATAAATTCTCTATCCTTTTTGATCGAACCTGAATATCCAATTTTATAGAGATGAGAATAACTTTCCCAGGTAGTGGAACTTTTGGTAAAATGATATTTACATGATACTATATTGGTTTACAGACAAGTTAGAAATTATCCATTCATGTTTCTCAAGATGAAACCGCAAATAAACTCAATTGAAACCATGAAGAGGCTCAAAGTATTTAAAAATTCTGGTAGATATGTAAAATATTTCCACTGTCTCTAACAGCTATGGTGCAAGCAAAGTGTAAGAAAATACTTTCAGTTCACATAGGAATTGTTTATCTGGGAACCCTAGTGTGAAATGTGAAAACTATTTTGACATTTGGCCTCATTACTTAAATGACCAAGGCATATAATAATATGGCCTTCACATATAATGCAGTAGCGGAAACAGATAAGCTTACAAATTTTGTTTACAGATCAAAAAATATTCTCTTTCCATTTGGCCCTAAGTTAGTTACCTAATGCAACCGTCATTTAGAATTTTCCAGGAAAAAGTTAATTGTAAGCCAGGCAAAAAGGAACTCAGATCATAATCATAGTCTAGTTACCCTTAGCAGTAACTCTCAGAAAGAAGACATCAAAATAATACCATTGCTTAGAAGTATATACTTCACCCAAAGAATGTGAAAGAATGTGTGAATATAGAATTAGAAAGTCAGAGGAAAACCAGTCTTTGGATTTTTGCTCTGTAGGTCTGGATGATGCCAAATGCCTTTTGTGTTTGATATGAAGACCGGTGACTTTTACTTTTAACTTTTGGGTTTTTAAAAATAGTTCTTTTTGCTATGATCAGTGATGAGGTCAACATTTGTCACATTACTAATCGCTTTCGTCAAGCCTTTCTGAGTTTGATGAACAATCCGAGACAGGTCTTGTGTCATCAGTTGAAGATGGTGTTCTTGTATTCCATCAGTGAATGGCTTTCCTAGGGTCAAAGTTATAAGTGTCTGGAGAATTCAACTGAATTATCAGGAGATCTGTCATGCTATCAGCCTTGACCTTGGCATGCATTTGTGACTTAGTGCCCTTCATCTGACTAAAGCCACGTTCTGCTTCAGCTGAACTTGCAAGGAGGCTCAGCATTAGGTCCACAAGTGTTAGGATGTTCGGATACTTGTGTAACTAAACAGAATTCACAAAATCCCAGGTCAATGTGTGGATGTTCTGAAATCTAGGAGGAAAAATGAAAAATGTAAAAGATTGAGACTCCTAAGTTTTATTCCAATATTTATAAATATCAACTAGGTTACTTATGCTCACCTAGCATAAATCTCTAATTTCAACATGCTCCTTTCTGTGTCTACTTCGTCAATTTTCACCTTGGCAGCTTCCAATACTGGTTCATAATGTGCAATCAGGATGGACACCTCTTTTTCTCCAAATTCTGCAATCAATACGCCCAACAAAACATCACATATCTTAAAGACATGTATACAGACAATCAAAGAACAACAGATTCAGAGCCGGAGTTCATACGTTACCTTGATTTATCTTTGCTGGCCGCAGTTTAAAGCTCCCAGTCGTGGCTGCCTTCACCACATCTTGGCTGACATCTCTGAAACAGCCTCGCAGCCTCTTGATAAGATGTGTTAAAACCATGTTTCTCACATCAGAAATGTTTCGCTTTCCTGCGAGGAGACAGTTACCCTGAAAGTGTGTGACTGAATCCACTGGGCGTTCTTTTGGCCCTGGTCTGGGGAGGGGAAAAACAAAATCCCCCAAGTAGACAATTATGTGCAAAAGCACGTAGCAAATGGTTTCCCAAGTCCATCTGTCTGGTTGGATAGACTCTCAGATGATCCCGGACTCCTCACCTTGTCTGATATATTCTGAGCATTTCCAGTGTTGACTCTAGGGTGGCAAATATAACAGCAATTGAAGAGTTTCTGTTCTGATTGACGCGGGACAGAATGCTGAGGACATCAGTGACACCCAGCAAGAAGTGGACAAATTTAACAATGTCTGCCTGCAGGAGGGACTCTACAAGGTCTTTGGCTTTCTGATGATTGGTGTCACTTCTGCCTTCCCTTTTCTGTAACATGGGCTAGGAAAAAACAGTGGTTTATCTTCCTCAAAATTATTATTTCAAATAAAAGTATTCTTTTTATTCTGAAAAAACTAAAATAGTACAGTATTTCAAAATTACTTACCGAATGCAGCTGCTGGACAATTGATATCCTTTGAGAAGATTCTGGAGGGAGGCCTGTAATCCTTGAAGCCACCTCCGGCCTCCTAGTTGAGAAGGTATCACAGGTCGAAGGTGAAGGCCTTTGAAAGTACCAGAGTACTCTTATGAACAGGAGAATTGTGATAGAAGTGGTAAGTGCCGCGGAGAAGGTCTCTGACATCGTTGTACAGGGGAATGCTCTGGAACGCCGCTTTGTAAGATACCTCGAGATGATGTGCAGAGCAATACACAGTCAGCGCACGTGGCTGGATTTCTCTTAAAAGCAGGGCCACCCCGCTGCCGTCTTCTCGCTCTGAGCCATGGGCACCATCACTTGCGAAACCAACCAGTTTCTTTGCCCAGTCTTGGTTCGATAGTCGAAGTTGAAGATTTCTCATTAGAGTGTTCTCAGGGGCATGTTTTATTGCCAGAGGTCCCTTCTTTCCCCCTGTCTGTACCCCAACGATTTGGCAGTGTCCTTTCCCTGAGCATGCTCACTGCTTGTACACAAGGTCAGCTTCCTCGATTGAACTGTCTGTGATCCCATCACTGAGGACGGAGAAAAACTTACTTTTTTCTAATTTCTCTCTTAGAGTTCGCTGTTCTACTTCAGCAATAAACTATGTAAATGTTCTGGCCGATTTGTTCATTCTGAATACCAGGCCAGTATCATCACCCTTCATATCATCTAACGAGCACATCCAGATAAAATCATTGAGGGGTCGTCCGGTCTTGGCGATGGCGTGGCAGGATGGGAACAAGTTCTCCACCCTCCCGAGGGTAACCTTGCTCATGGTCATCACCATCAGCTCCGTGGTGGTTTTGCTCCCTGGGGAACCTCTTGTCACTTCCACGAGGGAAGCCTTGGTGTGAGCCTGGCTGAGATGGTGCGTGTTGAGAAATTCAGTCCGGAAGTTGTTGGTGTCATAAAAAAAACTCACTTGGTTTCCCTTCGACTTCACTCCATGTTTACGACACAGGCCACAGAACATAAGATCTAGTATCTCATCATATACAAGCCAAGGCTATTTTTTAAGACAAGCTTTCAAAAATTGATTTTTCCTCTTTGGGAGGTTACGGTCAAGCTTCTGAGGACTTTTCTGCTTTTTGGTGACTCGACTCAGAATGCCTACCTTTAAAATAACTCCATGTGGTTATTTTAAGTAATCACCAATGCCTACCCGCAGTTTTGCTTAATCCCTGTCCCCCCTACACTTGCTCATTATTCCTGGAATGATCTTAGTGAGTGCTTACTACTTAGCAGGCATTTTGGTTAGTATGCCAAGTGCTCTACATCATTTAATCGTCATCACCCAGTATCCCTATTTTATAGTTAAGAAAGTAGGTCAACTACTAGTATTCATCACCATTTTATGGGTCAAAAACCTAGGGCACAGAGAGGTTAATTAATTTGTCCGATGTCACAGTGGTCATATGTGGTGAAGCTGGCGGTCGCTAGCAGGCAGTCCTACCCTCCACGTTTACACACTTCATATTACAGGTTTCTCTTATGGACAAAGGGTGCTATGGTCTCCTTCCCCCTAGAATCCGTTTCTCCAGGCAGGAGAGGGGCACACCATTTTGCTGTCATTTCCTTCCCGAGGTGAAAGACAAGAATCACAGGACATGAAGGGCAGTGTGTCTACAGGATTTGCTTTGGACGCCTCTCCCCTCCTGCCTCAGCTCCGTCTTCTCTGACAGTGGTAGGGCCAACTTACTACAAGAAGGGCATCCTTCCCGGATGGCTTTGAGGGACGATGAGACTGTTTCTGAGAGCGGCAGATGGCTACTGTCTCCCCCAAAAGCCTCAACTAACCAAGAGGCAGGGGTAAGAAGCGTACCTGGCTTGTTCCCTGAACGGAGTAACTAGAAAGCTCTGTGGGTTTTCCTAGGCTTAGCATCTCTGAGAAAATTCTAAAATTATGATACTATATATCGGCAGGTAAGTAAGCCCCCTATTTTGGTCTGAAAGGTAGTTCAGTTAGTCTGACATTTACACAAATCAAGAAATACAGAAAGATTTCTGAGAAAAGGTACGATAAGAAAGGACTGATGCTATTGACAGGAATAGCTCACCAGGTGGCAAAATCTAGGGATCAGAGCAGAAAGGAGTGTGGCCCCCAGGTGCCCTGTGGTTTTCTCAGCGGGTAAACTCCTTCTGCTTGCTTAGATTCAGATCACAGAAATATGTCATGCACCTTCAAAATCTCAATGTAGATTCCATTTTCCATGGTGCCTGGAATACTCCACCCCTGCTTTGCTTCCTGGAAAGTTCTATCCAAAAGTTTCCCGTGGGCTACAGCCTTTGCTGACCCACACAGACAGCAACAACTACTTCCTCCTTGAATTCCTGTAAAAACCACATAGCTGGATGATCTAGCCTGGCCAGTACAGCCTAGACTTCCTGAATTTGTGCCCTGTCTCTGAGACCAGTCACTGATTCTAAGGGTCTCTAAGAGGAGTTTGAAGGAGGGACCCTTGTTAGTTTTTGGAACAAAGTTATAGGCCTTGAACAACTAAATGCTGTGTCTCTTGAAGAAGGAGTGAGGGTACAGAAATTGCTGGATGGTGTTCTCTCCTGATAGCCTCTCAGCAGAAGCCAAAATAGCTATGAACTGAATATAGACATTACATAAAGTACTGATGGGCTTACAAGGAAAAGGAGTTCTAATGGTTTAAGTGGGGACTTTGGAACACTGCAAAAGTGTTCTAGTTTCAACAGACTCCAAATTGCTTCCCTTGGAGAAAGACTGTCTTCCTGATGTGCTGACACTTGATGTTTGGGACAAGATGTACCTACCCAGAGCTTACTGCAGTACACAAAATGAGTGTTTTTGTTTTGGATGCTTACAGTCCGCAGGGAGCCACATACCTCATGGTTCAATTCCACCAGGTATTGTGTTTTTTTTCTGAAACCGCTCTGGGGTAATGCTGCAGGTGCCTACTAGGGTATGTGCACCTTCAGGATACCGAGCTCACATTTTGGATAATAATAAGTGTAGTTTGTATCAATATTGTATACTGTTATATATTATACAGATTCCACATATATGCATTAATATACGATATTTGTTTTTCTCTTTCTGCCTTACTTCCCTCTGTATGACAGTCTCTAGGTCCATCCACATCTCTACATAATCTCTATATAATAATGTAATATTACTTCAATTATATAATTAAGTGATAATGGCTTATATCACACTGAAATTGCACATTCAATGCACCAGGCGCTTTTAAAGCACTTTACATACATTAATTACTCTAATGTTCATAACAATCCCATGAAATACCCCATTTTCCAGATGAGGCAAGTGTGAGAAAAGAGGTTAAATAACTTGCCCAAGGTCATACTACAGTCATTTGACAAGAGGGGTATTTGAAAAGAGCTATCTGACTCTTCTTACTCATGGATGGGTCTTCCTCATCCAGCCATGGGCAAGAAGTGTATTAACGTGGAAACGCTAGTATGGGGGCTGATACATAGGGCCTAGCACCATACCAATATTGGCTACTGTCATAATTCTGAAAATACTTACTAAATCCCTTCTATGATGGGACAATGCTCACGGGAATGATACTTGGGGCAGTCAGTGGAAAGAACGTCTTGGTGATTTAGGCTCTCTCTTACTTAAGCTACTTCTAAAATTCTAAAGTATAGATCTGTGCTGGGTGGCAAGAAAAATGCTAAGCATGATAAGTTGTTTCATTACATTTTGCATAATCTTGTGTGATTACCACATATAAGGTCAGTTTTTATGGCATATTTGTGACAATCAACAAATGGTATTTTATGTCTAATTACTGCCTTTTCCAAAGGAGATTTAGAATCATGACAAACGGCAGAATTTGACTAGGAAAGGAGTGCTGAATATAAGCACTCCTTATATACTATATTTGACAGTATATGACACATTTTTAATTTTCCATTGTTTTCAGTAAGGACTATCTTAATGAAGACTTAATTTTCATATGGCTAACCAGTACTCAGTGAAAACTCCTTAAGCTTTACTTCTTTCCATTAATACCTTTTATTTTCTGAATTTTATTTTTTTTATACAGCAGTGTCTTATTAGTTATCTATTTTATACATATTAGTGTATATATGTCAATCCCAATCTCCCAGTTCATCCCCCACCAACCCCCACCACCACCTTTCCCCCCTTGGTGTCCATACGTTTGCTCTCTACATCTGTGTCTCTATTTCTGCCTTGCAAAACGATTCATCTGTACCATTTTTATAGATTCCACATATATGCATTAATATACGATATTTGTTTTTCTCTTTCTGTCTTACTTCCCTCTGTATGACAGTCTATAGGTCCATCCATGTCTCTACAAATGACTCAGTTTCGTTCCTTTTTATGGCTGAGTAATATTCCAGTGTGTATATGTACCACATCTTCTTTACCCATTCATCTGTTGATGGGCATTTAGGTTGCTTCCATGACCTGGCTATTGTAAATAGTGCTGCAATGAACATTGGGTGCATGTGTCTTTTATTTTTTTCTTTTTCAGTGTGATGCTATTTACTTTTTTTTTTTTTAAATCTTTATTGGAGTATAATTGCTTTACAATGGTGTGTTAGTTTCTGCTGTATAACAAAGTGAATCAGCTATACATATATATATATCCCCATATCTCCTCTCTCTTGCATCTCCCTCCCACCCTCCCTATCCCACCCCTCTAGGTGGACACAAAGCACCAAGCTGATCTCCCTGTGCTATGCAGCTGCTTCCCACTAGCTATCTATTTTACATTTGGTAGTGTATATATGTCCATGCCACTCTCTCACTTCTTCACAGCTTACCCTTCCCCCTCCCCGTGTCCTCAAGTCCATTCTCTACATCTGTGTCTTTATTCCTGTCCTGCCCCTAGGTTCTTCGGAACCATTTTTTTTTTTAGATTCCATATATGTGTTAGCATACGGTATTTGTTTTTCTCTTTCTGACTTACTTCACTCTGTATGACAGTCTCTAGGTCCATCCAACTCACTACAAATAACTCAATTTCATTTCTTTTTATGGCTGAGTAATATTCCATTGCATATATGTACTACATCTTCTTTATCCATTCATCTGTTGATGGACACTTAGGTTGCTTCCATGTCCTGGATATTGTAAATAGAGCTGCAATGAATATTGTGGTACATGACTCTTTTTGAATTACGGTTTTCTCAGGGTATATGCCCAGTAGTGGGATTGCTGGGTCATATGGTAGTTCTATTTTTCGTTTTTTTTTTTTTTTTTTTTGTGGTACGTGGACCTCTCACTGTTGTGACCTCTCCCACTGCAGAGCACAGGCTCTGGACACACAGGCTCAGTGGCCATGGCTCACAGGCCTAGTTGCTCCGCAGCATGTGGGATCCTCCCAGACCAGGGCATGAACCCACATCCCCTGCATCGGCAGGCAGACTCTCAACCACTGCGCCACCAGGGAAGCCCCTATTTTTCATTTTTTAAGGAACCTCCATACTGTTATCCATAGTGGCTGTATCAATTTGCACTCCCACCAACAGTGCAAGAGGGTTCCCTTTTCTCCACACCTTCTCCAGCATTTATTGTTTACAGATTTTTTGATGATGGGTATTCTGACTGGTGTAAGGTAATACCTCATTGTAGTTTTGATTTGCATTTCTCTAGTGATTAGTGATGTTGAGCATCCTTTCATGTGTTTGTTGGCAATCTGTATATCTTCTTTGGAGAAATGTCTGTGTAGGTCTTCTGCCCATTTTTGGATTGGGTTGTTTGTTTTTTGATATTGAGCTGTATAAGCTGCTTGTATATTTTGAAGATTAATCCTTTGTCAGTTGCTTCGTTTGAAAATATTTTCTCCCATTCTGAGGGTTGTCTTTTTGTCTTGGTTATAGTTTCCTTCACTGTGCAAAAGTTTTTAAGTTTCATTAGGTCCCATTTGTTTATTTTTGTTTTTATTTCCATTACTCTAGGAGGTGGGTCAAGAAAGATCTTGCTGAGATTTATGTCAAAGAGTGTTCTTCCTATGTTTCCCTCTAAGAGTTTTATAGTGTCCAGTCTTGCATTTAGGTCTTTAATCCATTTTGAGTTTATTTTTGTGTATGGTGTTAGGGAGTGTTCTAATTACATTCTTTTACATGTAGCTGTCCAGTATTCCCAGCACCACTTATTGAAGAGACTATCTTTTCTGCATTGTATATTCTTGTCTCCTTTGTCATAGATTAGTTGACCATAGGTGCATGGGTTTATCTCTGGGCTTTCTATCCTGTTCCATTGATCTATATTTCTGTTTTTGTGCCAGTACCATATTGTCTTGACTACTGTAGCTTTGTAGTATAGTCTGAAGCCAGGGAGTTTGATTCCTCCAGCTCTGTTTCTTTCCCTCAAGACTGCTTTGGCTATTTGTCTTCTTTTGTGTCTCCATACAAATTTTAAGATTTTTCGTTCTAATTCTGTAAAAAATGCCATTGGTAATTTGATAGGGATTGCATTGATCTGTAGAGTGCTTTGGGTAATACAGTCATTTTCACAATATTGATTCTTCCAATCCAAGAACATGGTATAGCTCTCCCTCTGTTTGAGTCATCTTTGATTTCTTTCATCAGTGTTTTATAGTTTTCTGAGTACAGGTCTTTTACCTCCTTAGATAGGTTTATTCCTAGATATTTTATTCTTTTGGTTGCAATGGTGAATAACATGTTTTCCTTAATTTCTCTTTCTGATCTTTCATTGTTAGTGTATAGGAATGCAAGTGATTTCTGTGCATTAATTTTGTATCCTGCAATTTTACCAAATTGATTGATTAGCTCTACTAGTTTTCTGGTGGCATCTTTAGGATTATCTATGTATAGTATCATGTCATCTGCAAACAGTGATGGTTTTACTTCTTCTTTTCCAATTTGTATTCCTTTTATTTCTTTTTCTTCTCTGATTGCCATGGCTAGGACTTCCAAAACTATGTTGAATAAGAGTGGCGAGTGTGGGCATCCTTGTCTTGTTCCTGATCTTAGAGGAAATGCTTTTAGTTTTTCACTATTGAGAATGATGTTTGCTCTAGGTTTGTCATATATGACATTTATTATGAAGTAGGTTCCCTCTATGCCCACTTTCTGGAGAGTTTTTTTCATAAATAGGTGTTGAATTTTGTCAAAAGCTTTTTCTGCATCTATTGAGATGATCATATGGTTTTCATTCTTCAATTTGTTAATATGGTGTATCACATGGATTGATTTGCATATATTGAAGAATCCTTGCATTCCTGGGATAAATCCCACTTGATCATTGTGTATGACCCTTTTAATGTACTTTTGGATTCTGTTTGCTAATATTTTGTTGAGGATTTTTGCATCTATATTCATCAGTGATATTGGTCTGTAATTTTCTTTTTTTTTGTAGTTTCTTCTTCTGGTTTTGGTATCAGGGTGATGGTGGCCTTGTAGAATGAGTTTGGGAGTATTCCTTCCTCTTCAACTTTTTGGAAGAGTTTGAGAAGGATGGATGTTAGCTCTTCTCTAAATGTTTGATAGAATTCACCTGTGAAGCCATCTGGTCCTGGACTTTTGTTTGTTGGAAGATTTTAAGTCACAGTTTCAATTTCATTACTTGTGATTGGTCTGTTCATATTTTCTATTTCTTCCTGGTTCAGTCTCGGAAGGTTATACTTTTCTAAGAATTTGTTCATTTCTTTCAGGTTGTCATTTTATTGGCATAGAGTTGCTTGTAGTAGTCTCTTAGGATGCTTTGTATTTCTGCAGTGTCTGTTGTAACTTCTTTTTCATTTCTAATTTTATTGATTTGAGTCCTCTCCCTCTTTTTCTTGATAAGTCTGGCTAAAGGTTTATAAATTTTGTTTATCTTCTCAAAGAACCAGCCTTTAGTTTTATTGATCTTTGCTATTGTTTTCTTTGTTTCTATTTTATTTATTTCTGCTTTGATCTTTATGATTTCTTTCCTTCTCCTAAGTTCGGGTTTTATTTGTTCTTCTTTCTCTAGTTCCTTTAGGTGTAAGGTTAGACTGTTTATTTGAGATTTTTCTTGTTTCTTGAGGTAGGATTGTATTGCTATAAACTTCCCTCGTAGAACTGCTTTTGCTGCATCCCATAGGTTTTGGATCATCGTGTTTTCATTGTCATTTGTCTCTACCTATTTTTTTATTTCCTCTTTGATTTCTTCAGTGATCTCTTGGTTATTTAGTAGTGCATTATCTTCCATGTGTTTGTGTTTTTTACATTTTTTCCCTGTAATTTATTTCTAATATCATAGTGTTGTGGTCAGAAAAGATGCTTGATATGATTTTAATTTTCTTAAATTTATTGAGGCTTGATTTGTGACCCAAGATGTGATCTATCCTAGAGAATGTTCCACGTGCACTTGAGAAGAAAGTGTAATCTGCTGTTTTTGGATGGAATGTTCTATAAATATCAATTAAATCTATCTGGTCTATTGTGTCATTTAAAGCTTTTGTTTCCTTTTTAATTTTCTGTCTGGATGATCTGTCCATTGGTGTAAGTGAGATGTTAAAGTCCCCCACTATTATTGCGTTACTGTTGATTTCCTCTTTTATAGCTGTTGGTATTTGCCTATGTATTGAGGTGCTTCTATGTTGGGTGCATATATATTTGTGATTGTTATATCTTCTTCTTGGATTGATCCCTTGATCATTATGTAGTGTCCTTCCTTGTTTCTTGTAATGTTCTTTATTTTAAAGTCTATTTTATCTGATATGAGTATTGCTACTCTAGCTTTCTTTTGGTTTCCATTTGCATGGAATATCTTTCTCCATACCCTCACTTTCAGTCAGTATGTGTCCCTAGGTCTGAAGTGGGTCTCTTGGAGACAGCCTATATATGGGTCTTGTCTTTGTATCCATTCAGCGAGCCTGTGTCTTTTGGTTGGAGCATTTAATCCATTCACATTTAAGGTAATTATTGGTATGTATGTTCCTATTACCATTTTCTTAATTGTTATGGTTTTGGTTTTGTGGGTCCCTTTCTTCTCTGTGTTTCCCACTTAGAGAAGTTCCTTTAGCATTTGTTGTAGAGCTGGTTTGGTGGTGCTGAATTCTCGTAGCTTTTGCTTGCCTGTAAAGCTTTTGATTTCTCCATTGAATCTGAATGAGATCCTTGCTGGGTAGAGTAATCTTGGTTGTAGGTTATTTCCTTTCATCATTTTAAATATATTGTGCCACTCCCTCTGTCTTGTAGAGTTTCTGCTGAGAAATCAGCTGTTAATCTTATGGGAGTTCCCTTGTATGTTATTTGTCATTTTTCCCTTGTTGCTTTTAATAATTTTTGTTTGTCTTTAATTTTTGTCAGTTTGATTACTATGTGTTTCGGCATGTTTCTCCTTGGGTTTGTCCTGCCTGGGACTCTCTGTGCTTCCTGGACTTGGGTGGCTATTTTCTTTCCCATGTTAGGGAAGTTTTCAACTATAATCTATTCAAATATTTTCTCAGGTCCTTTCTCTCTCTCTTCTCCTTCTGGGATCCCTATAATGTGAATGTTGGTGTGTTTAATGTTGTCCCAGAAGTCTCTTAGGCTGTCTCCATTTCTTTTCATTCTTTTTTCTTTATTATCTTCCACAGCAGTGAATTCCTCAGTTCTCTCTTCCAGGTCACTCAGCCGTTCTTCTGCCTCAGTTATTCTACTATTGAGTCCTTCTAGTGTATTTTTCATTTTAGTTATTGTATTGTTTATATTTGTTTGTTCTTTAATTCTTCTAGGTGTTTGTTCTTTAATTCTGGGTTTATGTCTTTGTTAAACATGTCTTGCATATTCTCGATCCTTGCCTCCATTCTTTTTCCAAGGTCCTGAATCATCTTCACTACCATTATTCTGAATTCTTTTTCTGGAAGGATGCCTATCTCCACTTCATTTAATTGTTTTTCTTGGGTTTTTTCTTATTCCTTCATCTGGTACATAGTCCTCTGCCTTTTCATTTTGTCTCTCTTTCTGTGACTGTGGTTTTTGTTCCACAGGCTGAAGGACTGTAGTTCTTCTTGCTTCTGCTGTCTGCCCTCTGGTGGATGAGGCTATCTAAGAGGCTTGTGCAGCTTCCTGATGGGAGGGACTGGTAGTGGGTAGAGCTGGGTGTTGCTCTTGTGGGCAGAGCTCAGAAAAACTTTAATCCACTCTTCTGCTGATGGGTGGGGCTGAGTTCCCTCCCTGTTGGTTGTTTGGCCTGAGGCAACCCAGCACTGGAGGCTACAGGATATTTGGTGGGGTTAATGGTGGACTCTGGGAGGGCTCATGCCAAGGAGTACTTCCTAGAACCTCTGCTGCCAGTGTCCTTGTCCCCACGGTGAGCCACAGCCACCACACACCTCTGCAGGACACCCACCAAAACTAGCAGGTAGGTCTGGTTCAGTCTCCAATGGGGTCACTGCTCCTTCCCCCTGGTTCCTGATGTGTACATTACTTTGTGTGTGCCCTCCAAGAGTGGAGTCTCTGTTTCCCCCAGTCCCGTCGAAGTCCTATAATCAAATCCCGCTAGCCTTCAAAGTCTGATTCTCTGGGAATTCCTCCTCCTGCTGCCGGACCCCCAGGTTGGGAAGCCTGATGTGGGGCTCAGAACATTCACTCCAGTGGGTGGACTTCTGTGGTATAATTGTTCTCCAGTTTGTGAGTCACCCGCCCAGCAGTTATGGGATTTGAGTTTATTGTGATTGTGCTCCTCCTACCATCTCACTGCAGCTTCTCCTTTGTCTTTGGATGTGGGGTATCTTTTTTGGTGAGTTCCAGTGTCTTCCTGTCAATGATTGTTCAGCAGTTAGTTGTGATTCCGGTGCTCTCACAAGATGGAGTGAGTGCATGTCCTTCTACTCTACCATCTTGAACAAATCTTCTCCATTAATATCTTGATACTAGTTACTCACAAGTATGTATTCAGTCATTTGTTTTAATGAAAGATTATTCATTTCTCTGAATAATTTTGTTTATGTAGCATAATTAAAGGGAACAAAATATAACTTAATCACATTGATACTCCTTGTAAATTTGCTAAAAAGAAAATCTTACTTTGGGCTTAGTATCATAATGATTGTTATATTCAAATATGTATGTTGTTTCCTATAAAAAAATCGTCTATTCACCATATTTTAATATATTTTAGTGAGCTTGAAGTTTGCATCTTAAATATCATAGGTTAAATTGAAATATGTGAAACAGTGTAAGAAAATGCTCACACTTCTTGGCTTAGAAATAACAGCAATTTTCAAGTTCAAGCAGCAAGTTCTATAGGATTCCACATTTAGAAATGTACTACTTGCAGCCAGTTGCTCTATACTTTCAAAATTGTTATTACTTCAACTAAGATCGTCTTTTGAAATTGTAGATTTCTAGGGTAAATACCATGGGATGTATCGTAAAAGATTGCTTTCTAATTCTTGGAAAGAATATGACAAACACTTCATGTAAAAGATGGATTGGTGTGTACCCTTTAACAAGAATGAATAAGAAAGACTCAAGTCAAAGGATGTTTTTGGGGCCAGGGAAATTGGGAGAAGGAGTGAGTGGTAATCATTGGATTTCCTCAGGGAGGGGTAACATTAACATTTGCTGCCTGACTTCTAAGATGTCATCAGAGAACCTCTAATTCTGTGACTCTGGGTTCCAGAAAATGGAATGATTATTACTTTGCTTTCCTTTTATACATTAGAAAAATGATGACAATGAATATTATTTCTATTGATAGATCCCCTGATACTGTGCTAAGTATTTTACATGTATTTAAAAAGTGCCATATGCAATATATATATTTTCAAATAGTATAACTGAGCCAATAACAAAGAAAAGGGTTTAAACTCTTTGCTTATAGATCGTAACTCATTTTGTACTATCAAGATCCCCAAATCTCACAGTATTGTATAGCTTTGTCAATTCTGTGTTAATTACAGCAATTATTCTTAAATCTGGATAATTCTCTAGATTGGGTGGCTGGAGGTGGTTCCCCAGACAGAGCTGACCTCTGCATCTGTTTTCCTGCAGTCCATGCAACTGGGGAGGGAGAAGCAGAGAGGTCCCTGACCCTTCCTCAAACATCCATACTCAAGCTGCAAACCTACACATTTTCTGGTGGCCGTTCCCCCAACTTTAAATATCCTCTGTATCCTTGACATCCAGTCACTCTTTACTTCTTTCAATTCCTCCCTCCGAGGTGTTTTTCCAGACAATTTTCCTGACCAACCTCATTGCACACTGATTCACCTTTGCTTTGCATTCTTGAGCACTTTTATCAAGTTCAGATTCTGTTCCAGAGGAGCACCTAGATAGAAGTTTATACTTTCTTCTTCTTTGCTTGCCTTTTCAAATTACACTCTAAGTCCCTAGGGCAAGTGGTTTTCCTTTTACACCTACTTTTAAAATATATATTTATACATAATTATCACCCTTCTCCTTTACCTCCCTTTCTTTCTTCTCCCTTCCTTCCTCTTCCTATCATACTTTGAAAGCCGTTGTATGCTACCAAACTCTGAAAATAGATAAATGTGTCAGTTGACATCTTTTAGTCTCAACGGTTTCTAGAGTTAATCTTCTAAGACATACGTATGTCAAGTTATAGCTGATATTTGTAATTTATGTTTAAACTTTTAATTGAAATTCAAACTCTGATTTCAAGGTTGGACCCAAGAATGTATTACGATTATCGCCATGAATACTAAGGTCCTTTCTGAAAGGGATTATGAGTGGTTGATAATTTTCCTACTCAAATGCTCACCAAAACTTTAAATTTTGACCAGCTTCTAGTCACCCTAGTTTAGGATTAAAGCAAATTATACTTCATATACGTCTTCTTATTTTATATGTAAACAATATGGATAAAATGAAGAGCAAAAGCAACTTTGAAGAAGGAAATACATAATAAAAAGACATTGTAAGCCCACACAAAGGGAAAGAGGATGGAATCTACCTGACTGAAAGACTGAAGGGATTTCATGAGCTGGCTTTATACAACTGAGATTTTTTTCCTGTACCAGCTGATGGCCATATCTTTTTGACCAGCTGCTTCCTGCTAAATGTTGCCAATCTGAGTTGGTGTTCATCCACTGCTGTAGTGTGTGCCTTTATATCTTGGAGGTGTAGACCCACTCAAGCTGATTAGATGAGGTGACACTTGCTAGGGTAGGGGTCTACCCAGGGAAATGTTTACATCTGTTTCACCCACTGAGCTTAGCAAGGAAGTCTTCAGATTTAAAGCAAAGTAATACTCTTTTGACTAATGAGATCTAATGTGGTTTTCTGGGATAACTGAACTTTAAAAAAATAAGTGAAGTATAACCATTATGAAAGTGAAGTTGTGTTAGTACTAGACAAATGTCAGTTGACTATTCTCTAGGGAAAAGTAATGATTTTTCCAGTAAGTAGGAGACGTTAGAAGATAAACCTCTTTATGAGAGGCAACTTAGTTTAGTGAGAAGGGGCAAAACCTTTGAACCTGAAGAGTCCTGATTGATATGTGACCACAGGCAAGTTCTCAACTGCTTGTGACTCAGTATCCTGACCTATAAAGTGGAGATGATAATCCTACATGTTCTCTCAGAATTACTTGTGCTATCAACTGATGGAATTCATTGATGAATATCTATAAGTAGAAAGATCCCAAATTAAAAAAAAAAGCCTGTGTAGATGCTACAGAGCCATAATAATAAAATGTGAAGGAAATCAAGAATCTGTGTGCAGAAAATAACATGTACACTTACATGTGAACAGATTAATTAATTAATCAATCAAGCAAATATGTGTTGACAAAGGTTCTGCTCTTGGTCTATGAAACATTGAGGGAAAAGGCAAACATAAAAGGAAAATTCTCTACTCCGTGGTCTCCCTTCCCAGACTAGTGGGGGAGACAGAAACACAAACTCAGAATCCCAGCACAAAACTTAAACTAGAAGTATGCACAAAGACGGTCTCTCAACTGCCAGACGGAGTAATACTCAAATTTACCCACCTGCCAGCCAGGGGCAGGGAGGGCAGGAGAGGAGAATTACCAGGGATGAGGATCACCACACTGCCAATGTATTAACCACTGTCTTGTTCTGTTTAATTCAGATCTATGTTGTATGAAGCAAATATGAGATAAATTAGAATGAAACAAGGGCTTGTTTTAGTGCCACACAATCCCAGAGGGCTGTTTTACTTGTGGACAGGTGATGGCCATCCTGGTTAATCTTAACCTTATTTTGTGCTCTTTTCATAATAATTACTTTTCTTACCTTTGGGTGCTATCTCTAAGAACTGATCCCGAAGATTGCCAAGCCGTTCGATGGTCAGGGTGCCATTTTCTTCTCTTTCTACAGGTGGAGGGCGTATTGGAGGAGACAGGTCTGGAAAGACTTTTATATCGCCGTTAATGCAGAAGTCTTCTTGGTCTAAATAAAGTGCATTCTGAATTTTGGTTGATGTTTCAATGTGATAGCGAGCTACCTCAGTTAATTTTTCCACACTGAAAGTGGAAAAATGAATAGGGTTATCTCCATTAAAATGCTATCAGATTAATAGTGTTTGCTTATTAGATATACACACAGAGTTAACACATTGGAAAATTTAGAAAATTTGGCTAAGCTAGAAAATTCAATCCGCATGATTAAAAAATTCTAATTTCTCCTCAAAGCCGTTTGTAAAAAAGCAGGGTATAAATAAATAAATGTAGATTAGAAATAAAATACATGCTCGTTCAGGGCTAAGAGTTACACATTTTATACAAAGTTGAGCAAAAAGAGACTCCACTAAAATGGTTTTATTAGTATTAGAACATATTTTACTATATAAACGATTATGTCAATAGATATATTCATTTTAAGTATGAACCAGAATAAAGTTATATGACATAAAAGCCTGTAAAATATGACTGTTAGGATAACACATTTATTTGGAATCGGGACAAATTGTATGTAAAGTGAATCAAATTTGATAATGGATGTCTAGAAAAGTGGCTTTTCTCTAACTTCATAACAAGGAGTTTGATGTTATTGAAGACACATTTGACAGAGTGGACTCTGACGAGATAACCCATTGAAATTGCTTTGCTATCTTCACAGAGAATAACAATTCCCAGCTAAATCATGTGGTATAAGCAGCAGTAGTTCAGAACCTTGTGGTGCAGTGGGAAGAGCCCTGGAAGCTGAGCTCTCATTACAGACCCCTCTTCAGCCATGGGTCCTTGGGAAATGACTCAAGCTCTCTGATTTCCTCATCTTTGCAATGGAGCCAAAACCACACAACTCCATACCTTATGGTTATTCATGTGAAACCACATAGGGCATAGATTTAGGCTGTACTGGGGATTATAGTTGTGGCCTTAATTAAAGGCCATTTTAAAGGCCAGAGAAATTTAATACATAAGTACAATATTACTGTATTACAGAAACAATCTTATTTATGTCTTGCAATAAAGATTGAACATGGCAGAAAAATGCATATTTAATCTGCTTTTATATAACTCTGGAATACCAAATATTTGTATACTGAAAATTAAAAAAATATATATTAGTCACTTTTTTTCAAAAGACAGTCTGGAATTTAATTCCAGCATACTGTATTTGTGAGTGTCCATATAGTCTGTATTGTCCAGGTACTTTTTGTTTGATGGTGTTTACGTGCTGGAAGCAAAGGAAAAGGGTACTGGATAGCTACAGAGCTTGTAGCCCTGAGTGAGGAGGGACTCCAAATGTAGACACCCAGCCAGAACCAGTACAGCAAAATAAGTGCGCCATCTAGTGGAAGGTTACCAAGAGTAACCTTCTCAGAAAGGGCGGGCAGCGGTGGTGGGGGGGCGGCTAGGGAAATCCCATGAAAATGGAAAGTGGGATTTGAAGTTCAAAGGGATCTGCTAGGTCGCACTATTTCTTTTTCTTCTTATCACTGGAGAATTTTTGCAAGAACCAAAAGAGAAAGCATAGCTTGACAGTCCTAGGTTTTAATTTCTTGTGGCCATATTCAGAGGTCAGATTTATATATATCTGACCTCACACACACGCACAAAATAAATCTGAGAAATACGAGTTCATCTGATAAAAAAAAAAGAAACTTGGCCACGTGCCTCTTGATGTGGCCACAAGGATGGGCGCTGTGAACCCTAAGAATGAAGAAGATATGCTTTCATTTGTAGGCAGCAGGCAGAGAACAGAACTGAACATCACTGCTTCACAACGCTGATGAGTGCCGGACAAAGTATCTTAGGCCCTACTGCAGTGAGGTTACCAGGCCGAGGCGTGAGTGTGTGTGTGTTTTACTATAGAGCAACAGATACAAACAACTAGGCTGAGAATTTATGACAGAACTTTCATTTTGAGACAAGAACTGGAGAAAACAAACCCTAACAACCGTCTTCTAGCTGGCCGGTGTTGCTTCTGAGAATACTTGCCGTTAGTATACTATGTATGCCACAACTTCCAAATTTTCAGTAAATGTTTATTGCAAACTGTAGTGTATCGCGGAATCTAGATCTAGTAGAAACCTTTAAAACAGCCTGCTTGGAGTGCTTTCTTTTACAGATGAGGCCTATGGGGCCCGAAGTGGTTAGGCATGCTGTAATATGTGGACAAAGAGAGATTCTCCATCTCCTGGACCATCAGGTTTCCTGACTCTCCATTGAGGGCTGTTTCCGCCCTGCTGAGCTGCCTCTTTATGTCTTTCAGGGGAGAATTAAGCGGGTGAGACTTGCTGTCCCTCACCAGTAATGAGGATCTGGAAAGGCTTTGGAACCCAATAGAAAAGTAGAACTGGCTGTCACAAGGGAATCAGCCTAATGGGTAAAACATTCCTGTGAATGATTTCATCTCCCATTCATTGGCCCTGACTAATAAGTCTGGCATTAGAAAGATATGAAACATTATACTACTTCTAAAAAATATCTTTAAATTGCTTATAGTTTTACCTTGTAAACTAAGGTCCTCACTGAGCCGTGTGAAAACCAACTTCATAAATAACGTGCAATAGCGCACTTTGATACATGACTTACTATTGTCAAAAAGAGGCAACACAAATGCATATGTGATTTCCCAAAAGGTCAAAATTTCCATTTGTAAATGTAATTCAAGTTTGTAAACACCTTAAAAATCTTTGTCAATTTTGGTCTTCAGGACTTAACAAAGTAAATATTTTAAAAAGTCACGCAGTACTTTACCTGGCCATTTCATTCAAGTACCTCTCCCCGAGCCACTTTTCCATGAGTTTATATACCTCAACTGCCTTTGTTACTAACTCTTCCAGGAAAGCCAGTGCTTTTACCTTGATCAGTTCAAGTCTGAACTGTGCAGCTGTCTCTATTTAAAAAGAGAAACAAACATTTTGTACATGTTTTATATGTCATGCATTTTCTGATTAGCCAAATTCAATGTTAAACCAATTATGCTTTAGTCTGTGAAACTGTAGGTATACACTTGATATACCAGTATGGATAACTATACCCTATCCATCTTAGAAACAAAGCAATGTGTGGTTAGACAGTTTATTTAAACCAAAACTATAATTCAGCTTTACACATAATTGCACTTTATTGCAATATACCCTTTGATAAATTGGAATGGGAAAACACAAATAGATAATTTCTGAATTTCAAAAAGGGGGAGGGCACTAAGTCTCTGGATCTCCCGTCTTAGAACCTTGGGAAGGCGACGCCATCATCCTTCTCAGACAGGTGACAGGAGGGTGAAGCCCGTGGTCCCAGCGCCCATTGATGCTCTGGGCACACAATGAGGTCTGTGGATTTTCCTCTAAAATATCTGTCCAATCTTTCTTCCTTGCTTTTTCTATCACCACGATTGGGCACTGCTTTATGACTCGCCTCAACTACAGCAACCGCCCCCGTCCTGCTTTCTCCAAGCTCCTTTCCCCACCTTAAATCCAAATCCACTTCCACCCACCCCAGAGTAACCCAGCTCACCTGCGCATGTGCTCACAGGTGCTTTCTGCTCAGAATTCTTCACTAGCTCCCAGACGCCATAAGGGAAATGTAACTTTCTGGGCAGGGTCTATGCGACCCTCCACCTCCCTGATCACTCCTTCCCAGAATGTGCCTCAGACTCCACAGGTAATCCCCACTAGTCACCTAGCTCTCCTCCCCCTTCCCTGCCCCCGCTGTCCCCTGTGCACATTTCCCACATTCTTCCAGTTCTTCTCAAGCATGAATTCATCTGCTCAGAAGTCTTTCTTGACTCCCGCCATGCTTCCTTTGTCCTGTCCGCCTAATTCCAATATCACAACGTATTATAAGTGATGTTTGCATTTCTCTTCCTCTAGATTGGATTTTATTTTTGTTTGTTGTTTTGTATATATGTGTGTGTATTTCTTTCAACTACTACAGGACCTGGCACATAGTAGAAACTCAGTAAACATTTACTATATAAATGAGTGAATTTAGCTACACTAGGGACCACATATAGAATGAACTGAAGGATGAAGCATACTTAGCTACTGAAAGCAGATGTGGGGACAGGCAACAGGACAAGCGTGTGTCCTGACTTCCTGTGTTCAACATCCTTCAGATTTTACTCTTGGCATTATGAAAGCAGGTGGTAGGAGGATGGAGAGAGGGAGAAAAGGAGAGAAGCAAGGGATGGAAAGCATCTTTAGTAGTTAGTTGTTTGAGTAGTTAATGGGTCCCAGCTTACCCAATGCTGCATTTTTATGGTTTTGACAGCTAGTTTATTGACCATGGTTTCTTTCCAATCAGGATACTTTGGCTCAATTTCTTGATCTTTTCAAATTCCATTTTGAATTTATTATATGACAACTGGAAGAGCCACAAGAAGACTATGTCTTGTAAAATTGTTGCTCTCTTTAGAGAAGGAGGCCCTTGAACATTATCGATCTATGACTGGCTCCTCTGTGGCCCCTGCTCCCAAGAACTCACTTTCAGGACCCGTTAGCCTTTAGTCAGGGTTTACCTTCCTAATGAGAGGCCTAAATTATTCTTATTATAATATAGAAGGACCTCCTTAGGTAGCCCCAAGCTTTCTTTCAGCCTGTAAAATCACACCAAGTCTAAAATACTGCTTTTGTTTCTTTTCTTTGAGATTTTAATTACTGCTGGTGTTCTCCTAACCTCTTCTCAAATTCCCTTTTTGAGATCCCAGCAGACAATCATACGACAGTCAGATCTAGTCTTCATACGGTCACATGAAAACAGCCAACTGAATGTTGTACCTTTCAGTTAGTTTGCTTTGTGTCCTCATAGACAAAAGCCAGCCAGCGGCTGTTTGCCTACTGGTCTGTTTTCTACTTAAAAGTATCATCTTAGTTCTTTCCAATTGCTACCTTCAAATTGCAGGGCAGCAAGATGCTCTTCCTTTATTCTGAGCCTCAGTTTGTTTTTTATTTCCATTTCTTCAGCCTCCTCTGCTGTTACTATTACAGGAGCGGTTTCTGCCATAGGTGGGGATTTACCTGAAAGGGCAATGAAACGTGCTGAGTTACCTGCCAACATACAAGTGTACACGAAGGGACTTGGATAAAATGAGTACAAAGTGAAGTGTGTAGGGCGATACATGTCTGGTGATTTGGAAAGGAGAGACCCTGGTCCAGACAGTGTGGGTGATGAAATATTGATAATCTTTCCTTGAGAATTCTCGATGTGGTGTCTGGCTGGACACATATAATAATACCCCATTCGTCTAGCATCATGGAAAAATGAGGTGTGTGGCTCATGCAGACAGGGTTACAGACACCAAAGAGGATGCAATTTAGTGTTTGGGGACAGAAATTAGCAAACCCCGACATAGCGTTGGCCACCTGGAGAAGTACCACTTCACAAGGGATACTTGTATTGGCCAAGTGTTTCCCAGGTCCTCATCAAGAGAAGATCAGAGAATAACCTCAAGCAGATAGGTGGAAATGTAGCTGATGGTCAAGAATTCGTAATCTACTTCATTGTCTTTTAACTAGTGCTTAAATACAAGTACTTTAATGATTACACACGAGAATTAGAAAATAAGAATTCGTCAGTGTTTGGGCTTCCCTGGTGGCGCAGTGGTTAAGAATCCACCTGCTAATGCAGGGGACACGAGTTCGAGCCCTGGTCTGGGAAGATGCCACGGAGCAACTAAGGCCGTGTGCCAAAACTACTGAGCCTGTGCTCTAGAGCCCACGAGCCACAACTACCGAAGCCTGCGTGCCTAGAGCCCGTGCTCCGCAACAAGAGAAGCCCCTGCTCACCACAACTAGAGAAAAGCCCATGCACAGCAACAAAAGGCACAACGCAGCCAAAAAATAAAATAAATTAAAAAAAAAAATTTGTCAGTGTTTGAGAATTTGCCCATAAGAAATGGCAGTGAGATTCTAGCTGCAGGCCCAGCTTGTACTATTCTACTTAGCTCAATAAATCTTTCTTGAAGGTATGATCTCAAGGGGTTCAAATTTTGGGAAGAAGACAAATGTAAACAAAGAAATTATAATAAGATGTGCTAATTTCAATAGTGAACAGTAAGTATAAATTACAGATGAAAGAGCCCTTAATCTCTCTGGGTTTCTGTTTTAACATCTGTAAAATTAAGAGATTGGACCCAACCAATTATTCCACTAAAGTAAATGGAAGCATTTCCTTCAAATGCTGCTTATTTCCTTTATGTTCCCCATCTGAAATGGACCAAGGTCGCCTGTTCTTTACTGTGGGGCTACCTTTTCCTTGGCTTCAGGGGTCACCACCTCCCCCAACCCCCATCCTGAGGGCTTTGTCTTAACTCCTACTCTAGCTGCTTGGATGGACTCCATCTGGAAAGCATTTTCTACCCCTCAGATGGAGTGAGATAACTGCGCTCTCCAGGGACCTCTACCTCCCCCATAAAGAACAATGACCAGTCACATGTCTGTCTCTGCCATTAGACTACAGTCCTATCAGGGCAGGGACCACGTTTCTGTTTTTTGAAGTTTATCACTGTGTCCTTAGTACCCATCCTCATCATGTTCTGCATGTCAGGGGTCTAACAAACACATCAGGAGCAACTGAGCAGTGGAAGGACTTTGGCTCATGTGCTTCCCTCTCTTCCTCTCTTGCCTCAAGTCACTGCAAAAATGTACAAGTGGAAACATTCAGAGGCCAAGGTAATGTTTGTGGTAGAGCCCACCCTTTCCCCTTTTCATTCCATCCTGCCTCTGAGGCTGAGTTTTAGGTAGGAGGCCTCCAGGAGAGAAGGACTTGCTTGAATGAAACCTGAAACCTGAATTAAACCTGAAACTTACATACTCAGAATTAGCTTTTAACCCTTTCTTGATCAAGGCAGCCAGTGTCAGCCCCCTTGCACACACTTTTCAGATTACATAGTGTCATCTTGGAGTTCTTTTCACATGTTCAAAACTATCTTTGAGATTTATTTCACCCTGGATACACTTGGCTATTCGGATAAACGCTGGCATGGAGAATGTTTGCCAACTAACACTCAGGCTCACAGAAGACTGGGTCTCGAAGTAAAACCTAATGAACAGCATTCTAGTAGCTCAGAGGCTCATGTGCCTGGTTAAGTGCTTGTTCTCCACCAAGGGGAGGTTAAGCATCCAGGGTTCTGGACGCTAAAGCCATGAATACCTTTTCCTTTTTTGTCCTCTTTCTTTTTTTTGGGCGGCTCCTTTTTCACTTTTTTATTTGCAGCTACCTGAGGAGGTTTTTCTTTTGCATCTGCTGTCTGGTTTTCTTTTTCTTCTTCCATGAGTCTCTGATGAATTTCAGCAGCCACCTGGTTGTATAAGAGCAACATTTCAGTTAATACAACGTTTATGATGGACGATAGCTATTTGGATTTAGCCATCACCCAATTCCATTGAAATCTCATTCTACAGCAAACATGCCATGTACTCAATCTTTACAGAAGATTTAAAAGATTCTACTTAAATGGAAACCTGTCTCTGTCCCAAGATGTAGCTTCCCAGAGGCCACCTGTGTGGAGGCCACTCACTTTCTCAAGCCCTGCCTGCCATTGGTCTTTAGTTACACAAACATTTCTTTCTTTTTAATCTCAGACCCTATGGATTTAACACCCCCTATTCTTCCAAGTGCCTGTTATTTCTTGGCCTTCAACCTGGGGCATTCCTTTATATCATTGTTTCTCAGGTTTTTTTTCATTATTGATTGTTTTTAAGTCAGTTTCTCCTAACCACATTCCCCTTCCTGAAATTGTAATACTGCAGAAGGGTATCTGCCTATGTATTTCATGTGTGTCTGTGCTTCATACATAAAATTGGTGACAATTTTTCATGTCCTCCAGCCAAGTTTTGGGGGCACATGCCCTGTATTAATTGGACTCACGGACACTTGAATCCTGGGCTTCCATTCTATTCTAACACTAGACATCACCCCAGCAAGGTGCAGGGTTCATGAGGATGACCTGTCCCATAGGCTAACTGCATCGCTGCTTCTTAACTTCCTCTACTTGGGGGAAATTTCAGCTTCTCTTCGTATCAGCACCCTCCTTTCACTCTCATAGATTTCCTGGTATGAGAGATTAGTTGTGTGGTCACAATACAATAGCTGATGAAGGGCAGAGAGGGAGATGTGCGAAGTGCTGCTGGGATCCCTCCATCTTGCCTATGAGGCTGGCTGTGCTCTGCAGGCAGCAGGAAAACCTTGTCTTGGGGCTTGTACAGCTGGGGCTGTGCCTGCAGTTAGAAAGACTGGACTTTTTTTTTTTTTTTTTTGCGGTACGCGGGCCTCTCCCTGTTGTGGCCTCTCCCGTTGCGGAGCACAGGCTCCGGACACGCCGGCTTAGCGGCCATGGCTCACGGGCCCAGCCGCTCCGCAGCATGTGAGATCTTCCCGGACCGGGGCATGAACCCGCGTCCGCTGTATCGGCAGGCGGACTCTCAACCACTGCACCACCAGGGAAGCCCCAAGACTGGACCTTTTGAACCATGTTTTTCTCTGGATATATGCCCAGGAATGGGATTGAATTTGAAAAAGAATAAATACATGTATATGTATAACTGAATCACTTTGCTGTACATCTGAAACTAACACAACATCGTTAATGAACCATGCTCCAATACAAAATAAAAATGAAAAACATAAAAAAGAGAAAGACTGGACCTGCTAAAATAAGTTCACCTGCTCCTACTGAGGTGAAGGGCGTTTATGGCTGTAAATCTGAGAAATGAGAGCTGAGACGAGACTCCCAAAACGAAGAAAGAAAACCCGCACACACCATGGGGGCAGTAGCAACATATGGTTGAAAACTTAAAAATCTCAATAAGGCAACTGGTGAGGAAATGGAGGTCCATGGGAGTTTAGTTACTTATTACAGTGGTTACTGTGTCCAAGCCTGATGTTGTTTCTGGGGAGAATTGGGGGAGGGGCCCAGAGGAGAAACAGGAAGTTGGATAGAGGTGACTAGAAAGATGAAGAAGGCATAATCTAATCTCTTCTCTCAAAGAAGCTTTCAGTCCTGCGGGGGCGATAGACCAGCCAATTCCTGTCCTCTCCAGATTCCCACCACGCTTCACACCCATGGCGCAGCATATCACTCTGCCCAACTGTTCTACGAGTGTTAAATCTTGTCCCCAATCTCCAAATGAAATGAGCGCTCCGGGGGGCTGAGCCAGCCCTGCTTCTTGGTTTTCTGCATAGCTTGTAGTGTCTGTGCTGTGCTCATAGAAGATGTCCAGAAAATGCTTATTGATTGATGGAATTTCTTTTAAAATAATCATATGCTACAGAATACACCCACAGCTTCTTCAGTATTAGCAGAATCTTGGAGGAATGCAGAAATGTTTCAGAGAGCTAGGCAGCTTTTTTGTGGGTGTGTATGCGTTTTTTTATTTTTTGCGGTACGCGGGCCTCTCACTGTTGTGGCCTCTCCCGTTGCCGAGCACAGGCTCCGCACGCGCAGGCTCAGCGGCCATGGCTCACGGGCCCAGCCGCTTCGCGGCATGTGGGATCTTCCCGGACTGGGGTACGAACGCATGTCCCCTGCATCGGCAGGCGGACCGGACTCTCAACCACTGCACCACCAGGGAAGCCCTGTATGCGTTTTTTTAATCAGATGTTCTGTTGATAAAAATGGATTTCATGATATATACTGTACTTTCAAATTCTTGGTAAAGCTGAAAGCAGACTTGTTAACATTCTCCCCTAAATTGCAAGCAATTCATTTTTGAATGTGTTCATGCAAACCACGGTGAGTTAGCAATTTCCTTTAAAATTGGATTTTTCTCCTCTGTAAACAACCTTGTGATGATAATTATCATCATCCACATTTTTCTGGTCCACTTCCCTCAAACACCTCTGGGTCTCTTTCAAAAATTAACATAATTCACAGTACATCCAGCAATCTAGCTTGTAAGGCTGAAGAAACTCTAGAAATAATGCTTTGACGCTGTGAGTGTTAAACATGACTTATTTCTTTGAAATCATTGCACACCTGCTAATTACAAGAAAGTTTTACTAAAAATTAACATAACGTACTAAATGAATAGCTCCTGGTAAAACTGCTGTGTAGCGAAAAGCCCATGTTAAAGTGCTCTCATTCCAATTGCCCTGATCTCAGCTGGTCCTGTTCTCCCTGTAGCAGTTTACTGAATCAGGCTTGTTTCATCTGAAACTCAAAGTTCACTTAAAGACATGTAATATCAAAGTCATAAAAGTCTATTAGAAATATAAAAGCAGGATTCAAATGTAATTATTAGGAATATTAATTACTAAACAATCCTTCCTCCTATGCTTTCTATGTGGTTTTCAAAGGTTCACAAGCAAAGTGGTACAGTTTTGAATAAATTTCTTAATATAATAACCTATTATATTTAATTTCTAAAAAACTTTCATATACATTATTTCATTGGATCTTTTCAACCATTCAAGAAAGGAAAGACAAGGTAGAATGTCTCCCATGTTACAGATAAAGAATCGAAGACTCAGAGAGGTTAAGTGATTTTCCTAAAATCACACAGCTTAAACAAGAAGTGTAGCCAGTGCTCTTTGTGCTGTATGATACTCTCTTTCTAATAATCTAATATTTAAAATCTCATTTCCCCAGGTAATTTTAATGGGATTCATAAGACTTGTAAGTTGTCTTTATGTTCAATTAACAGTAAGGATAATAATTCATCTACTTTTTTTAGAACTTCTAGATCCAGTTTCCCACTCTCTGGTGCTTGGTAGTTGTAGTCTTTGCGGTGATCCTCCTTGCCATGACCATCATCATTTATATGAACATCAGTGTCACCAGCATAGCGGCAGCAGCATCTCAAGAATGTACTGAGGACTCAGTATTGTGTTAGATGTGGGCATTATGCTAGGTGTAGTGGATACAGAAAGTTTTAGAACCTCGTTAAGTACTCAGGAAAACATTAATAAGGTAAAAATCACAAACAATAACCTAGATACTAAGAGTCAAAAGTGGGAGAGACAATAAACGATACAAGGATTAGAAGAGCATGCAATCAGAGAAGGCTCAGTCTTCAGGAAACAGACAACCAACTGGTTGGGAATCAAGGTAGGAACTAGTTTTGAAGACTTAAAGAAAGTAGAGGCTGAATTTCTGACTTTAAAACTTGAAAATCTGGCCCTACTGGACACCATGCTTAAATGGCAAGGTTGGCTAGGAGCCTCTCTAGATGGGGTTGCTACTTCCACTTGGCCACAGTCCCACTCCACCCTATTGCCTTATACTTAACCCATCTCATTGACATTTCCTGCTTGGCCCTGTAGAGCCCTGCACTTGGAACCCTGGGCCAGCATAGAAAATAATCTAAATGTTGGTTCACTCCTTTCTTGACCTCATATATTTGCTGATTGAACTTTTTCTTTCAGAAAGAAAGAAAAAACTTCTGGGAGGTATAGATTTATATTGTGAACATTGTGTAAATTTTCTGTTTATAGCATATTACCAACTTTGGAAGTTAATGAATGGGTATTACTGAAAGGAAACGTAGTAACCAGCACTGCTTACCATGTGAGATATTGCTAAAGAAGACTGCTGCCACGTGTCCATCACCATCTTCTCATCGGCCTCAAAGTTTAGCTCTATGTTTTCCAGTGAGTAATCAATCTTGCCCTTCAGTATGGCTTTTGTTTTTGGTTTGGATAAAGATGACTCTGGAGAACTGGGTCCTTGACGAACTAGGGGAATTCTTGGGAAAACCAACAAAAAAGAAATATAAAGATTTTATTTAACAGAATCCTATTTTTGTGTCCATGTTACTTGGTGAATTTCATTGTCCTGCTTTAATCTCAATTTTCAAAGTTTTCTTGGAAGAACTCTTTAGATGGAGAAATGACTATGAAAGGCTGTATTGTGTTCTACACCTCCTAGAGAAATGGAAATAAAAACAAAAATAAACAAATGGGACCTAATGAAACCTAAAAGTTTTTGCAAAGCAAAGGAAAACCTAAACAAGACAAAAAGACAACCCTCAGAATGGGAGAAAATATTTGCAAATGAAGTAACTGACAAAGGATTAATTTCCAAAATTTACAAGCAGCTCATGCAGCTCAATATCAAAAACTCAAACAACACAATCCAAAAATGGGCAGAAGACCTAAATAGACATTTCTCCAAAGAAGATATACAGACTGCCAACAAACACATGAAAGGATGCTCAACATCACTAATCATTAGAGGAATGCAAATCAAAACTACAATGAGGTAGCACCTCACACCAGTCAGAATGGCCATCATCAAAAAATCTGTAAACAATAAATGCTGGAGAAGGTGTGGAGAAAAGGGAACCCTCTTGCACTCTTTGTGGGAATGTAAATTGTTACAGCCACTATGGAGAACAGTATGGAGGTTCCTTAAAAAGCTAAAACTAGAACTACCATATGACCCAGCAATCCCACTACTGGGCATATACCCTGAGAAAACCATAATTCAAAAGGAGTCATGTACCACAATGTTCATTGCAGCTCTATGTACAATAACCAGGACATGGAAGCAACCTAAGTGTCCATCGACAGATGAATGGATAAATAAGATGTGGCACATATATACAACAGAATATTACTCAGTCATAAAAAGAAACGAAATTGAGTTATTTGTAGTGAGGTGGATGGACCTAGAGTCTGTCATACAGAGTGAAGTAAGTCAGAAAGAGAAAAACAAATACCGTATGCTAACACATATATATGGAATATATAAAAAAAATAAAAAACACAAAACTGGTTCTGAAGAACCTAAGGGCAGGATAGGAATAAAGACGCAGACGTAGAGAATGGACTTGAGGACACGGGGAGGGGGAAGGGTAAGCTGTGACAAAGTGAGAGAGTGGCATGGACATATATACACTACCAAATGTAAAATAGATAGTTAATGGGAAGTAGCCGCATAGCACAGGGAGATCAGCTTGGTGCTTTGTGACCACCTAGAGGGGTGGGATAGGGAGGGTGGGAGGGACATGCAAGAGGGAGGAGATATGGGGATATATGTATATGTATAGCTGATTCACTTTGATATAAAGCAGAAGCTACCACACCCTTGTAAAGCAATTATATTCCAGTAAAGATGTTAAAAAAGAAAAAAAATATTTTATGGTCTAGAAAGTCTAAAAAGAGGAAACTAGAGACAAGCAATGCTAAAACATAATTTTTAGGTCTAATTCTCAGTAATTATGAGGAGGGGGATTAAACAGTGGCAATTATGAAGACATGCAAGTTTGAAATTTATCTGGGATATAAACTTCTGACAAGGTATAAATCAGTCATGAAAAGCAAACCAATAGAACTGGACGTCACTTCTTTAAAACGACTAGCAGTTGGCTTCCGGAAGTAGACAGTTAAAAAGCAGGATATGACAGATGTGAGGTCTGCAAGGGGTGACGCACGGAGGTGTGAGAGCTCCAGCAGCCCTCCCTACCCTTGAGAATGGGCGATGAAGGCTTCTCTGTTTCGTAGAGTGCTGTGGGAACACAGAGTTAAGCTGCCTCTCCCCCTTTCTCGACCATATTGCTGCCCCTATGTAGAGATTTTAGAGCTGCCCCTGAGAATGTTCTATCCCTGAAGGATCCCAGGATCTCAAAGGCTAACTGCAGGGAACGATCCACCGAGCAGAATGCTAATTGCGCTGGGATCCCCCTCGGTGACAGAACATAGGAAGAGTTTTCAGCTAGAGCAAGGAATGGGCAGAGAGGAGCTCCAAGGATGCCTTTGCTAAAATTGGAGGAGGAACAAGCATTTGGCTTGGCAGACTCAAGTTGCTGGGGACCAGAGCAGTGATGCAGAAAGCTGGCTGTGAACTCCAGCACGCAATTAGCTTGGCCTTGTTTTGAAGCATCAGACGAGGTTTTCTGAAGTTGGCTCTTTGACTCTCATAGCGCTTGGAATTCTGACAGTGCACCATGCCTTATAAAAGCAACGTGTTGAGGGTCTACAACTTAGTATATGTCCACCCACAAGGAGAGTTGACGTTTTAATAATCAAGTAGTGTTTAATCTCAGTCACTGAGACGTGAGATTCACGTGTCTAATAAGATAAAGGCCGTGTGATCATCTCTACATGTTTAATACGGGGCAATAGGCGTTCCGAACACCTTGCTTTGGAGGACAGCAGTGGTGACGTATCATTTAGAAAAGGGATTTGGATTTAGAATTCATTTACTGGGAAAAATTCTGGTCAGCTAGCTCTCTCACTATCAGTAGATGTATCAGTAGATACGAACTGGGGCATGTCACTCGACTTTCTGAGGCTCCATTCCTTCTGGGAAAATTACAAATATAATAATAATATTGTTACACATTATTGGTTATTAGTTAACACCATTATTATTATTATTATTAGGTTGTTGGAGGAATAAAATAGACAAGCTATGTGAACATGCTTAACACTCTGTTCGTTTCCCTATACATATTAAAGAGACTGGTTGGTTGGTTGACGCATTGATTGGCTGAGAGTTCCAGGGGATACTCACAGCAGTGATCTGAGGTTGAGACTGGTGCAGAGTGTTTTGCAAAAAGTAAGAACTGGCTGTTCTTTTGCCTGTTTCATTCTACTAACCGACATTAATAGCTTCCCCATTATGCCTGACTTGCTATTTTGTGCTAAGAACAGAATGCCCTGCTACTGTAGACATTGAAACTTGGCCTCTTTTGATGACTCTGGCTGTTCATATCACTTTGGGAAATTTTTATTGTTCTTAATTACAAAGGTCTCTTTCAGAAGCTTGCTGAGTTAAACATTTCACTTGTATCTGTGTCAAAAAGAGGGTTCAGACTTCTTGTGTTTTCTTGCTTACTCGTGGTCCTGACAAGGACATGATGGGACCAGATGGAAGAAGCCTAGAGAGAAATGGGCCTCAGATCACTGTGGAATCCTATCATGCACAGGCCATTGCAAATCCTTTCTGGAATAAGGGAGGGTAAAATGAGGAATGTAAGAACATGCGATACTCACAATTAAAACAGTGCATGTGAGGAAGAAGAGTTTGTTGTCATATTATGTAATAATATGATGACGATAATAGTCATCACTTACTGAGAGGCACTGGGACTAGGTCTCAAGTCTTCTGACTCCCAGGCATGGTGCTATGTGTTTTGAGGATTTCATTTTCTGTAATCTTCACAACAACCCTACTTTACAGATAAGGAAACCAAGTCTTAAGAGAGTTGGGGTGACTTTCCCAAACAAATTGTTTTAATTTACTTACATATAGCTAGTAATTGCCTGAAAATGTCATTTTTCTTCCACCCTTACCATCAAGTTTGTTTTCTTACCGGTGGGAATCTGATGTTAGACTGCTACTAAGTTTCAGTCTCACAAAGTCATAATCACATATGACTGAGTCTTTACTGTTTCTCAATTTCCTAACCTGTAAAAGAAGACTCATAACACCTGCCATTGTCATTTATATAATGCCATGCACACACACAAATGCCCACATACGCACAGAGCAGCTTGGGACCTTTCATAAAAGTGGTAGAGGTCACGATCCCTTACTAGAAACCCTTGTGGTCAAAAGTGTTTCAGAATTCAGAATTTGTATATACTATATATTACATAATATCCCCAGCAGTCTGTTGGAAGCACTCTGTAACAAAACACACTACATCTCTGCAGCAAAAATGAGTAGATATTCACTATAAGTGGGATAAATAATGCATATCAATAGTCTTGAGGCGAAGTTTTCAGTTTTTAGAGTTTTTTTTGGATTTTGGATTAGCAGATACAAGACTGTGGTTTTATTAGTGGTATTCAATTTAAAATCACAAAGCTTGGGCTTCCCTGGTGGCGCAGTGGTTGAGAGTCCGCCTGCCGATGCAGGGGACACGGGTTCGTGCCCCGGTCTGGGAAGATCCCACATGCCGCGGAGCGGCTGGGCCCGTGAGCCATGGCCGCTGAGCCTGCGCGTCCGGAGCCTGTCCTCCGCAACGGGAGAGGTCACAACAGTGAGAGGCCCGCGTAACGCATAAAAAAAAAAAAAAAAAAAAAATCACAAAGCTTTATGTTGAGACTGATTACGTGATAGCCCGCCTTACCTAAGCTGGAATTCCAAAATATCTTTACTATCCAGTTGGACCAATGGGACTCGAGTAAATCTCTTAGTGTCATCTGTTGGGATTTTACATTCCATTCCCCTATAATAATCTTGAAGCAGTCTCTTCGTATCTTGGAAACGGTTCAGTTCTGCCTTTAATAGAAAATACGAATGTTAATACCCAAGACAGAACAAGCTGATACATATGTTCTGGTACATATGTTCTATATAAGCCCTGTAAGCACTATTTAATTAATTAATTTATTTATTGTTTTTGCGCGGTACATGGGCCTCTCACTGTTGTGGCCTCTCCCGTTGTGGAGCACAGGCTCCGCACGCGCGGGCTCAGCGGCCATGGCTCAGGGGCCCAGCCGCTCCACGGCATGTGGGATCTTCCCGGACCGGGGCACGAACCCTTGTCCCCTGCATCAGCAGGCGGACTCTCAACCACTGCGCCACCAGGGAAGCCCTGAATAAGATGCCATCATATATCATATAAGCAGAATTGATCAAAAGTCCTCTCAGATTTATGGTAACTAGTAAATAATGCTTTCTTACTGTTTCTCTCATCACAAAAACTTAGTTTTGAAAGAAATCATCTAGAATAGCATTTTCTAAAGTTTATTTTGTAGAAGCTTTGTCCTATAAGCTCTTAATGAGCACCATGCTGGGGAAAAAAACCCCACAAAACTTTGCAACGTCAAATAATTTCAGAAATGTTAGGTTAACATACCAAAAGAGTTTCTTTATTGCAGGGCATCTTAATATCTTAATACGTCAATATGCTTGTCAATCTCCCAGGGAGAGGGAAGGGTAGAGTACATGGCCCTTCCCAAAGTCTTCTGATCATCAAGTCCTTGTTTTGTGAAACATCTTGTACTACTAGTGTTCCGTGGAATCCACTTTGGGAAACACTTATCTAGGCACAGGCCCTTGAAAACTTTCATGAAGATTCTTTCCCCTCCATAAATATGTGCAAGCTTCTGCTTATGAGCTCCTGGACCAGCAGCTCAAGTACCTGAAAAGTCTGTCATTCGATGGACAGTTCCAATCATTAGGATTGTTCTTCATTTATTGGACTGAAATCTACTACTCTCCTGTAGTTTACAGCTTTGGTTCTTCATAGAATCATGCCAATCCGTGCAGAACTAGGCTTCTTCCGTTCTAGGTGGCCAGCCTTTAACTATGTGAACACTGATGACAAAGCAGTGGTTAGGGCTACTGGCTCAAGAGTTAGATTCCCTCAGTCCCAATCCCAGCTCTCCTACTACTGACATGTGGCATTGGGCAAATCACTTCATCTAGGTTTGCCTCAGTTTCCTCATCTGTGAAATGAGGATTGTGAGAGAACTGACAGCCTAGGGTTGTTGTGAAGGTTTAACCTTCACATGAAGGGTCCTTAGAAGAGAGTAAGAACTTAATAAATATTAGCCTTTATTTCCTTTACCCTCTTTTTTCCTAGTTGGCTTTAGATGTGGATTCTGTTTCTCAGGGAGAGGGTCTGAAATGTAGGTCTTGTAGGGTGTAAGAGTTTTACCATTTCTGAAAGAGGCATATATTGCTTGGACTAATGGGAATGATTTACAAAAATTCTCTAATCCCTTTGCCTTCGTTACTGGGTTTCAGTTATTTCTACCATAAACCTTTGAAACAGCTGTTCCAGCATTCAATCTCTGCTTACCCAAACTGGTGTCCCAGGGATGTTACCCAGGCAGGTTTAGGCTGCTGGCTGTCTTGCCTTCATCCTCAGCACAGCCCATGCCTTGTAGCCCCCACCTGGATCCCAGAGCTAGCAATCAGTGAGGCTGCTACTGCTTCTCAGGCCGCTGCCTCCTGTGGTCCAGCTTGCTCCCGAACCAGGGGCTTGTCCCTGTAAGTGCTGGAAGTACTCACATCTACGGTCATTTGTTGAACAAGGATTTATTGAACATCTACTATGCTCTAGCTCCAGTGATCCTCAGCTAAATATTCTCATTTCCTGCAGTAACTCCTCCTGTAAGCTAATCAGTTCAAGATCTGAAAGGTACCCTTTTCTACTCTATCCTCACTGCTATTTTCTTAGGAAAATATACTCATGTAGACACAGCTTGACCAAGACAGCCTTCATAATCCTCTCAGCATGACTAAGCTATAGACAGGTTTCTTCCTAACTCCAGACTCCTGACCTCCCTTTTCTCAGAGTATTTACTTTAGGAAACTTGTCTTTGTAAGTCCATTCTCTGTCCCTTTGAGATGTAAATCTTTTCAAAATCCTCCTGCTGGTTTTAGAAATCAGAACTGTCTCTCTCAAGAACCTGGGAACCATCTCTTTGAAATGTAAGCATATGAAATGAAAATGGAACTCCTATGTCCTGGTCCTCTGGGAGGAGCGGAGTCTGACTTAGGAAGACACCTTGTTCCAAGTTGTAAAACTACGTGCATCAAGAAGAGAAGGGAGGGCTTCCCTGGTGGCACAGTGGTTGAGAGTCTGCCTGCTGATGCAGGGGACACGGGTTCGTGCCCTGGTCCGGGAAGATCCCACATGCCGCGGAGCGGCTGGGTCTGTGAGCCATGGCCGCGGAGCCTGTGCTCCGCAGCGGGAGAGGCCACAAAAAAAAAAAAAAAAAAAAGAGAAGGGAAAGTTTACTTTTCCTTTAGACGAGGCCAATCAAGCAACACAGGTTGTGCATGACACCCCACCTTGCCCCAGTTCTTAAAAACCCTCTAGCCCTTATTCTTGGCAGAGCTGGGTATCCAGACTTGGTCTGTGCTCTCTCCCCTATTGTTGACAATACCTTGGCATAAAATCAACGTCTGTCTCTTCAACTTGTCCAGTGCAATTCATTATTTTAACGGGCTGCAAAAATAAATTAATCAGATTGTTCCAATGAATGGTCTATTTTTCCAATCTGGACACAAACGTTTTTCAGGAATCGAGTGCCTGCTGAGTCTGATCCAGCCCACGCTCTTGTGGCAGGGCTGCTTTCCCGGGGACACTTTGGGTGTCCGCTGGGAGAGGCTGGCGTGGTAACGACCCAGGACAGACACCATCTCTGCTGTCCCCTCCACAGCTCTAGGCCACCTGGAAACAGCTGGTGAGCTGTAGCTTGAGATGCTACCAGTTCTGGTGTTTGTTTGGCTGGGGACAGAATGGCTTATTTCAGCTAACCTCCTTGGCAAGCTGGAGCTCAGGCTGGGCAGAGTGCTGTGAGTAAAACAATCCCCTCACATTCCCAGAGGAGTGGTTACAGGACGGACGTGGCCATGGAGAGAAGTCTGTGTCATCCTGACCGGCCGCTCTTACCTGCATCAGTGAGAAGAAATGGTTCATCGCGATTCCGATCACATCCTGCAACCAGCTCTCGTTAATGATGTCCAGACACTCCTGCTCTGCCTCTCCCCTGCGGGCATCACAGATGTCCCACAGGCGGTCCCGTAAATCCTGCACACAAACACTGCTGTGAGCCTTGAGAATCACAGCTCAGATGACCTCCGTATAATAAAACTAAAATCCTTTGCCTGTCTTAATGTGTCTGAAGAGAATTTAGACCTAATACACTCGTATATTTTATCCCTTCGGTAAACAAATGTTTATTTTGTTTCTACTCTGTCAGGCCTTAATTTTCTAAGACCCCCTCAGCACACCTTGTGCCCAGGCCCACAGTTTACTTTATTCATGAGGGGCTATGTTTTATGTATTCTAATCCTTCCTCACAAGATTTGATTGGCCAAAAAAGACCTTTCAGGGAATTTTTGAGGAAATGGTGTATTGTTGGTGCAAGAAATATGCTGCTTTATTGAATCCGAGGGCGCCTGTTAATTAATCATGAGTGGAGCATGTCATTCTCCAAGAAACAGGGTCTGAGCTTAATAGGATTGTCTGAAAATAAGCTTTGGATTACAGAGCTAGCAGTGAAAAAAACATCTTTTAAAGATCCCAGCTCTGCCACTTACCAGATCCTGAGGAATAATGTTGATGATACCTTTCTATGTGTGTCAGTGTTCAGAATATAAGTCATTATACTAATATTGACTCATTTAATGCCTCACAACCACCTTGGGTCCTATTATTTTCTTCATTTTGTAGATGAGGATACTGAGTCAGTCACAGAGAGTTATTTTCCTAAAGTCACATTATAAGCAAGTGGTGGAGCCAGGATATGAGCCTGTGGTCTTGTCTGTACCACTAGATTAGGGCTCAGTTCCTTGACCTGTAAAATGGGGATACAGTTTACCCTTTGGATGTGCTGCAGTTAGCCTAAGCCTGTAAAGCACTTAGCACAGTATTTAGCACACAATAATTCTTCAGTTATAAACAGTATCATAATCTTATTCATAGCGATAAAATATCTGTTTAATTAAAATTCCATTAAGAAAATATATACAGTCCAATAAAACTTGACAGTTTTCACGATCATAATAATTGATTGAACATTTACTGTGTGTTGGGCATTGTGTTAAGTGCCTGACGTTGATTACCTCACAAATCCCCACAGTAACCAAGGGAGAAGTTTCTGATGAGAAATTTGATGCCCAGAGATGTTGAGTCACTTGCCTATGGTTTCAGCGCGGTGAAGTCAGGAATTCGAACGCAAGCAGTTTGGTTCCAGTGCCTATAGTGGATTTTACTTCTGTGATGCTGTGTTTATGGAACACTTAGCATTTTGGTTTGTTATCTTGTGGGGGCTTCACATGAAATGAAAGCATCACAGGCATTTTTATAGCTATCCACTAATATCAGAACAGTACGCCATTCTTTTAGAGCTGACCTTGATGTCTCCCTGGTCTTTCCACAAATGCTACATCAGACATCCAGTGAGGACTGGCTTCTGCTCCTCAAACATTTATACGTTTTAAAAAGACAGGAGAGGAAGCAGTTGAGGAGAAAGTACAAAAGCAGGAGCCTGGGACCTTGTTTCTAGCTCTCTTTCTGCTCCCGACTCACTGGGAGGCCTTAGCAAGTACCAGTGTCTCTGTGGCTTGGTTTTCTAATGGGAAAGTGAGGATAACATGATAGCAGAACCTTTCCATTAACTTCTTAGGATTGGAAGGAAAGAAGCCAAGAACAAGGAATATTACCAGGAATAAAGAGGTTAACTACTGGCAAATAGGATTATGGATTTGTTATTTCCAATTCTGCTTCTTTTAAATATTTAATCTGTCTGTAATAAACATATGGTACTTTTGGAATACAGGAGGGCCGGGATTGTGAATAGGCAGGAAAGAGATAGGAAAGGCAGGTATGTTTTAGGATTACCATTTGAGGAATGTCTAAGACTTCAGTTTATTGGGACATTGATTAATGCAATACCTCCTGGATTAAATCCTCCAGCACCCTGGTCATCCAAGTTACCATAATGCCTTCACTTAATTTCAATAGCTTCCCAGCTGGTTTTCCAACTGCTCTCAAACACATCAAGCATCCTCCCTCTTCAGTGTCTTCACTTTTCCCTATGCCAGATACACTCTTCCTCCCCAAATCTGTATGGCTTATCTCATGCAATCTCTCCTGTCCTGAGTCTGCTCAAATATTGCCTTCTCAGTGGGCCTTTCCACAACTACCATATACTAAATGGTACAACAACGTTCCTTCCCTCCCTGCCCTGCTTTCCTCCTTCCTGTAGCTCATATTATCAGTGACATACTCGCTATACATTTACTTGTTTATTACTTATCCTTTGCACTATGGCCCCCAGAACATAAACATCCTGAGGTCATAGGCTTTTTGTTCAGTGTTGAACCCACCGCCCCTTGAGCAGTGCCGGGACCATGGTAGATGCTCAATAAATATTCACAGAGCAAATGAATGGGTCATGGGGTAGAGCTTGGGAATTTGTTGTCGTTGACAAATAAATACTGAGATTATAATCAGATATGATTACTAGTAGCCTATACTTAAGGTTGTTGAAGGGGAAAGAATTCCCCTGACAGGATAAGGGACTCTGTAAATCTACACAGGAAAGACAAAAGGTGAGAGATTGAAATCTGGCTTCTTGTACATCAGAGGACCTTTTCTAAAGCATCAGGGTAATATACTCTGAATTTATCATATACTTATGAATTTATCAAAATCTGCCTGTCTACCAAGTGCCAGGCACTGTGCTGCTGGAATACCAAGATGTATGAGATTTGGTACCTTCCCTCAAGGGATCTATTCGATAGAGGCAACACTTCAGGCTTTCTGGGATGTTCCCTCATTCCCCTTCTCCCTGACATCAACCGGCCATATAACTGTATCCAAGAGAGGCACGTACTTAATACCAGGCTTGGACACACTTACATGACCTAACAAAAGGGTTAGGAGTCTACAAAGTAGATGCCCAGAATGCTCTTGCACTGCTGGCCTTGGCTTCTCCTTCCAGAAGCATTGACTACCATATTCTCATTCTGAGCTCAAAGTACGGAAGAGTGATTGTTCTTGAAAGTCGGCAGGTTGGTGTTCAAACCATTTCTCCCCTCATCCTCACACCTCATGAGAGTAAGAAGGGGGTGAATTAGTCTTTTTTTGTTTGTTTGCTTTGTTTTGCGGTACGTGGGCCTCTCACTGTTGTGGCCTCTGCCGTTGAGGAGCACAGGCTCCGGACGCGCAGGCTCAGCGGCCATGGCTCACGGTCCCAGCCGCTCTGTGGCATGTGGTATCTTCCTGGACCGGGGCACGAACCCGTGTCCCCTGCATCGGCAGGCGGACTCTCAACCACTGCGCCACCAGGGAAGCCCTGAATTAGGCTTTTGAAGTACAAGATTTGAGAGTGTGGAAACTCTGGCCCCGCGGGTCATGGACTCCCTTACATTCACTCTTTGGTGTAGTTCAGCCTTCGTTTCCTCATCATCCCACAGGTCATCAGGAAGAGAGTTGAAATCAGCCTGCCACTGAGATACAAAATCTTGTTTGTGGTCCGGACGCCTTAGAAACTGCTGGAAATCTGTTCTGTAAGGCATTCAGAGAATCAGACGGAGCTTATATGTCCTGCCTGTAAGCTACACGGTTGTAACTTTGGAAACTTTACTTACCTAATATCATATAAGTAAGCAATCACCATATGCTGGCCTTCTCTCAGGTGCCTGAGTACTGTTTTGATGGAATTTATATAGGAATTTTCTATCAGTTTCCAGTAAGGTACTAAAAATGATCGTATTTCCTGTTAAATGGTAAAGCATAAAAATCATAATTTCAAAGTGAAAATTCTGTGTAATTGAGTCAAAAGGGCACTACTAAGCAAGAAGATCAAGTTGCAACTGTAGCCACTTAAGGCATCTCTGTGAAACTTCTTGCTCCTCCTTCCTCCCCTCCCCCAGCTAATTCCTATTTCAAATCATTTTTCATGTCTGAGCGCAGACATATTTTTTCCCAGAAATCCTTCCCTGATCCATCAAGTGTATAGGGTCATCCTCTGAAGTTCTGAAGTCCCACCTTAGCACCCTGTACTTCTCTCATTAAAGAACTGATGGCATTAATTATAACTGTTTATTTATTTGTCTATATTCACCTCTAGAACAGCAGTCTCATAAAATCAGGAAGAATTACTATCTTATTCACCACTAAACAGTTTTTCCTATAATTACCACAATGTCTGGGACATAGTAAGTGCTCAAGAAATATTTATTGAATGAGTGAATTGAATAATCACAGACCTCACATTTTGCCTAAGTTGGAGAACACCTAGGGTTCTTGTCAGGGTGATGATGAGTTATTTCTCTGAATTCTCCCTTGAGGTTTTACCTTTGCTGTAAAGTGCACCATGAAAATCAGAAAGTTTCTTTTACATTATCTTTAATGATGCAAATAAACAATGAAAAATAAGAAGTAATCAAATTGAAATAAAATTGAAGATACTTTTTTTTTTTTTTTTTTTTTTTTTGCGGTACACGGGCCTCTCACCGCTGTGGCATCTCCCGTTGCGGAGCACAGGCTCCGGACGCACAGACCCAGTGGCCATGGCCCACGGGCCCAGCCGCTCCGCGGCACGTGGGCTCCTCCCGGACTGGGGCACGAACCCGCGTCCCCTGCATCGGCAGGCGGACTCCCAACCACTGCGCCACCAGGGAAGCCCCCATATTATATTTTAATATAAACTTTCTGTACGAATTTTTCCCTTATTGGTTGTGCATTTATTTATTCAGGGGCTTGCACGTGGGGACCTTGGAGGTCATCTGGGCTAACTTCCTCTTCAACTGAGAAATGCCAAGAGATCTAGAGACAGATTATCCAATCTCTGTGGACCTCACTGATACATTAGGCACATTTCAATGCAACCCCCTTTAGGGTCACACAACTTGTGTTAGTGGAAAATGCTTCCTGTGTTGAGCAGAAATTTGCCTTTCTGTATTTTCTACTTATAAGCCCTAGCTGTGCCCTTTGGAGAAGGACAGTCTACATTCACACCATCTTCTCTATGACAGCCTGTCAAATATTTGAAGATATTGGTGAGGAGAAGTAGGCTGGGATTCAGGATGAAACTCGCTTGCTTTTGTATTTCCAGCATCTAGTACAGCATTTGCAAATAACAGGTACTCAACAAATGTTAATATAGATGTAAGCGGAGTCACCGGAACCCAATTTTATCATCAGTTAAATTTTCAGGAGACTGGATGGCACTGGATGGCTTCATCTGGTTCTAAAGGCCTATGATTCTATGTCTAACCATACTTCAAGTATTCATTTATCATACACATTTACAGTTCTTTCAATGCTCCTCTGAAATTATTTTAACACCTTTCTCTTACCTAGAGCCCCTCTCTGGTGTCTAGTTTTTCATGATCTCTCTTAAAAGATGTGGTATCCAGAGTGGTGCTGAAGACCATTTTAAGTAAGCTGACTACTAAACTTCCCTCCTGGTGACTTCAAGTCATTAATTAACACTCTGTGCAAGGAGAGTTACCACCTAGGAATGGACCTAATTGAACTAACATCCTGTTCACAGTTCTTATTTATTTACAAGAACTTCATGAGAAATTGTCAAATGCTATTTTGAATTCAAGGTATACTATGTTCATGGTACCTCTCTGACCTACCTACTCAATCTTGCTGTCAAAGAAAAGGAACAGGCCAGTTCAGCAGGACTTAGTCTTAGTAAACCTGTCTGACCTCTGGGTGATCACTTTGTATGTTACAAGTGCTCAGAGACATGTATTTAATAATTTTCTTTCCAATTTTGTCAGGGATTAACATCTGGATCATTGGTCTTGTATGCTACTGAATCCCGTCCACCTTTTGTTAAACATTTAGTCATTAGCCCACATCTGGTCTTCTAGATTCTCCCGTATCTTCTGTGATTTCTATGAGTTATCGATAATGTCCCATCTGTAGTTTATTTAATTCTCTGGGATGTTATTTTTCTGAGTCTAGGCACTTGAACTTATGTGATGTGACTAGATGTTAAGACCTATCCTTTCCAATTAAATAGTCTTCTCTTCATTGACTGAAGCATAATAGGAAATTGGGCAGCCAAAGCAAGTGTCCTCCAAGCTTCAGAAGCTAGAAAGCAAAGACCTATCACTCCACTGCCTCCTTGGTGGTCTCTGAACCTTCCCTTGGGGCTGGCAAAGGGATAAGGACCCAGGCTCCCCTTGAACTTGGTTGCTGCCTCCACCTGAGAGAGCCAGATATGGAAGCAATCCCCCTCTTTCTCTCACTCTCTCTCCTTCCCCATGCCTATTGAGGTAAGATATATCTGGGGTCCCTGGAAGGCCTGGAACTAGGGCTGCCAGATAAAGTATAGGATGCCTATATATACTTCATTGATTATCTCAAATTTAAATTCATTTAACTGGGCATCTGTTTTTCCTCTCCATTAGTAGGTAAGCTGTGGAGCTCATGTGTGAGGAGCTTAGAGCAGAAAAGGACTAGGGTAGGTCATGTGGTCTGCTTCGTTTCCAGGTTCTAGGCTAATTCTGCTTGTAGCAAAAGGAGTTCTCTACATGGTTTCACTTAGGCAACTAGAGGTCTGGGCTGTATATCCTCCCATCGTCCCTCCAGACCAGCTCCCCATCCTTCACTCTCCATCCTGCTCAGTGATTGCTCTAGGAGGCTAACTCATGTGAACTACTTCAGGAAACTCCCTTGCCTTCCACCTCCCAGTCAAGAGATGTGAGAGCAGAAAGGACATGAGGTTTGGTTATATGCTTCCCTTCTCCTCTCTGCTGGTCACTGTGGGTGGCTGCATCCTCTGGGAAGGCCACAGCCCCTGGCAGGTGGCCTTCTCCATGCACAGGTCTTCCTGATGTCTGGACATCTGCTTCCCGTCCTCACCTTCTCAGGCCTAGGGGCCGTAATAGCTCTTGGCTCTCTCTTGTTGAGGGTAACAATCTAATCCTTGTAGATTTTCTCACTTACTGGCCACATACATATAAGTCATCCTTTATTCAACTTTCTTTAAATTATCTTCTGTTTTCTGCCAGGATCCTGACTAGAAGATCTACAGTGGAAGCTGATGCCATATCTCAGTGTGAATATTTATTTTTCACTCATGCTCTCTATTTCCCTCTTGTCCTCTATGAATTTATTTCTCTCAAGGGCTTCAATGTTTGGATTCAAGGATTAGATTTTAATATTTTTGTCCCTCACTCTCCAACTCCTACCAAATAACATCATTTTAATTTTATCTCCTTCCCGACAACCACTTCTGTATCCTGCTTCTATGACAGTTCTTGAACATGTTCATTCTTCAAAGTAGCTACTATTTGGCTGAGTGATAGTAATTACACACATCTGTAATTCTATCATTTAATGCTCTCATCTTCAAATATTTTCTGTTCTAATTTCTCCCTCAATGCTAATTAATTCATCAAAGCCTTATCGGGCTTCCCTGGTGGCGCAGTGGTGGAGAGTCCACCTGCCGATGCAGGGGACACGGGTTCGTGCCCCGGTCCGGGAAGATCCCACATGCCGCGGAGCGGCTGGGCCCGTGAGCCATGGCCGCTGAGCCTGCGCATCCGGAGCCTGTGTTCCGCAACGGGAGAGGCCACGACAGTGGGAGGCCCACGTACCGCAAAAACAGCCACAACAACAACAAAAGCCTTATCAAGAATCTCTAACATACTCTTCACTGTATTTGACTCTGTATTGAATACAGTGAATGTTTACAATTTAATTGAGGAGATAAGTAAGACATTTCCCTAGGAATGTTCAATAACAATTGCAATTCATGATTGGGTCTCAAGTGCCTGGCACAGATGGCCAGGGCTAACAGTTCATAAGAGTAAGAAGCCATGGAGGATTGGAATTAAGAAGACAGGGACTGAGTCTTTCAAAAAACTCTTTGTCTTCTAAAAAAGTTTTAAAAGAAAGATCATTCTGTGTGATTGTCCCAAGGTGATTTATCTATTAAAGCAGCCGATTTGCCTAGGTGACAACTGGGCTTTGCAGCTGTCAGAGCATAAAGAACTGAATAGAGCTTCCAGGGCTCACCTGGGCGTCTCCTTGCCTGACACTAGGGTACCCATTCAAAGAGCTGAGGCCAGATAGCTCTCTGTTCTTTTATTAGTTTAGTTAGCTTCAAAATTTTCCTTCTATTTCTAAAAAGTCAGGGGTTAAACTTCATTTGAAAGCATTATGATGTGGGCATGACAGCATGGTTGGAGGGCTATAATTTGCTGGATATGTGTTCTGGGGAAGATATTCTTCCAGGAAACTGCATCTCTGCTTGTCCCTGGGGTGAAAATTGGTCCTCAAAGAACCCATTTGTTCCCCTGATTGCAGCACTCAACAGCCGCTCAAAGCGTGACTCAGAAATTTTAGGGAGGAGAGAAAGCACGGGATGTGATTCAATGAGTATTCTCAAAAGATCACCTCGGCCTTTTGATGAATATATATATTACCAGCTACAAAAGGCCTTTTGGATGGTGCAAATAATGGTGTGAATCTTCCTATAAAGAGGAGAAAGAACAGATTCTACTAGCTTGAGTCTAAACTGCCGTACCTCAGAAATTGGTTCATTCACATAAACCCATTCTTCTGATCCTGGCTTAGGTGGGGGTGGCACTACTGGAGCAGGTGACACATCTGTAGAGTCAGCAGGTGATTTCTTTACTGGAACTTTCCCTCCTGGAGATTTCCCTCTGGGAGAACCTTAAACATGCATATTAAATCATGCCATTACAAGGAGATGAATGGGACCAGATTGTGGTGGGTGGGTAAACCTATGGTGTCATGGATCTCAGGCAATTCATTAACTACTTTTTAAGCAACTTTGGGCAGCCTTATCAAATAAAAAATAAAAAACGTCATTCTCTATAGCCCCCAAATTAACCAATAATACCAAAAGCAATTTTTTTTTAAAGCAATGCAACTTCTCTTGTCCAATTAGCTATGGAAAACAACTCGATATTTTATTTTCATTTCTGTCCTTGCTTCCACAACGAACACACGGGTTTTACAAAGTTTAGGCACCAGAAAAAAGTGTATTTTATTTATTATTGCAAAAACTGGCAAACTAAACACTCACCCTGAATGAGAAAGAGAGTAGCTGTAACAGGAGCGGTGCTCTTGGTGTTTTTTTGAAACCCAGGGGAGGAGCAGGGAGAAAGAATGCTATTGTAGGAGTCAGTGAGAGATGTAGCGGAGGAGAAGGGGTACCTCCTGAATATTCCCACATTCCCTGGATGAGACAGAGGGCTTCTGAGCGGGGGAATCTATATCTCTTTCTACAGTCAGGGTGTAGGGATGAAGGCGACTGCTGTACCGTAGGTCTGGCTGAATTAAGGCATGGGCGGGAGGGGAGAAGAAGGGAGCGGGGAGAAGGAGAGGGAATGGAAAGAGAGAGGAAGGAGGAGAAGAAAGAAAAGGAGGTGGAGAAGGAGGAAGAGAAAGAGGGCTAATTTCAGCTCAGAATCCAGAAAGGGCGTGTGCCCCACTCTCTGTGAGAACATCCAGGGGGGAATCCAGACCCGCGGAGCAGTACCCTATGGTCTGAAAGATCTTGGGACTGATCAAACTACCTTAACTCAGAAAGCACTGATATTTCCTGAAAGGATCAAAGTTATAGTTTAGAAATTCACTCAGTTTAAATTCCACTTATTTTCAGTTTCCTTATTAAGATTTTAGATGCAGTTTATAGATGCCTACAGAATTTGCAGCACTTTCTTTCCCCAAAATATATTTCTTTGAGTATTATTTAACGATAATGCTGTTTAGAAAAGTAAATACATCTTCCACTTTTATACTAGTTTAAAATATATGGATTATAAGTAAAGGGGATATTGTTAATTATGTCATATGAACAGTTTAAATGACTTCTGCTTATACAATTGAAACAAGTATTCGTCATCTACAAGTTTAATATTCCATCTAGGTATTTTTAATTAGAAAAATTTAAGAGCATCTTTTTTCAGGTGAAAACCAAAAATGTTCATAACTTGATATATTTTTCTATATGATAATTTTTCATTCTCTGAACTGAATCTCTGGTGAAATAAAAGTGACAATACTATGGCCACTTTAAGATGAATTTCTCAAAGGAGAATTCCTAAGGAGAACTTTGTAATTATAAACGTGAGACTGGAATGAGTTCCTTTTTCTTCTTTTCTTACATATCATGATCATTCAGTGAAAACTAAGGGAGCCAGGGAACATTTTTGGACGATGTGCTTTGATCTCATTTAACTTTTATCTAATTGTTAACAATGAAAATGCAAGGGTAAAATATTTGAATGAATAAAAAATGTATCTATGTCACAGTGAGTGAAAGTAGATGCCACTTTTGAACAAAATCTATCGACATCTCAAATGTCATGAGGGTCATTCCTTGCGCCACCCACGCAGCCATATGAAGACTTCAGTTTCTAATAAGATATTTGCTTTCATTTGGAAGTTGGATTATTGAGTCCTCAGTGTGGCCATTCTTATGCATAAAATTCTGGAGAGTAATCTATGCTTAGCATATAGTAAAGATAGATTTTAGCAAATTTTTTTTTTTTTTGGTCCAGTTATAAGAACCTAATGGTATTACACAGAAGCACGTGGAGCGAGAACAAGTATAAATAAAATAAGGTCAAAAGAAAAATGTAATTTTAGGACATGGGATTTATTTAATCATTTTATCTGTAAAGAAATGGTCAAAGTTGAACCTATAGAGCAATAGGCTTGAGCAAAGAAAGTAACATAGTAGGAGCTCAGTAAAGGTAAGAATAAATTTCATCTATTGATGAGAGGACATTAAGAAAACTAGAACACTTTCAGATTAAGTTGGCACTACTCAGGGAGATGAGAGGATTGTAGGAAGAAGGAAAAGATGCAAAAAGTCTGATTTTTTTTTAAAAGAAAGGCATTATTATTACCTTTCAGTCCTAAAATATTTCCTGGTAGGATCTGGCTTATTAAGGGCTTCCCTAGGTAGAAGTTAGAGGACTGGTTAACAGTGATGGCTTTCTTATTGCCTCGTTTCAGCGAAAAATGACTCTGGTTGGTGACTGAAGTGGAGACTCAGGATGCCTTGGATAAGATGAAAATTTCTGCTCTGCAGCAATGTGGCCAGGAAGAGAAAGAGGTCAGTGCCAGGTAAGGAGCCAGAGATGGAACATGAATCAGCTTATTCTCCAAATCGCTATTGAGAAGGTAGTTTGGAAAAGTTTTCTCTCCTTGGTGTCCTAGAGTTCATGTTGTTAGTCTACGTGGAGCTGGAGATATGGAACGTGGACAACTATAAAGTAATGAGGACTGGTTATTTGGAATCCTTTATAGGACCTGATTTTAGTATAATTATACTCAGTGACAAGCGTTGGAAACTCCTTAAGTCAATTTTGCAAAGGATTCCCCTTTTTGCCCAGTCTTTAATAACTTGGTCTGGAGTCAATAATCATATCCCATACTTATTTAGCCCCATTTACTCTGAGCCAGATTCTGTTCCAGCTGCTTTTTTGTAGTTTTACTAATTCCTCACTACAGCCACAGAGAAGTTATTTTTATGACCTCATTTTACATACGAGAGAACTGAGACTCACTAAGGTCAAGTTACTTGCCCTAAGTCACTCGTATGGTAAATGGCAGAGCTAGAATGTCGGCCCAGGCAGGCTGGCTCCAGAGTCCATGCATTTGACTATCATACTTTATTGCCTTTTAGTGTCTATTGATGTAATTCATGTTCAAAAGTGTTCATTAGATTGATATTTAGAAATTTGCAAGCTTTAGAGTAGTTCTTTTAATACTATTTGCTTAGCTCATAAATTGATTTTAAGACTGTGCTCTATTTACATTGCATTACAATTAAATTACAATTTAATTTTTCTACTTGTGGTGAAAATTTTATTAAAAGCTACAGTCTGAGAAGTCAATTCATTGAAAGACTCACACTAAAGAGTATAAATAATATTATTTAACTCATTTATATTAGATGATGGTATTAAGGCAAAATCCAGGGAAGCTATGAGAATAATGCTGAGAGTTAATATGGAGTGTTGATGACATTCGCCAAAGTGTAAAGAGGCTCTAACTTTCCCTTCTCGTAGGTTAATGATTCCTAACAAAACACTACCTTATTTATTTATTTTGCGGTACGCGGGCCTCTCACTGTTGTGGCCTCTCCCATTGCGGAGCACAGGCTCCGGACGCGCAGGCCCAGCGGCCACGGCTCACGGGCCCAGCCCCTCCGCGGCACGTGGGATCCTCCCGGACTGGGGCACGAACCCGTGTCCCCTGCATCGGCAGGCGGATTCCCAACGACTGCGCCACCAGGGAAGCCCTACCTTATTTATTTTGACTCTCCATTTCCTCATCTTTGAAGTGGGAAATGATCATTTATACTTCACAGGTGGTTGTGAGGATTATGCAACATATAAAAATTATCTTGTATAGTGCCTGGCGTAGGGTAGGTACTCCATAAGAGGTAGTTTGTTACTATGATTATGAATTATGTTATCAAAGGAGATTGTGGAATTTTGATATCTGAACCATGATTGTACATTAATCATCAACTTTCTGATGTGTGGCATCAACTTTCAGATGAAACCTAATGTGTTTTGCATGTATTCTAAAATCTATTAATACCTTGTACATTGCAGCACTCTCCAAATTGCTACTGAGAAGGTAGTTTGGAAAAGTTTTCCAAAGAGAGTACATTACATACTCTCCTCTGTTTAAGGTCCCAGGTGATAAAAAAATGTATGTTAGAAATTAATCTTAGAAAAACTTAGGGCTTTTTATTTCTATTTCAAAGTATTGTTATATACATGTTGCTTTTAAAATTGTAATCCAACTTAAATATTTTGGGGAACAGGACATATTATAAGTAATGCGTTAGAAATAACTGAATGTTTCTGATATTCCAATGGCTAAAATAGAACAATAAGTCTTGGGCATCAATACAGTAGTTCTTCAACTTTAGGGATCACCAGAATTCCCTAGAGGGCTTATTAAAACACAAATTGCTGGACCCCTCCAGGAGTTTCAGATTCAGTAGGTCTGGGGTGGGACCAAGCATTTGTTTTTCTAGTAAGTTCCCAGGTAATGCAGATGCTGCTGGTACAGGAATGAGCTTAAAGAGCCACCATGTTAGTAGATGCATCTAGGTATTTCAATTCCATTTCACTTTCATCTTTTTTCTCTGTTCTTCCATGTCTTTCCAATTAAATGTCATTAACGTTTATAACATTGACATAACATTTATTGCTATGTGGCCTGGTAGCACCTAAACTTTAAGTCAGATCAGAAGGCAAGCACTGGGACAGTCCCAACACTAATACATGGGCAGGCCAGAAGAACTAAAGAGATCATGATTTCCAAACATTTATTCCACAGAGCTCTAGTCCCAGTGGATACCCCTCCAAGAGAGAGTTCTGCAGCCACAATGTTTTGGGATATCACATAGTGTATCTCCTACTGCCTTAGAGATAGATGATTACAGGAGATACATATCTATATTGACATCTATCTCAGTTGAGATGAAAAACATTTTAATTTGGTGTAACTCAGCATTTTCTGAAATTGGTTGATTAAGGAAAACTCTTCATTTAGCCCTTAATTAACACCTCCTATGTAAGGTCATAGAGTTGAAAAGCCCTTATTTTATGAAGGAGTAAAATGGGGCCATGGCAAATGGTTGAGGATAATAAGAAATGCTTTAAGAACACCATAAATACAATTGCAAATGGCATTTCTGTGTCAAGATTTTGGAGGGAGAAGGTTGGGATTGATCTAATACACAGAGAAAAATAGAGATGAATCGAAGATGCCAATAGCAGGAAACAATGATAAGTCTGAAGGAAGGAAAAAGGAGATGGCTCCTCAAACCATAAGAGATGTTTTCAGTATAATTGGTGTCAAACAGCCTGTGAGGTAAACAGATAACCAATCAACAGTGTTCACCCCCAATGGAATTAGTTCCAAATATTAAGAATTAAAATCATTAAGACTTCCTCTTAATGAAAGAAATCCTGTTATACATGCCAAAACAACAGCATTTCTATGTAAAAGAAAGACTTCTAAATCTTGATCGAGAGTTTACCTATTTCAAATATTATTGAACACAGTAGAAATTGTGTTTATGGAAATAGAAACACAATAGTAAAATAAAAGCAAAAAAATGTTTGAAAGTTCTTGGAGGTACTTAAACTGAGCTAACTGCATGACTCCAGTGAATATATATTTTACTGGTTGAACTTGTAGTTGCTTATGGTTTGAGTGTGTATACTTTCATCTAAGGATGCTCTCAAAGCATGTGAATTATTATGTCTAACTTGACGATTTGGCACCTAATATGCATAAATATATTTAATTCCTATTTTTGATGATTCTATGCTGATCCTTCATTTGCTTTTGCTGATCACAATAAGAAATCAAGGGATGCATAATGTAAATGTGAAAATTATTCTCCTATTTGTAAACAGGTGAGATAGAGCAGAGCATAAATTATAGCCAAAATTATAGGTAAATTTTTCATCTCAGTGTTAACTCACCAATGACTCTAGTTGTATATGCCTATGAGGTCATATAATCAGAGAAGGGTAAGATTCTTTGAGAATCATGGTTATGCATCTTTAAATGCCAAAATAAAGATCCTTTCAAGCCTATCATTTTGTGAACATGGCACAGTCTTGGGCTGCTACTACACTGGCAACTTGTAATGCAAAATTAAACAAAGGTACATACTTCATGACAACCCCCTTTGTATGTACCCTGCAAAAGTCAACTGTATGTGTCCGTAACTGCATTTCAATCTTTCACTGGTTGGTGTAGCAGCTTCAATGTACAATCTAACTAAAATGTTTTCTAAAGCCTATTTTCTTCTACCAACTATCAATTATTTACAAAATTTTATCCTCCTTATTTCACAGAAATAGTTAAAATAAAATAGAAAAAAAAAAAGAAATTAGGGTCAGGAAAAATGCAACTTAAAGTAGAAGGGCAAAACCAGGAGAGGAATTAGAAAGCAGACTCTGGGATCTAGGTCCTTGCGCAGATACTAAAATCTTATAGGCACTAATTTGTTTCTGCACTTCTAGACAGCCAAAACAGAAAAGGAAGTGCTATCAGTTAGAGGTGCTAACTATCTAGCCATGCAGAGGAAGAAAGATTTTCCAGTTCCTTGATTCTGAATGAAATTTCCCACCTAGGATTTCACATAGGGGTGACTGAATGATGTGGTGGGCATACTATCCCTTCAGAAAATAAAATACCAGGTTATTATTGGTATAATAAATGTTTTACCTCCACTGCTATTGTGTTGAGGACTTTATATCAAAGTGCTTATCAGTGAAAGCAATTCTATGGGGGACCCAAGAAAATATGGTTCAGCAAGTAGTTTTCTGATGGCATAGCTTAGCCCAAGGATAACACCTATAATATCTATGATGAATGGATATTCTGTATCTTAGATGTTCTCTAAATTATTCTTCACAAGCATCACTTTTCTCAGCAGGACGTTTGCTAAGACCCAGGCTACAGAAACACTGAGGCTCTGTTTTATTGGCAAGGGCTTACGGTTTACAAATGCCCGAGAGAGGTATTCAGTGTATACTACTACATAAATATAGCTATTTTCGCTGAAAATTATAAAATGAAGAATTATATTTAATCATATCTATCTTGATCTGTACCTTTTCTTTTGAGTGAAGTTTCACTTTTCTTCCCTTTTCCTTCCTGAAGAGATTCTCGATTACCATGCGGGGGTTCTAAACAAAATGCAACACATAATTATCATTGATGATTTTCTTCAATATCCTGGGCTATGATTTGTAAGCAATCAAATGCTATTTCTCAAAAACAGTTATGTTTGTGAACTGCCTAAAATGGCTTAGGCCTTTACTGTGAGTTAAAATTAATCTGAAGACAGACTGTGGATTGAAATTTCTTGAATGACAACCCTGATAGTACTATTCTATTTTGTGACATTGAGAAGTGGAGTCCTAAGCTTAATATCAACATTTGGTAGTGAATTTGATTGTAAACTCTTTAGTGCAATATAGTTGTAGAATCTTAAAAGTTAGTCACAAGTCCATTTGAAGCAGATGGCTCTATTTGGATATAGTTCACTGGAATGATCCCTATACAATAAGACAACTGGGTCTGTGACGAGAATGATGCCAAAACACCTTGAAGAAGAGTTAAATAACCACATTGCTTTGCTATGGAGCATGCTTGAACTTCTATTGACCCCACACTTGGTTGCCTTGTGACTTCTACATTCCACTGTGCATTGACTGTAACTTGTAATGCAAAGGATGGTTTGGGAATATATACGCTGGGTTCCCCGGAATCTAATTCAAAAATATATTGGAAAGGGGAAAATGGGAAACTGATGAACTGGAGGTCAATAAGATGTCCCAAATTATAATCAGTTCTTTGAAAAAAATCACTACATCCCACATAATTTACCAAACAAGTTCGGTGGTCTTCCTCTCTTTGCCCTGGGCTACAGTTTTTTGTTTTTGTTTTTCCTTCATTGGAAGAATGCACATATGGGACAATTTAAATGCTTGTGATGGAGAGATCATCTGATCTAGTCTTTGTATTTAGAAGTGTTAGTTATAAGAATGTGTAAATACATAACTCATATCACTTACATTTAAACATCTCAGCTCCAAAAACCAAGATTCCATAGAAATAAGACAAGGAAAGGATTAACCTTGAAACTTTGTTAACCTCCATAAAAGGACTTCTAAACATCAAAATAGTTGAACACCAAACTCATTCATAAATAAATAAATAAATCCAACATTTGAATTAGTTCCTTTTTTTTTCTTAGAAACAAGTTTAATAAAAAAAGTCTAGATAAGCTCTTAGTTCCTTTAATAACAATACTCTGGGTAACCAACCATTGCTCTAAACTTTAGCAAAAGGCAACAGCAAAGAGGGTAAAAATAGAGATACCTAAGATGTTGAACTTATAAAATATTGTGAGCAAGTCTAATTTCTGCTGGGGATAGCATGCACTCTGCCTATTTTTAAAAATTATTTCCAAAATGTATTCTGAAATTGCAAAATATATTCCTAGCAGCATGGATAGCAAGCACTACCATACTCTGTCACACTCAGAGCTTGAGTTTTAAATTAAATTCTGACATTTGGTAGTAGACTTGATAATAAACCCTTTAATGGGACATACCTGTGAAGTTTTTCAAATTTAATCTCAAGTGCATTTGAAGCAGATATAAAATACAGAACTGTAAAAAATTAATAAACAGAAAGCACAAATAAATAGAGTCAGGAAACCAGAAGGGGGAGCTCTCATGCCCTAAGAGGACAGCATTGCCCAACAGGAGGAAGGAAGACTCCTCTTCTTTCCTGGCAAGGACTCAGCCAATGAAAAGCCATGGACTCATCAAGTACTGTGGCCCTCCCAACTTCCTTTTCCCCTCTATAGAAGCATTCTCCTTCCCTTGTCATGCGGAAACTTGCACATGGCTTGCCATGGTTGCAGACCCCGAATTATAATTTCCTGCTAATTCTGAATAAACCCATCTTTGCTGGAGAAATATCTGGCAGTCTATTTGTTTCAGGTCAACAGACTCATATACAATGTAGAACTATATTTGGACAAAATGACTTTTAGTACTTAGTGTACTATGCTTCCTTCTTTACCCTATTTCCACCCTTTTTTTTTTTTAGTAAATAATTTCTCTTTTCTTCTCAACTTTTAAAGAAGATTGTAATTGGATGTTTGCTTTGGGCTTGTTCAGAAGCCTTAGGTTTTTAGTTCTGCAAGTATGTTCTTTTGAAAAAAAACCTGTAAGTTATTTATATAAAAATAAACAAACCTGGGAACTCCCCTTCCTAAAATCATTTATCCCAGCTTCCCTGAGCTGTAAGGGCAGCGCAGCCTGTGCTATTGCCTCATCAACGTCTACTAGCACTGAGATCTCCTTGCAGTGATGCGTTGCAGTTGGAAGGCAGTAACTGGGCCCCTGGGGATTAATTCTTCTATATATTTTTAAAGATCAGGCACTAACCCGGCCCTTGGTGGAAAAAAGAGACAGATACAACCTCTCTTTGAAGCAACAATAGCTTTATTATTCATCCAATGCGCTGTATTCAAGTATACAATTTTATTTAATGTCACGAGCAAACTTAAGAAATTTAAAGACTGAACCGTGTTGTAACCAGAAATGCTAAAGATGGGTTTCAGGGAATGGCTCCAATCCACAGATACTCCTGACTGTGAGGCCGAGGGGAGGAAAGGGAGGGGAGGCCACGGCCATAGGTTAAAGGCCTAGATGGGTAACTCCAGGCTCCCTTGAGCCTCTGTGGAAACTGTCTTCCCTGGCTAAACAGCATTTTTAAGGTTTCCATTTGTCCTACAGACCACTGCTTTGTTTTTCTAACGGGGAAAGTATGTATGGTTAATTAATTGCTTTGTGCTTTATTGTTTCATGTGATAAAATATTTTTTTTAGAATTTGTGTATTTTGCCTTTAGTTAAGCCCCATTTTATTGAAGTACAATGGTCTTTAATAGACCATAATATATGTTATTAAAGTTTCCAAATGAATTTGTTTAATATAAATAAATCTAATTAAAAAAATCAGACCCATCTCAAATCTCCATGAAGTAGAAATATTATGGAGTTTAGAAATGCAATCATGACACAATATCAAGAATACCTAGGTAGACTTGTGTAACTGCACAGCCAGCTACTTACAAAGCTAAAACCAGCTACTAGAGCCACATTTGTTTCATACACACAGCACCAAACAGATCCTGGCATTCTCCCAATATCACACATTTCAACAATTGAGGATTTTAGTTTTGTCATTATACTGTCTACCACGTAACTTAATGGTCCTTAGTGGTTTAAGGTAAAAAATATTCTCTATACCAACTCTATTCATGTATGTTATATATTATAAATATACAAGTTTACTGAGATGTCAGGTGCTTGTTTCTACCCTTTTATAATCACATAGCACTGAAGAGTGACAGTTACGTATAAATTTTAGTATCTAAAGAATGCTATTGGTATGTTTCCTTATTCCTGTGGACAACAGTTTGTGCTAACTCTCATTTTCTGAAGATGGTCTTGCTTTTTACATAAACACAACTCTATCACTCTGCAAATAGACGTCTGTCCTGATCTGCTCTAAGCTCCTTCTGGTATTCTCTGCGCCTTCCCTCCTCTCATCTGTGGTCTTATTCTAATCAGTAGATCTGGGTGTGAGGACTCCACATTCCTTCCCACACAGTAAAGTACCTCCGCTTTGTGACCGCTGTGCTCTCAGTGACTACTGCTTTTCCTCTTCATCAGAGCAGACAGCTTGCTTTCATATGACTGAAATTGCTCAAAGCCTGAATCTAGATAAATGGACTGGTACTATAATTTATAATTCTTTTCTAAAATGAAAATGAGAAACTGGCAAACAGGATTAGCAATCGTTCTGTCAATCACCTGATGCTGGTTTTCCTTTTGCAGCAGGAGTTTTGGAACGCTCACGCTGACTGTGGACTTCCTTCTCTTTTTCTGGTTCAGGAGGAGGGGGGAGAGGTGATGTAGCCTCAGTTGGGGAAACTTCTTCTTTTTCCTCAGCTTCCTTTTCTTTTAATTTCTTTTTCACTTCAAAAGGATGATAAGAATGGACTTTTATTAGTGGCTCCAGACACCTACTATTTCACTTGAACTAAGATAAACCTAAATTAATATAAAACTGCTCTTACTGAATTAGGGCGAACTTCATGTTTTAGGGATCTCCTTTAAATCATTCAGTCCTTAAAACTAAGATTTGAAGTCTTCTCTGCCTGGTTAGAAATACCGTTTACCCTGCCTCTGATGGGGATGATGATGATGATGATGATGTGTGTGTGTGTGTGTGTGTGTGTGTGTGTGTGTGTGTGTGTGTGTATCAGGTGGGAAGGCTTGTTGTGCCATGTGTAAAACCAACAATCTAGAAGTAGCTGGTGTGTTGCGATAGAAAAATAAATAATTATGTCAAAATTTCCAGGGGAAAAGCAAGGTGAAAAAGCACAAAGAGAAGATGTCAGAAGGACACGGAAGGGAAAAGAAATGTGCGGCACCGACATCTAGGGGTAAATACATATGAAGCATTTAGAATGGTGCTCAGTACACAACTAAGTCTTAGCATTTCATTCTTTCATGCAGCAACTACTTATTGAATCTGAGTTGTGCCGTGAAGAAAAGGAAGGGTTATAACAAGGTAAAACTACACTAGTACTGTAGTAATAATAATAATACGAACAATGCTAGGCAGAATTGTGGTTGCCAGAGATACAAAAGTAAAACAAAAGAGAAAAATCACTGCCTTGTGAAGCTAAATAGGACAGAGTAAAGGGGGTCAGGAGTGCTGTGGGGCAGCTCTTAAAGTTTATTTAACCAGAGTGCTTTGCATGGTAGACCCGCTGAGAAGGTGGCATCTGAGAAAAGACTTGAACAGGTTCAGGGAATGTGTGCTCCAGGCAGGGCAGACAGTCAGCCCGAGGGGCTTGAGGGGCGGAGCAGGGCTGGTTCCCGAAGGTCTAGGCTCCTATCGTTGTTATGGCCCTTTGCCTTTCGGGATTCAGGCTCACCCTTCCCAGCATGCCCTCCAGACCCTCCCTGACTTCCCAGCCCTCCACCCTGGAAACGGCCGCAACTTTACCCCTGTAGCAGGGGCAGTGAATAACTGCACCCATGTATGGCTTTTTTTTTTTTGCGGTACGCGAGCCTCTCACTGCTGTGGCCTCTCTCGTTGCGGAGCACAGGCTCCGGAGGCGCAGGCTCAGCGGCCATAGCTCACGGGCCCAGCCGCTCCGCGGCATGTGGGATCTTCCCGGACCGGGGCACGAACCCGTGTCCCCTGCATCGGCAGGTGGAATCTCAACCACTGCGCCACCAGGAAAGCCCCATGTATGGCTTTTATATCCATACTCCCTTTGCCCTCAGATTATTCTTTTCAATTCAGCAAGGCAAGGAGGCTTCATTCTATTAGATTTTTTTTTTCAAACTGGATTTTTTTTCTGATTATAGAAGTGATATATAATTATTTTTTTAAAAATTCCCACAATTTAGACAAATAAGCAGAAAGAGAAATTTCCTGTTGACTCTTTGTCATCCTTCTCCCTCATCAAGGATTGTACGGCTAAAGAGAAAACCACAGGCCCCAAATGGCATCACTTGTGCTAAATAAAGCCCACGATACCAAACCTAGACTTACTACCTGCCTCAGTTGCAGTTTCTACCTTCTTCAGAAATGTAATTTTAATCAACCAGCTTGGAATTTTCTGGTCAGCGCTAATGAGGTGATCTGTCATGTGGGTCCTCTCTATATATCCCCAGCCCCGCAAAGAAGAGGCAATCTGCATGGTAAAGACACCTGCAGTTCCCTTCCTCCAAAAAGAAGATGTCCTGGCCCAAAATAAACCTTTTTTTTTTTTTCCCCTTTTGCTAATGACTTCCCTGCCCCACCCTCCTATCTAAAAAAGCCTTCCATTTGTACTGTTCCACAGAGTGCCCTCCTAGTTGTTAGATGGGATGCTGCCCAGTTCATGAATAGTTGAACAAAGCCAGTTAGAGCTTTGAATTTACTGGGTTGAATTTTGTTTTTTCTTAGCATATATTGTCAGACTCTTTTCTGTGCCTACATATTTAATAATAAACATACTTTTAAAACCAAAAAAGGACAATTTAAATATAACCTGATTTCCCCTACTTAACAGTATATTATGATCATTTTTAAACAGCAGAATATTTATAGAAGTACCGTATCCTTTTATTTTTTGTTTTTAGCTTAATCAGGATGTTTAATAGAGAGCACTGGGCTAGGTAAATGTTTATTATTTTAATGACAAACTATTCATTAAAAATAATTAACTGATTGGAATGTAAATCTTAAATAAGTGGCAGTAGAGTCTGTTAATGTAATAAGTGATCAGAATGTAAAATCTTTAAGAAAATGTTGAAGTGAGTCTGATAGCTGGCAAAAACACTGATTCTAATTGGTAGATGTTTGAAGCTACAGCCTAGAATCAGTTTGCTTTTGCCTCCCAATCAAGACCCTAGAGGTTTCCTCCCTCCTCTCAGCCTAATTTCCGAGTGTTAAATAACATGTTAAGTCTCTTATATAATATATGGGTTGATTTTTGTTTTGTCTGAAAGCTTCACATGGGTGTTTTTGGGGAGCAGACATTTTGATATGGGTGCTTGTCTAAGTGTGAGCTCCTGGGTCCCCAAGGTGACTGTGGCTTAGATATGCACTATTTTGGTGTCAGTTCACCGATACATTATAGTAGTTAGGTCATAAATCTAGGGATGGGAGACAGCATGCTACCAAGGCAGTTTTAGAATTCTTGTGATATTAAATTTGACCATTTTTTATTATACCAAGAAATTGCAGTTGTCAATATAGTCAGGGGTGATTGATAAACAAAAAGGAAAGATTTATTTCTGAATTCATTTCTCAAAGGTAAGATCTCCATTGAAGTCTGGCATTGGCAGTGTATGAGATTAAAATTCCTTTCAATGACAAATTCCAATAATACTATGAAAAGTTAATGGGCAATTACTATTGGTTGAATGAAGGAGGAGGGAGGTCGGGATGGTTTAATGTAGGTGAGATGCACCCAGGAGCAGGCTTATAAATAAGTAGTTAATAGTCAGTAAATTCATACCAACACAAGAAGATTTGGGGGGAATAATCTGCCTAGTGTTTTCATCCTAAAAGGATAATTCACTCATTGTTTCCTTATAATGCTGAGGTCAACAGATTGAAATCTATAACATCCTATAACATCCTTCTCTATAACATCCTTAATTTTAACTCTGCTATTTTTTTCACCTGAAAACAACCTTTCAGCAAGATGATCTCTTTTGATTAAATTAAATTAAAAGGAAGAAAGAAAAATCTTTTATTTAGAAACATCTGCAGTGGAAAGCTAAAATCAGAGGTAGAAGATACTTATAGATGGTATGATCCAAAGAGAAGAGAGAAATTTGCAATCGCATTTTCACTTCCTCCTAAATTCATTAAAACCACACATTTTCATTATGTAAGCTCAAAATTATAGAGAACTGTAATTACCTTTATTCTCTTTTTTCATTATTTCAGTCATAAACGTTTCCTTTACTTTTTGGCACAAAGACTGCTTATCTATGTCAGCATTAATTTTTATCAAAATGTTTTCTGGCTCCGTAAACCATTGCTCCAATAAAGGCCAGTTGTCCAAGAAGCCTACAATTCTGCAAAACCCAAATGTTATATGAATATAGCATATTGACTGAAAGATTAGAGTAACATTAAGCATGATTTATCTGATGAATGTAATGAAAAAATAAGCTGCCAAAAAAAATCTGAAAAAGCAACTTTAAGAAATCTACAGGCAATGAAATACTATCCACTTTAAAGAAGAAATCATTTAATGCTGTCTAGACATATATTTTGGGGTATATGAATGAGGAAAAGAAGATTTGGCAATTCTGTCATTTCAGGAAACCTTTAGTGTGGGTTCACGTCTCTAAGTGAAGATCTAAGGAAACATCACCTATACTCATAACAGACTAAACCCTTCTGATGGTGGCTACAGCCTGGGCCATATAGGTCATCTACTTTTTCTTAGAGAAGTTAAAGAGACCTTTGTGTAAGTATAGATGGTTCTGACTTATTTGCTTTACTCAAATATACTCTTGGAATGATTTTTGAAACAGCCTTGTCTTCCAAGAGTAGACAGGCTTAACGTAGCTCAAATTCCTCTTCCCTGGTTCACTTCATATTTTTAGAGTTCTAAAGGTTTCAAAAAATTGTCTAATTTTGTCTAATTTTTTTTTCCAATGAGCAAATCGCATACAGTTGAAAGAAGGTTTTTTAAGCATAACTTCATTTTAGTAGCACAGAAGTGGTTTTAGAATTACACTCTATAGTCTGATGCCTAGCTCTTTGACATTCCACGATCTTCCTTGGCATTTGCTGAATGAGGGCTGAATTAGGATTCCATATAATGAACTTGTAAGTTCATGTAGCCATAAAGGGAAATGTTGCCTGATTTAATTCTTTTCTTCCCAGACTATGATGACTTGCGCTCTGAATATAAAAGCTAACACATAAATATTTCACTCAACATCAAAGCTACTTAGTTTTGTTTTACCTGTAAAAGACTGAATGCTAAGAAATACATTTATTTTCTAGATCTGATGATTCCAAAGTGACTAGTTGTCAGTCTGTTCAAAGGGTAAGAAACAAGAAGCAAGACATTGCGTTTTAAACTAACCTATGCTGTATTTGATCTCTTAAATTCTGGTCTTCATCCACATCTTGGTTTTTAGCAGCTACACGTTGATTTATGTCTTCATGAGGAGTTTCACTTGAAAATGCTTCAGCTATATTATGGAAATTACTTAATTAGACAATTTGCTAAAGCAGTCAAAGTTGCAGTAGCACTGCTAAAAGGTACTGATACAAGAAAGTCAAACAGACATGGTCCTGCCTTTGGTCCAATATTAATGAAAATGTTTAACAAAATGTTGAAAAAGTATAGTTTTGGGATCAGAATTCAAATTTCCCTTGGAAATTGGGGAAAAGGAGGTAAAATACAACATTAAAGAGGAGCTGTAGTTTTAAGGTAGAGCGTCTTGGGACTGACCTTGAAGAGATGAGAATAAAAAATGATGGTTTGTCATAAATAACAAATTAGGAAACAATTAGAAAATCAACACCATGCTGTAAAAGCTAAGAATGAAATAGCAAGGTGGCCATAAAGTCAAATATGCAACTTATTTGTGGATATATTACAGTACAATAAAGCGATTAATCTTTCTTTCTAAACTTTATGATTTTTCTAGAAGAGACATAAAGGAATATACGACAAGAGACCAAAACCAAAAACGATCTCAACTTCTCTGATTGAGTCTTATTCAGGATTAAGGTGCAAAGTCCAGAGTACTCATGAATTCAGAATAAATGGAAAATCATAAAGAGGAAAAAAACCCTTGAACTAGATTAAAAGGAATTAGATTACTCAGTCAATGCAAGAGAACATTGAAGAGCGAATTAGTAGTGTTCAAGAAAATGAAGGACCTTCACAGGATATAGCAATCGATTGTTCTCCCTTTACATTCATGATAGAAAAAGAGGAAATTAAGTATTATAAGTAATTTAGAAATGACTTAAGGTATATGGGAGGATATGCATAGGTTCAATGCAAATATCACACCATTTTATACAAGGGACTTGAGCATCCTTGGATTTTGGTATCCGAGGGGGTTCTGGAATTAATCCCCTACGAATGCTGAGGGGAGACTGTATTCCATTATTTTATATTCACAACAAAACTTGTGAAGTAGGATTGTGATTCTAAAATTGTCCCAAATGGCATAGTTCATAAATGACAGAGAAAGGATTTGATTCCAGTCAATCTAATTCCAAGCCCTGAACTTCTTTTTAATTTTTAAATGATTTCTTGAACTATACCTGCCCAAAAGAATGCATACATGATTATACACCTCAATGACTTCCAAAACTGAAAACAGCACCCAGATCAAGAAACAAACATTATCAGCTCTCTCATAACAAACATATGAAGCCCCCTCATATTTCTTTACAGTCACTATAAGTGACTAAAGTTATCCATCCAGAGCCTGCACTCAAAGCCTCTCAGTACCTCTCCCCATATTATGAACACCGCTGTTCCCTCTCAGGCTGACCAATGGCCCAAGGCACTGGCTAAAAACCCAGGCAGCCACTACTCTTCCCTTCTGACAAAAGCTTATGCTCCCACACTGGCTGAACCTTCTCCTTAGGTCTCCTGGTCTCCTACCAGCTGGCTTTGAGTCTGGGCCACTCCTCTCTGCCCAGCCCTGGCAGGACTGAGGTTCAGTCTTTGAGGTCGCTTGGCTTTGGTTGCATGAAGGCTGCTTCCCTGTGATGACATCCTTCAGGCTTCCCCATGGACCGCAAGCATTGCAGGGCCATGCTGCAGGCAATGCTGGTGACTGGGCTCCCACACCCCAGCCCAGGCCTCAGGACCCCAGCCCACTTGTCTGGGAGGAGGAGAGAATAACACCTTTATTTTGAAAATCTGTCCTCCTTTGGCTTATATGACATTACTCTCCCTGGATTTTTTCCTTTCTCTCTAGCTGCTGCTTCTAAACACTTCTTCCTTTGCTCTCCCCACTGGCTGTCTTGGCTGTCATCCTGGGTATTTTTTAAAATACACTTTTCTTCCTAGATGATTTGTCTTACCTTCAAGCCCTTAACTTTAGTACACACTTCCCTCCTGACATCGAGACCCATTTATAGAACTGCCCTCTGAACATCTCAGCTTAAAAGTCCCATAGGTACCACGTACTTCAAGTTCAACATGTCCCTAAAGAAACTCTTGTGTTTCTTTCCATATTGTCTAAGTGAATGGTATTATCATTCAAAAAATTGTGCCAGTCAGCAACTTGAAGTCACCCTGTTCTCCCTGCACTAAATTCACAACAAAATGAATGCCCCCATCCCCACTGATCAGTAAGTTCTATAGTTTCCCCCTAAATAGCACCCGAAGCTGACTCTTTTTACCTTGCCTCTCTAGCTGTCTTAATGCCTTTGTTGCTTTTCAGATGGTGATAGTTTTATAACTCATTTCATTGCTTCCAGTCTCACTCCCCTTCCAATGCATCCTCCACACTGCAGCTAGAATGACCATTACGAAAAGCATATTGAATTGCATTAAATCTCAGCTTTAATAGAATTCGGTGACCTCACATGGCTTCAGGATAAAGTTCAAACACTTTAACTTGGGGCAAGACTTTTCAGCTGGCCCCTGCCTACCCTCCAGGCTCATTTCTGTCACTCTTCCACACCCTGCTGCCTCTCAGTCCTAATGATAAACTTGCTGTTCTCTAGATGGACCCTGCTTGCCGATTCCCTCGCCCTTCCTCCCTGTCTTGGTCTGGTAAATCTCTTCCCATGCTGGGCTCACCTAGTATAGCATATAAGTGACTATATTATAATAATCAGCTTACTTTTGTTTCTTCTCCCACTACATTGTCAATGACTCGAGGACAGGGACTTGCCCTTCATTTCTGTACTGTCAGTTCCTGGCATGTTATAAATGTTAGATAAATATTTACTAGTGGCACCCTTTTAGCTCCCATCACTCTATAACAGTGTTATCTGATAAGACAGCTCTTTCTGAGATGATGAAAATGTTCTGCATCAGTGCTGTCCAATATGATAGCCACTAGTCGCATATGTATATGAAATGTGGTCAGTGTGACTGAGGAACTGAATTTTTAATTTATTAATTTTAAATCATTTAAATAACCACCTGTGGCTATTGGCTGCCTTGTTGGAAGTACAACTCAATACTATAACTCCTTGGTTCCTTAGCTACAATTTCCACTAAATTCTTTGAAGGCAGGATCCATTTCTTCTTTATTACAGAATCACAGTGTCTGGCATTTAGCAAGCACGCAATAAATAATAAGTGAATATGTGAATGAACAAGGTATTTTGGAAGGATAGAACTTCATCTGTCCAAAAGAGTTCAGGTGGGGTCTTGCTTAAGATGAGGAGAGCAAATTGGCAAAGTGATCTTTCAATGGCCATTCCAATCTTATATTCTTAAAAAGAAAAACCTTAAGATATGTAAGAATCACACTTTATCTTAACTTAAAATACTTGAACATAAAAGCTGCAGATAGATTTTCAAAGTTGTGGACATATTTAGCCTACTCATTTCTGACCAAACATGTAAGAACTATAAACTCAATGATTTCATACAAATTTTTGTGATTTAGAAGAACCTAATCTAGTAGTTGGCTCAGTTCACTTCAGACCTAGAATATATATGATTAGAAATACATATAAAAATAAAAAAATTAATAGTGCTTTACCACTAAGTTCTGAGGGTAGATAAATAAGATTATTTATGTGTATATGTACAAAAAACTTGACAAAAAAAATTCTCCCTGTCGTAGTGAATAAAGGGCAATTCTGAGCCTAGTTATAAGTAAGTGGTCTAGAATTAAGAAATTAAACTAGTTAGATGCTAACATCAGCTTTGATAAATTTTCCAGAACCATTTGTCATGTAATTTTGATAGGGGATTGAAAGAACTCACACTGGATTGAGTAGATTTCTTGAAAAATTTGTGCCAATTGGTTTCCTTCTATTTTTTGAAACACACAACAAATGCTTCCTAGGGATCCTCAAGAGGGTAGGCAAAACTTCTAAGGCCCTTGTAGGATTATAATCAGCTTTCAGGGACCATCTCACCCACAGGTCTTTGTGTGTACTTAATAATTCGTCATATCTTGAAAGCAAGTCAGACTGATTTGAGTTCAGGGCCTTATTCTGTCAGTAGATGGCCATGGATTGGCAGTATTCTTTGCCAACCGTCAGATGATCCTGAACAGGGATGAGAATTTGGCTGAACAAGCAGAATCCTCACTACTGTCAGCATAGCTCCCTTGTATGGAGAGAAGTAAATTCTCCCTTTTGAGATCTGATGGACAGCATCCAGTTTAAACTACTGGGCCCAACAGCTGAAGTCATATCTAATGGCTTTGTCATTTTATTTAAGTAAACAATGAAAGGAAGATCTCAAGAGTTTACAAACTCAAAATAAGGAAGAGTGTGACCTTGGACGAGTCAAGTGCTCATGCTTTAAATTTCCACCTATAAATAAAGGCACTGGAATAGATGATCCCCTAAGTCTCTCCTAGCTGCGAATGTCATTGTGTTAGTAGTAACAGCAATAATGAAAGAATGAAGTTACCACTTGTTAAAGGGCAGTTTTCTAAAAAGGTAAAATCAAGACACTCAAACAAACGTAAAATGACATCATCTAATTTTTCAAGTAATGAGGGAACCAGTAAGGTGTGATGTTATAACTAGTACAAATGACAATCTGAATAACAGACCTATTTACAGGTAGTCAGGAGTGCTGAAATAGATGGTAATAGATGAAAGACTGGTTACTATGTATACAGCAATGTAATATTTGGAATCATCTTTTCAAAGTATAGAAATTAATTTTATCTGAATTAAATCAAATTCATTTGCATGTTCATGAACCAGAATCATTCGAATTACTATTAGTCTCCTACAATTTATAGTTACAGAAGACAATGTAACTATAACTCTCTGAAACCAGACACTCCTCAGGGTCCAAAAGACAGTACTCAACCTTCTATTGAAAGGGTATCCAATAAACTTTTGTTCATTTCAAAGTCTTCCACTATTTTTCCTAGCGGATACTATGTGTCTAGTATCATGTACCAGATTCTATCCTAAATGTTTAACATTTATCTCATTTAATGCCTGTGATATTGTGATATAATAAGAAATATATATTTGGACTTTGGCTTCTGACACAGAGCTCTGAAAACGCTTGTAATTTCCTGACTGATAGAGGTAAAAGGAGCATTTATTTTTATTCATAATATACCCCTTTCAACTTTATCTGAGTTTATGTCAAAGAGGTGACTCTTGGATGGTAGGACCTGTTGCCTGAGAAACCAAGTGACTCGAGGGCTAGAACTTTCAGTCCTACCCCCTGATCTCTAAGGAGGGGAAGGGACTAGAGACTGATCACCAATGCTCAGTGATTTAGTCAGTCATGCCTACATAACGGAACCCCCATAAAAACTCTAAAGAAGGGATTCAGAGAGCTTGTGGGTTGGTGAATGCATCCACGTGCCAGGAGTGTGGCACCCCCCGAAACTCCACGAGGATAGAAGCTCCTGAGCCTGGGACTCTTCCAGACCTTGCACTGTGTACCTCTTCATCTGGCTGCTCATTTGTATCCTTTATGGCATTCTTTATAATAAAACAGTAATAGTAAGTAAAGTGTTTCCTTGAGTTCTGTGAGTCATTATAGAAAATGATCAGACCTGAGGAGGGGTCATGGAAACCCCCAATTTGTAGTCAAGTCAGACAGGAGTGTGGGTAACCTGGGGATCCACTACTTGAGACTGGCATCTGAAGTGGGGAGAAGTCTTGTGAGACTGAGCCCTTAACCTGTGAAAACCTGTGATAACCCTGGTGAGTTAGTGCCAGAATTAGCCTAAATTATAGGACCCCCAGTGGGTGTTTTTCAAGAACTGGAGAACAGCGTGGTATGGAAAACCCACACACCTTTGGTGTCAGAAGTGTTGTGAGTAAAGAAGCAGTTTTCCTTTAATATCCAAAACAGTACAATGAAGCATTCTATTATATAGGATGTGAAATGGAGGTTTAGAAGGATGAAGTACCTTTCCCAAGGTCAAATGCCTAATAACCTGGAAAGCCAGGGTTCAAGAATATGTGCTTTTACCCATAACCACTGAATTTGTGGAATAAAGTAATATTTTCATTTCAACAATGACAAGTAGTTAAATAAACCAGGAATCTTGGCAAGACTATTTGACCCCAGTGTGGAAGGACTGCAGCCAACTGATACCTGCTCCTCAGTTAACACGCAATCCAAGGGAAGGATGTTACCAGATGCTTGCTTGCAGCACCAGTGTGGTTCATGAGTTTCATTTGGGTGGCACACCAAGATGTACTAGGCAGCTACAAGAAGCTCCTCCACGTATGAAAGCCTCGAAAAGGAGGGCGCCTCTCTGCCAGGGGGGCTGCCAAGTTGATGGAAGGGTTGAATGAGATGCTTGTAGTTGGCATGGAATTCTCCACGAGCTCCAGGCTTGGGCTTCAGTGCTGAACACTGACGGAGCCCCAGGAGGCAACTGTGCTGGACTAGGTAATTCTTTGGAAGCCTAAATGGATTCTTTATTATCCACTTATAATTGTAAATGGGAATATTCACCATTTCAGGCAAAGAAAAATAAAGAGCTCTGAATTATAGAAAAGAATATTTTAAAAAGGTGTCCAGCTTACCCATGATGTCATTCATGCGATTCAGTGAGGAATTATCTGAAATATCTAATAACATGACAAAATCCAATGCAGAAGCGGGAAGAGGCACTTCTCTGGAAGTTGTATGGTCAACAGCCAATGTGGATATTTGTGATTTCTTTCCCTCCAGTTCTATGAGGTTTCTGTTGCAGCCTGTGAGTGCTTCCTCCAGAAGCTTCGCTTGGTTTAATGTCATTGGAAAGCCATCCAGGACCCAGCCTTTATATAAAGGTATCTGACTAAATCAGGAAAGGACAAATCATTAACATTTTGATAGACACAAGTCCTTTAGGAATAATAACACAGTGAATCTTGCCTTTATCTTTCTTTCAATTTCACAGCAACCTCCTTCTGCATGAATTTTATTTCTTTACAGCCAGAATTAGGTTTCCTAATGTACCACAATCGCTCCCTTGCTCAAAATCCTTCCGTGGGTCCCTGCTGCCCTCCAAATCTATTCTAGAAGCCATAACACGGTATTTAAAATGAACTGGCCACAACTTACTTCCCTATAACTTCTTCTCTCACAATTTTGAACCATTCACTTTGAACACACCGATCTCCTCCCTGTTATGTGAGTATAAATCGTACTTCCTAGCTGGGTTCATAGGCTGTTCCTCTTTAAAATCTCAATTTCCTCATCTATACAGCGGGATAACATAACACACCTCACAAGATGCTGGTGAGGGTGAACTGAAATGACACATTTTGAGAACCCAGCACAGAGTGTAGCATATGGTGGATACTCACATCGCCAACCTGGAAACTTCTTCCTACCCCACCCAATCCAGCATGGAGTCATAACAGCCTGATCTGAACTCCTCTGGACTCTCAACCACTGCGCCACCAGGGAAGCCCCAACTCTTATCTTTCTTGACAGAAAAATCCAAGTGAGTCTTCTGTATCTCAGTTAGATTATAAGTTGCTAAAGGATACAGGTCATTTCTTTGGTTTTTGTACTCAGTGCAGCATCCTCTATAGAGAATAGGTGCTCCAGGAATTATTTTAGTTCTTTAAATTGGAATAAAACTTCAACTTTGCTCTTCCAAAACCCTTCAATGATGTAAGATTAAGATTTTGATTTTTGGATAAAAAGTTATGATTTCATTTCTTTCTCTGCTAAAACTCATTTAAACAATTAGAATCCCTTTCTAAAGGCTTGGAAGTCTGCTTTGGTGCCTGTACATGATCCTTCTATCAGTGTGGCAAGGAGGAAGGGGGGAAAACCAAAGTTCAGAGAGGTTTTATTACTTGTTCAAAGTCATAAAATTGCACGTGACCCCAAATCCAGTGATCTTTCCACAGTATCAAGCTGCCTTCAAGTCACTGCTCCTATTACCCCTATTAGGCTACGAAGAGAAAGGAAAGCCTGCATTTTGCTTTGATAATTTGTCCAGAGTGTGGTAAGCATTCTGCACAGAATGAGTTTGTTGATTCATTGGCCTCAGCTAGAGGAGAGAAATTTCTTGAGCACTTTACCAGGTCTGAGGGACCTCTTCTCCCACCTCCAGTCTCAGGAGCTACTTCAGAGGGAGGAGAAGGTCAGGGCCGCACTTGTCATGCTGTAGTGTGAGGACACCAGACAACAGGGAGTGAGGAGGCCTGGGCTTTGGCTCTCGCTACGCCACTAACCAGATACGTGACTGGATTGCCTAACTGAGCTGCCACGTGCCTTCCTTTCCTCACTGAAAAAGGATGCATTTGGACTAAATGAAAGGATGTCAAACGGATGACAGTTCTCTAACGGTGCCTCAGGGGCAGAGGGGATGACGGTAGTGGTGGTGGTGGTGGGAGGGTAGTGGAGTTCTGGGGATGGGGTGTAGACACTCCAACTTCAGTGAAACCACAGCTAAGATCTGCTTTACAGCTGATGCTTTTCATACAATTTTCTTTGAACAAGGACTCCCATGGCTTATTCCAGTACTGAAAAATGTTGCAACTATTAGAATGAGATCCCTTGCAGCTTTGAGAATAGCATCACTCACTGTAGCCCAGTTTCTTCAGTGTTGCATTCAAAGAGTAATCAGTCCAAGATACATCACAACTGAGAGGCAACTTAAATCTTCAATGAGGTCTCTTAAGAAAACTCTAAAGGGGGAGTCCATTCCAGATGCCTGGCAAAACTTCTCCAAAACCTCCTGTTCTCACATCTCTCGGTCTTAACGTTTCTCAGACAGCAGGGCTACCCCAAACCCCTCACTCACTCGAAGCTCTGCAACACCCTGCAACAGGAGCCTTGCTGATTCCTTTTTCCAGCCTGTTCAGCCTCATTTCTTTATTACACGGATCAACGGAGCACCTATGGCTTCTTTTAATTTCTCTCTTTTCTGTATTGTAAAGGAGGGCTGAGGAGAATCCTCTATCCTTAGAAAGGAGGAATTATAATATTATAGCCTACTTAAATCTTGTCTTTACCCTTATTGCACATCATCTCTGTGCTATGCATATATGTGAGTCCTTGCCTGTGAAACCTCTACTTTCTCATGGCCTTCCTACCCTGCACTGCCCAGCCTTTGGGTCGCAGGGTTCACTCCCTCCTCCAGAAACACAAAATGAGGAAGCACACTGGCCCGTGACCACATAGTTAGGGTCTCTCTTCTCCAAATCCCTTGGCTTTCCCAAGTATCTAATTTCTCCTTGAATTCCCCACACAGGATAGAACTTAACCTGAATTCACATCTGGGTGAATGAAGTCAAAGTTGGTAAAGGGTGGGGCGGGGGAGTGAAATATAGACATGTAACTCACAAAATTTATCTTTATCTTGCTGTGTTTTCTTAGGTAAATTCATTAGATGCTGAACATAAAAATATTTCTGTATTATTCTTTATACAACTCTATTTGATAAAGAACATATTAAACAGATATAAAAGAGAAAAGTGTGATACATACTTAATAGCATTTACCATGATGCTGACTAGCAATGTATCAGATATGCTCTTTCCTTTCTTCAGCAACTTTTCTGATTTTGCACCAAGCTGAGCGCGCACAGTGAGCTGTGAAAATAAACAATGGTAGGGGACAGCTAACTTAAAAGTCAGATTCCAAATATTTGGAGGGAAAAAGATTAAATGGTCGTGTTCTCTGGTGAAGACACTTGTGATCGTTTAGCACAATTTTGGAATCAGCCAAGCGTTTAAGGAAAATGTATATGCAGATTTCGGGGCTCCTCCTCTGACTCCCTCCTTTCCAAGATCTTCCTCTTTAATGACCAGCTGCTCTGGCATCCCCAAACTTCACTCTCTAATATCTTAAATCAAAGAGATGAGGGCTTTCTTCTCGAGTTCTAACCACTCACGGCACGCAGATGCGGCATGTCCTCTGGGGTAACTTGCATAAGCCTGGCTTTTGCCCACTGAAGTTTTCTTCTGTCAATGGTCAAATCCCATATATTTTCTGCCTGGTTTTTGCTGTTTGCTTTTTTGCTGCCTGCTTCAGGCCCTCAGATAATTAGCTTTTGTATTTTGTCCAGCCTTTATATTGTTATCTGTAGGAAGGCTAGTCTAATTAAGCTACTTCATATCCACAGGAACATCCCTAGCACCTATTCTGAAATAGAGTCAGCCACCAGAGTGAACATTTTATGAGTCAAATGATACTCTGTCTCTACTGAAAACCCTGCAAAGGCTCCTCCTTTACTCCCAATGTCCTCATCACTGCCTATAAGGCTCTGGCTGCCCTGATTCTTCTCCCTTTCCACTCATCTCTCTAACCTCATCCCTTCTCTTCCCCCACCTTGCTGGCCAACCATCTTTCTGCTTCAAGGCTGTCATCCAGCTATTCTGGCAGCCTGAAATGGTTCCCCAGATCCAGTGGGTGATTCTTTCAATCTGCTTAAATCTTACTCTCTCAAGGTGATCTCCTTACCCTCCTTTTTCTTTTTTGATGGCATCATCACCATCTAATGGTTCATATAATTCATTTATTTGTGTGTTTATGGTTTATTATCTCTTTCCATCTTTTAGAATGTAAACTCCATAAAGTCCAGGAACCCTGACTTTTTGGTTCACTGACACACCCACTCCCCCTTTACAACAACGCATGGAACAAAGTATGCCCTTTGAACTGAATTGAATATGGAATTTGGGGGATTTGTAACTCAATAAATGTAAACATAAAACTATACTTAGTCTTTCTGTGAATTTACATTTAAAATACACAGGTAAAAATTATAAGTCCCCCTTTATTACTTTCTCTAAACCCATTTCTCTCCCATAGGTCATCACATTTACAGGTTGCTATATATTCTTCCAAAATTTTTTCTATCTTTAAGCAGTTTTGAAATCTAAAATATTATGAAACTGGTTTCCTTGATGAAACAAACAATAAAAGTAATCAAATATACTTTTATTTATTTACTTCCATTTTATTTAATAAAATCCCACTTGATTAATCTGACCATTCTATTTGACGATCAAAAATGTTTCCTATATACAGTAAAGCAATACTATATATAGAAATATTAGTTTGCATTAGAAGCGATAGCCTATAGATTGTTGTAAACCTTTTTTCAGGGATTAATAAAAAACTCTGCAGAGTCAACAGTAAGTCTAAGGATAAATTCTGGAAAAAAAATCTTTAAAGGTAAAGAAATTGTGAAAGGAAATAAAAGTCCTAAATTAAGAGGTAAAGAAAAACACATAAATATAAATTTGGCATAAGTCTAAAATTTTTGAAAGCACGTGTTTACTTTCTTACCTGGCAAAACTGAAAGCAATTTCTACTGCTTTAGATTCAAAGAATATTAAGAGTATGAAAAATATCAAGTAGATTCAGGTTTAGCTAATTTCACCATCAGATTTATTTTAAGCCAAAGAGGAGCACATTGTTATTTCATTTCATTTGAAGATGAAAATGCTGTGAAAAGGCTATGAATCAAAACACATTTCAATACACTAGTAGCCAAAGTTAGGTTATAGTACTTACTTCAGAGAAATTATCACTTGCTACGACTTCTTCAGCTTTTGGTGTTTTTCTAGTATTGGTACCTAGCAATAGAAAAAGTGGTAAGAACATACTCTGGTATTTACAGCTAACAACCATGTCAACATTTGACCGTCTATGGCTTTGGACATGTGGGTTATTGGATTCAGCTATGCCTGAGACACTCAGAGGAAAGAAGTAAAAGCATCAGCACAGCATGGCGTTTAACTTCATTCCACAACATTAAGTCCCGGCCACTGTGTGGTTTGGTGTTTTCTATTTCCTTCCAGTATGGCTCACTCAGAACAATATCATTAGAAATACTTTAACAGAGTTTGGGTTCTCTTTCCGGAAAACAAGCCAAGATCTCAAGAGATGTCATTAAGATGTTAATTTGTTACGTTTTTACTTTCCTGGATTATCAAGTTATAGGTAACAAACACTTCTGAATGTGGAAAACTCTAGAAGTCAGAGGATTTTTTTAAGTTAAATTCAGTGGAAAAAATAAGTTTTCAGAGTCTGTTTATAATTTACTGGACTTCTGTAATAGAATATGTCACAAAATATACTTATGATAGTTTAAAAAATCAATTAAAATTATCTTGTAAGAAACAAATAACTGAAACAAGGGACAGGTTATGTTCTTTTAAAGGATGGGAAACTTGACTGCTCTGACGGAGTTGCCTGCTCATAATAAATGTGCACATTGTTCAAGGGTGATAGCAAGAATGGTGATGACACAGAAGGAACCGATTTTATGCTAGAATATGAGGCAACGATTGAATATGGCAAACTAGCACAAATAGAACAGATATTTAAGATTTAAAATTGTTTTCCTTCAATGGTTCTACCAAGGGTCTGAAGGATTAAAGCCCAGATCCCAAGGGAGGTAACGTTTCGTTGGGTTTGGGAAGCTTGGTTCTATTTGCTTTGCTCAAGGCTGGGAATAAACTTAGCTTTATCTAAGGAACCACTGCTCAGGTGGATGGAAGAGACAGAGCTGCAGCCTTCCTCATCAAAGCGAACAAAGCAGCAGCTTGCAGAGAGCACAGCAGTACTCCCCCAACTGCATGGGTGAGAAGAAACCATAAACTACTGTCTCCCTGCAAAGCCAGGAAGAGTGACGATGATTTAGCCTGACTGTTTTCAAAACCACAGCAAAACTGAGCAACTACTTGAAGGGGTGTGAGACGATTCCTTTGAAATTGTCATCTCTTATCCCCAGTTGTAGACAGTGGTTAGGGACGTCTGGGTTTATCTTGCGGTCTCTGTCACATGACCATGTAGACAGCCATGCATCCCTCCCCGTCTCCCCTTTCTTTCCCTGAAAGCTGGTTTGTGCTCACATCCGTGTGCTCTTACTGTTTGTCTATCTGTCTCTCTCATGAAAATGATGGATGATTTGTTTCGACATCTTACTTACTAAGTCTGCTTTTATCTTCTGTTTCTGGTAATGCTTCAGCTGAAAATACATTTTGCAGATCCTTTGGGGAGGAAACACATGCGAGCACACATGGAGAGATTTTAAAATTGTCATATTTTAATAACAGTCTTAATTTTATGTCTATAAGTAGGGTTTAAAAACATAGACTATTTTATCTAAAACATTAATTATATTAAGAAGAGCTCAGTGAGTTCTGGAAGCAAACAAAATTTGATAATTGTACTTATAGAAACACACAGTAACCCATGGTATAATCTGTCTTTCAATTTCTATGTAAAATAAAGCAACTGCCATTTTGAAAGTATAATGGGAGCTGAGAAAGCGGTAGAGTTTGTGGAAAACCACCTTAGAAAGAACAATCTTAGAGGCGTCAGTCATAGCCAAAAGGGAAGTAAAGGAAAAACATGTACATTATCTATCACTGTATTGATTAGAATACAGAGTACCACAACAGAGAAGAGGCAGCCCACCGTGAAGAAAAACTCTCCCAGTTATTTCCAGAATCACGTTTAAATGGTATTTATTTTGCAGCTCATGCAAATGACCTGGATTAGATTCTCTGCTAATTTATTCAATTTCAGAAACAGGATAAGGCAGGGAAAAGAGTACTGGATTTAGAATCTGGGATTCCAATCACAGCCTAGCCGTCAACAAGCCTCTGACCCCAAGCAAATCAACTCACGCTTAGGGTCTCTACTGTCTCCCTTTAAAATGAGCAGGTTGGACCACACCACGATTCTCGGGGGCCGGCGGGGGGGGGGGCACATTCTCCTAATTCCCGCCCTAGTATTTTTATGTAATAATGTAGCAAGATGCAACACTGACGGAAACGGTAATGCAGGTAAACCGTAAGAGACCTTCCCCTACCAGCCACCCGTCAAAACTGAGATCTACTAGTCTAGATCAGAGGTCTGCAAGCTATGGTCCCCGGATCAAAATCGACTGGCTGTTTTTACACCCTCGTCCTCTGTCTGCTCCTCTCCAGCACCCTCCTTGGCTGCTGCCCGGGACTGACATCAGGCTGCATCTACGAGATGGGGACTTGCCGTTGGCCACTGTCAGGCTCTCGGGAGTGGACTTCCATTCTGAGAGCTGGTGACGTGGTGAGCTCGTCCAAAACACTCACCCCTCTCCAAGCCCTCACAATTGGGCCCCTCCACCCCTTTACCAACTTTACCAGCTGGTGGCTCCTTCCTCAGGAGAATGTCTCCAGCTGATGGTAACTGGGCACAAAGCCAGCCCACCACCCTGGATGGCCCACCTAGGCAAACTGATGTGTGTGTACGTATGTGGGGAGTGGAGAGGGGAGTTGAAATTTTCTCTCGTTATATAAGTACCTATGTAATATCCTCGATATTGCTTCTGGGCCCATAAAACTTAAAATATTTACCCTCTGGACCTTTACAGAAAAGTCTGACAACCTCTGGTCTAGAGGATCTCTTTAGATGCCATCCAGTTGGAAATCTCTAATGTACGAGGTGAAGAAAAGAAAACTAAAATCTCACTTGCCTGGTTTTCTTTACTACTCTCTTGCCTAACTGGTAGAGCCTTTTCTTCGGCCGCTTTCTGAAGGGCTCCGCTGATCTTCTCGTTGTGAAATGCTTGGATCGCTTCTTGGACGAGAGTGTCAATAGAAAGTATCTGAATAGGAAAGCCTAAAATACAAAAGACAATTTTATTAATAACTTTTCAAATAGGAAATTGACATCATTGTTCTTCTGTGCTGGCTTCACCCTTAGAGTACACTGTTCAGGGTGCCCCAGCAATGTTTTTTGGATCAAGCTGGTTTTTTTACTATGGCAGTAAAATTCACATAACATAAAATGAACCATTTTAACCGTTCTAAAAGACGCAATTCGGTGATATTTAGGTCATTACAATGTTGTCCAATCATCACCACTACCTTTTTCCAGAAAATTTTCATTACCCCAAAGGAAACCCTGTATCCATTAAGCAGTCACTCCCTGTCTCCCTACCCTTGCCAACAACTAATTTGCTTTCTGTCTATGGATTGGTCTATTCTAGATGTTTCTTATCCATGGAATCATACAATATGTGGTCTTTTGTGTTCGACTCTTTCACTTACTATAATGTTTTCAAAGTCTATCCATAGCACATAGAGTACTTCACTCCTTTTATGGCTGAATAATATTCCATTGTATGGATATATCACACCTTGTTATCAGTTCAGCAGGTGATGAACATTTGGATGGTTTCCATCTTTTGTCTATTATTAATAATGCTGCTATGAACATTACTGCATATGGTTTTTTTTGAACACCTCTTTTCAGTCCTTTTGGGTATATACCAGTGGTGGAATTGCTGGGGTCATATGGTAATTTTTTATTTAACTTAATGAGGAATCACCAACTACTTTCCATAGTGGCTACACCATTTTACATTCTCACCACCAATGTATGAGAGTTCCAACTTCTCTATATCCTCACCAACACTTTTTTTCCAATTTAAAAAAATTATACCCATCCTACAGGTTGTGGAGTGGCATCTCACTGAGCTTTTGTTAGGCTGCCTTTTAAAGAGGTCTATTTAACATCTCAATAATGACTTACTGTTCTCTGCCTTGGACTGTTACAAGACAGACTGGCCTCAGTGAAAAATTTGAATTTTCCAGTAAAAACAGTAAAAGGTAAGTATTAGTGAAGAAAAACTAATTAAATAGATGGAAAACTATGATTTCGCTTCTAACTGGAAGAACTTCTAGATAAAAAGCCAAAAGTTTATTAAAGGGAAAGAACTCAATCAATGTGAAGAATTAAAGCATTTATAATTTTAAGTTGATTTCCTGTCTTTTTAAAATTAATTAATTAATTTATTTTTGGCTGTGTAGGGTCTTCGTTGCTGCGTGCGGGCTTTCTCTAGTTGCGGTGAGCGGGGGCTACGCTTCTTTGTGGTTCCCGGGCTTCTCATTGCAGTGGCTTCTCTTGTTGCAGAGCATGGGCTCTAGGCGTGTGGACTTCAGTAGTTGTGGCTTGCGGGCTCAGTGGTTGTGGCTCACAGGCTCCAGAGCACAGGCTCAGTAGTTGTGGCACATGGGCTTGGTTGCTCCACAGCATGTGGGACCTTCCCGGACCGGGGCTCGAACCCGTGTCCCCTGTATTGTTAGGCGGATTCTTAACCACTGCGCCACCAGGGAAGTCATGATTTCTTTTCTATTTGTGACAAGTTATTTCTTTCCTACTTCATCTATTGGTAAAGTAAAATCTATGAGGCAAGTTTAAGTAAAGTTTAAGACATTATTTCTCTTTATACTGTGTATCATAATTATATAGCAAGCTCATATATCCGGGTTTCCCTGGGACAGTCCCAATTTATAACTCTCTACTCCTAAAAGTGTCTGACTTGGACAACAAATTATGTGATCACCTTATTACAAAATTCTCGATGACAGAATTTCCCAATATATTTGCAGATTCTCATGTATGTTTTCTACAGACATAGCCATTTGCAGCTACAGTCATTGCAAATAAAATCCAATAAAGGAAAAAAACACAAACAAGAAAGAAATTTTACTTTTCTCTAGAGACTTTAGAGCAGTAGTTTTTCCACTAAATGTTTTCCCCAACACGCATCCTTTTATAACAAATGAAGGTAACTCAGGTACTGTTGATTCAACTTGAGAAGGAAGAGAGCTTTCAATTAGTCTGTGAATCACATGGCCCAATATGCAATTGTTGGAGGGTGGTAAATTATCAACCATTTCTTCTGGTAAGGCCCATTCTCCAACCATGTTCTGCAAAAATAATAATGAAACAAACAAAACAGAAATATTCTTAAAAGTGGAATTTAAGTATGTAGGAAATATGAAAATTGAAAGTAAATACAAATTATAGCAAACAAAAGTGAATCAATACTTTAAATAATTACATTACATAAATGAGTAATAACATGAATATTACTTTCATATTAGACAGTGAAAAATGAGCTTCCCATATTAAAGTAAAAAAAAAACAAGCCTGTAAAATACTTAACAGTTTATGAAAGTAGGCATATTGAGTTGAAACAAATTGTAATACAAGCTGAGCATAAGACACTTAAATTGATATTATCAGTAGAGAGATAAAAGACAGTAAGAGTTATTCGGCTACCCTACGCAAGTACTAAGCATATAGGATGGATTAACAACAAGGTCCTACTGTATAGCACAGGGAAATATATTCAATATCCTGTAATAAACAATAATGGAAAAGGATATGAAAAAGAATGTATATATATACATGTATAACTGAATCACTTTGTTGTACAGCAGAAATTTACACGACATTGTAGATCAACTATACTTCAACAAAATTTAAGAAAAAGAAAAAAGTAGCAGTGTTCCTAGAAGTAGCAGTTGAGTTCCTGGTGCAGAGGTAGCTGCTGCAACCTGAACCTCTAGTGCTCCGTGGTGGTGACAGTTTTCTCATCAGAACTTGCTGTGATGGTTCTGATCATTTTCCTTGGAAGTTTAACCTTGAGCCTGGTTCTTGAATCTACCTACTGATTCACTAAACTACCCAACATATTTTGAATGCGTTTTCTGCTTACTCAGCATAAGTCAACTTTTTTGCTTGCAATTAGAAACTTTGACAAAAATCATTGGAATTGACAAGAAATAAAGAGAGACCCTATATATAAACAGCCTCATATTTCTACTGAGGAGTGTAAGAAAAATGACTTGAATAAAGGGAAAGTCAAGAAGGTCCAATATTATAAGCCATTTAATTCTTCTCCAAATTAATCTGACTTAATGAAATGAAACAAAAGTGTTATTTTTGTTTTCCTTCAGGATGATATCCAAAATGGTTCTAAAGTTGAAGCAGAAAAAGAATTGTAACAGATAAAAACATTCACTTAAAAACTGAAAAAGAAAAGTAATATGGGAGTGTTGCGTAACCAGATATTAAAGCACTTATGAAGAACAAAGTAATGAAAAGAAAGATTTGCAGAAACAGGGTGTTCAATGCACAAAAATATAAATTCTAGAAACAGATCTAAGTGTGTGTAAGAATTTAGTACCTAGTGAGATTTATATGTCACATTAGCAGACAAAAAATTAGATTATTTTACAACTGGTATTATCTGGTTTGGTGCCTGAATTTATGACATGAAAACACAAGAGATAAAGAAATACTTTTTGAAACAAATAAAGAAGTATTCATAATAGGTTTTTCTTTTAAATTGGTAGAATTTATTAGTATATACATATATTTGTCACTTCTATACAAACTACCCTTTATTTATAACATTTATTTTGTTTTAGTTTAATATCTTTGGTTTTTCTAACAACTCTGTGCATAATAATTACATGCATTATTCAAAATTAGGTAAATACTGAATTGATTTGCATAATTATTGATTATTATGATTTATTACTTGTTTCTGCTTTCGTTCATTGGAATCATTTATACTTCTAACTAGACAAGTGATAATTATTCTATGTAATGTGGCAATCAGAAAATAACCAAATAAAAAATGGAAACCAGAGAAACTGTGCTATTTTAAAATTATAAAGGCTATAAGTCCAAGGTCAAGTTTAAGTGGAAAGTTTTGAATGTTCTAATGATTTTTGTGCTATGCAGTCATTTAATTCATTCTGAAGGACTTAAATCAGATGACCTGGGTTCCCATAATAGTTCTCCTACTTAACTTGTTTTGCACCCTTGTCAATTCCCTCATCTTTGTATGATAATAATATCTATCTCACAGGGTTGTTGTAAAGATTGAGTGAAAGGCTTGTGTAAGTAGCCTATGTGACCACTGACTTTAAATGCTTGACTAGAAGTTCTCAGGCTGCTGCTGCAAGCACATAGTAGTGCCCTGAAGGAGGGGTGACAGCAGTCACATTTCTGCCCAAAGAGAAGCCACGTCCAGCTTGGGCCACAATCAGAAAGGCGCGCTTCCTCACAAAGGGGTCAGAAGAAAACCCTATTCTACCCCTGATTAGTTGTAGAATGTGGACAAACACAATGGGATAGAATGTTGACTGTGAAGAGCACCGAATGCTGAGGTGGGGGAAAGGACTGAAGCCTGACCAGTGGAGATGGACAAGTCGAGGATTTGGTAGAACACATTTTACAGCATCACCTTAAAGATACAGTTGTGAAATTCCTAATAAGACTAAAGATACAGGAAAAGTAAAGGGAAACATGTCAGGTTGGAACAAGAACATGATGAGGGAAAATGAGGTCAGGAGAACTGAAAAAAGAAGGAAATTAGACCAGAATAAAAATGACTAGCTTAACAACAATGAGCTAAAGAGATTTTACTAGTTCATTAGTGAACAGGAACCAGAAATTTTTACCAGATCATTAGTTTATATGTTTGTTATATATAATTACATTAATTATATGATAAAATTAAATAAAATTATAAAATAAATTAAATAATTCTTATTCCTTCAGGTATTATTATAAATTGACATCTGGCTATTAGTTTCAAGACTTCGATGCCCAGTGGGCAACACCAGGTAAGTATCACCTGGTACAAATTATTAGTTTACTAAGACATATTTTCTGTGTAGATGTGCTCCATGATACTTGCCCTTGATAACTATAACAGTCATGCATATATAACAAATAATTATTATCTTTTTTTTTTTTTTTTTTGTGGTACGCGGGCCTCTCACTGTTGTGGCCTCTCCCGTTGCAGAGCACAGGCTCCAGACGCGCAGGCTCAGCAGCCCTGGCTCACGGGCCTAGCCACTCCGCGGCATGTGGGATCTTCCCGGACCGGGACACGAACCCGTGTCCCCTGCGTCAGCAGGCGGGCTCTCAACCACTGTGCCACCAGGGAAGCCCATAATTATTATCTTTTTATTTTAATATTAATATTTTTATTGTACCTGCATAAATATCATCTGTATGCATTTTTGAGAAGGTATAAGATCCACCATCACCTAGAGTCCACCTGTCTTTGTGAATTCTTGTCTACCTACACACAGAGATCATGAAATACAACAGAGAGTAAACAGCCTCTGCCTTTGGTCACAACCTGTTCACCAGTACTGTTTTTTATTAATTTACCTACACTGAATTTTCTGGAAACTGAATCCTGAATCCTTGAGACCATGGTATCCACCTATTCTTCCCATCTTCACAGACTACATGGACCTAACACTGTTTTCCAAGCTGGATCCAATACACTCACATGCTTCCCTGTATTCTGTTGTAGGTACCGCATGGTTACCCAGACTTCCCACTCTGGTTACTTCCACCCTGTCAAATCTTTTTTGTTTCCTGTGGCCTAATGTGTCAGTACCCTTGATCCTCTTGTTAGTAATCATGGCTAAAAGCATCATGAGTATTTACAGACAGCATCAGCTCGGAACCAATGTGCTTGAATGTGGGCTGAAGTGCACCCTTCAAGGGCAAGCCTAAGACTGTCCACGTGTTCAGTCCACTAGATTCCTCCTTGCCTGTAACATTGCCCAAGTGGTTGGATAATGATGCTGGTGGAGCTGTGTGGTTTTTGCAACAGATTCTGATTATTTCCCTGCACGTGATTATCCCTGGACCAAAGCAAATGCATCTCATTCTCATTTCTTGCCACTTCTAAAGATTCAGATTGGAAATACAGCTTTCTGGTCTACCCTTTAAAGAGGGGGAGATGTGGTTCACTTTGACATAAACAGAATCTGGGCCTTGGGAGATGTTCACTAGTCCATAAAGTCTGAGTGTCACTAGCACAACATTCAATAAAAAACATTGGGCTATGCCAGTGACATTTAGCAGTGATGCCCAAATGTGGCTTTTGAAGAGTGGTGGTACTAATTTGAAAGTACACACACGATCCAGTGTTTGTCCTCATAGATTGCTAGAATTTATCAACACCTGCATGGCCTGAAGTACCCCAGATATTCCCAGTTTGGTAGGCTCTAAGTGTTTCACTATTCAATTACTGATGCATTTGGAAAAACAGGACAAATGCCTTTTCTCCTAAGACAGAGAAAGAACCTCCTAGGGGATAAAACACACTGTTTTTGACACCTGCTAGTTTCCTTGAGCTTTCCTGAAATGCAGTCTTCTTACTTACAGATGAAAAAACCCAACAACGGACAGATTATATTGACGCAATGGCCAAAGGACTTAGGGTGAAAGCTTCTGATAAACCGACTTCAAGAAACAACACAGGTAGCAACTCCACAGATCAAGGCTATGCCCCTTTTAGAGTACAGCTTACCAAGACATTGGCGCTACCTTAATTCTGCTTTTCCCATGGCTGGCTTTCTCTTGGCACACCACTCTGTAGGCAGTGAGGAAGAGATGACCCTTCGTGATACCTGAAATACAACTAAGGCTTGTAGTAGCAGCCTCAGGGGTTGTTGTAGCTATCGCCAATCCTCAAGTTCCAGGGGACATTATACTTATATTCATCATGATGGACTTCTCTCTAGCCATTCAAGGCTTCTGGGTCAACCACTTCACCCGACGTCTCCATTATTTATTGGTCTGAACCCCTGTGAGGGTATCTCAACCTGCCCAGCTTCTCATGTTGCACAATTTCCACTTGTACTGCATCTTCTAAGACATTTTTTTTTTTAACCAGGTCCTTCCATAAAAAATACAGTTTTGCATTGTTACCTAGTATTTGTATACAGGTATGTATAGAACAGAAAAGAAAAAGTTTTATGAAATGCTCATCCTTACTACCTGGTAATGTGCTTTATTTTCTATTATATTGCATTGCATTGTATTTCTCTTATTTTGTTGTGTTTTCATTTTTTTAAATAAATAATGGTAGTGATCCATAAGTTAATTTCATAATCTAGTCTCAATCCATTGTTTGAAAAATAAAAAATAAAGGATCTTTTATTCGACAAGACATCAGGAATCCTCAGTTCTGATTTCATGTCTTTAAGTACCACCTTGGATTCATCTCTTAGATATTTGCAAATAGGAAGAGTAAATGTTTAACTTTATACTAACGATGACTCAAACCAGAGAGGTACAGAGTAGATATTTACTTATCAAATACATTTTTAACATAATAATACAATTCTCAGTGAAATTTCTCATAATTGGTAATAATTAAAGATCCAGGTCATATTTTTAGATCTTATTTTGTGTGATTTAGATCTTAGTTTAGCTTGCTTATTTTATAGTATCTTAGAAAATAGTTCTTTGTACAATTCCTGTTTTTAAAAGTTTTTCATAATGTAAATCTCTAAAAACCATTACCAATTATTTTTATTACTCAAAATGAAATAAAATTTTCAGGCCTGTTGGAAAACAGACCAACTAATAGCTAAGTTGTATCCAAAGGAAAAGTTTTCGTGAGTGGGAGATGAGGGGATTTGTTAACTCAAGACCAAACGCCTTGGGCAGGAAATGTCTTAACCAGGTACATTTGCCCAATTGTCCACTTATAATATTTAAATTCACTGGGAAATCTACATATTTCTCTTTAAGGTTTTTTGGACATACTCAAGGTGATATCTTTAGCAGTTACTGAAAAATTCTGACGAGGCAGGTGACTCTTAGTTAGGATACCGAAAATACTTCTTGAGCTTAGTTTTGTCTACATGCTTGAAATTAAATGAAATCGTGGAGAAAATACAAAGATAGGGAGAGAGTACAAGTATAAGCTCACAGTTCATAGGATTAGGTCAGTTTTGAGTTAATACCTTTAAACCAACTGACATCTACTCATATTTCACAATTCAGTTGAAACTCATCCCTTCTAATGGGCCCCCCCATAACCTCTGTGTTTATCCACACTTAATATCATGCTCTGAAATGGTTTTTCTCTCATCCCCACTAAATTGTGCGCACCAAGAGGGAAGGAGCTCTATCTTAATCAATTTTATATCCCTAGTTCCCAGAACAGTGCTGGAACATAATAGGTGTTCAGTATTTATTGACTGACTGACTGAATGAATGAATCAATTAGCCGTATAGGCTCAATATATGTGAACAGAATAAATGAGTAAACACATGGATATTGCATTTTATTAATTTTGATTAAATACAAAGATGACTTAGTTCTCCAAATAAGATAGGCACAACCCAACCTAAAATCTAGGAACAAGATCAGAAAGTGTCATCCTCACAGATGGAAGTTGGCAAGAATCCACACACTGTGTATGAAAGTAGCTAACCCTGGAAGCATTTCTAGAAGTAACAGCTTGTAGTATGATTTTGAAAGAGCTTTTCTATTAAATCAAGCCATCCTTTTTTATGGCAGCAGAAAACATATCAGTTAAAATGTACTAAATTATAAATAATTTATTAATTGGGACTTGTAAGAAGTTTTGCCAGAGATTTTAACAGGGTCCAGAGGGGGTAAGGAGCAGGCTGGGTGAATGGATAGGTAAGGTCTGCTCTATGGCAAGCTGTTATGACCTGGTTACTTTCATATTCCTAACTGGATATTTGTCTTGGGTCTCCTAAACTACGTTGACCCAAAGGTGTACCACATGACTGGCAGATAATAAAAATAAGCTGCAAAAATTCCAGCTCTGTTTGTAGCAATTGCCCAGGGCCTCCTTACTTAACTTCCAAGCCTTTCATCTGAGTCCTGGCCTGTTCCAGTACTGCCTAGTTTCCAACCTGCTGGCTTCGTTTCCACTTTCTAGTCTGTTTCCTACCCAGTCTCAGCTTTGATCATTGACTTGCTCAAAGGACTTGGCTTGATCCCACCTCTGCCTCTTCCCATTTCTGGCTACTTCAGGTAAATTATCTTGACCACCCCTGGCACTAGCTCTCATGGTTGACATTTTGTTGGGGTCTGTCCTGTCTCCTACCAAAAGGAATCAGATATAGAAGCACATCTATTATTATGGCAATATGGAAAGTCTAGTGGCTCTATTCCAGTTACTGTGCTTGGGGAATTTGGCACTCAGGAAAAAACCAAACTTCACAGGGAAGTACTGAGGAAAACTTTGTAGCTTTTGGAGCCTCTATTCTTTGTCTTCTCTTCCCAGGCTCTTTGTCCTCCAACCACCCAAAAACCCTGAGAGAATCTGGAGGAACTGCTTAAATTTGTAATTCAGCTGTTAAAATTCCTCACAATTATCCATGGTTCTCAGGAGAAGAAGAAAGAATGGTTGGATATCTTGCCTGATAGGGAGTTCAGCTCACGTAACCTGGCAGCCCTACAGGGCTTCTTGACCACTGTGTGGGACCTGTTTGATAGGCAAGTTCCTATCAAAGATTGGCAAGATCGATGGAAAGATGGATGCTGCCCTCTACTGCCTCTGACAAAGAGGAAAGGAGGATGGGGAGTTAGCTGATATGTAACTCAATCCTGACCTCTTATCCAAGAATTGTCATGGAACGGGCTCTCTATCGGGACCCATTTCCAAGAAACCCTCAGAACAACTTGAAAAGATGAGCTGGCCCTGCTGAGTGAGTTTGGCAGCCTTTCCAAGTCGCCTGACCTCCAGTCAGGTCAGAGTATGGTCAGCTGCCTGGCCACACCTTCCTGCCAGACAGTTTGGCCTTCAGCTTGCAGAGAAGGCGGGGGCATGGTGATGTACGGTTCTCACTGACATTGGCACGGTAGGTGCGTCTGCAGAGAGGAGGCGTGCCTCTGCACTGGAGTGCTGAGTGTGGACCACATCTTATCTATGGCCAGGAAGTGCAAGCGTCGCCCATGGTAACGAGGGAACGGCAGATGTTATCACTACTTCACCTGCTGTGCTCAGCTGAAGACTGTTCGGGCTAGAAGCAGCACTGTGAGTAGCCAATGACTTTCTATAGGTTGATCCCATGGTTAATTCTCATCAGGAAATCTGAAGAACGGTCCTAGTCCAATAATGGCTTTCATTCAGCAGCTTGCTCACTTCTGTCCCAGCAGCAGCCTTCCCCAGTCTGCCCTGATTGAATACTATGGAAACAGACATATTGAATTCTAGTCTGTCACAAAAGAAGACCCAGGACACAAGACTCCATCTACCTTGTGGTTATTTTTGGAGGGAAATTCAAATTGGCCACGGTCAGTTAGTTAGAATGTGACAAAGATCACTGTCAAAGCCTACAAGCCCACACTTGAGGGAGCCTGGCACCTCCCTATGCAATCCAGTAACTCTAGCTTCTAACAAGTCCAGAAGTTCAGAAAGCTCAGCTGTTGTGAGCAATGGCAGGCTTCTTTTTCCAAAACTCCGAGCTACTGATTACTTGTAAGTCAGCCAGCTAGAATCACTGGGCTGATACTTTGTCTTACAGGTTTGATTACCAGGGGTAACTGAGACTAAGCCACTCTGAGAGATCCTCTGTCCTGAAAACTTACATTTCAGTGCTGCCGAAATTCAAGGACAAATCAGATGCAAACAGTGGGCAGGGGCTTCTGCTTAGCACTCTGATTCGACACACGCAAAGCGATCCACTGAGATCACGTGGAAGAGTAGCTTACTTGCCCCCAAATGACGGGCTCCTACTCCTGGTTCCATTCTCTGTCCTGGAATGCCACATGGCCCTCCAAGGCATTGATCATGGCACACTGGGAGCTGCAGCAGCTGTGCAGCTAGCCCAGTGCTTTTCAAAGCAGAATTGCCTGCGTCTACAACAAATTAAGACTAAGGCCACTGAATTTCTCCTGATGCCCTAGTGCCCTTGGGACAGCGTCACACGGGACTTTATATCACATCTCTCCTTGTGCCATAAACAATTCTGGTGGTAGTGGCCATCCTTATGAAAACAGTAATCTCATTCCTTAGAAGCTCAAACTATGCTCTGTTCATCATCAGGGAGGTGGTAGTCTTCCTCAAGATCACTTTTTTACTAATTTCTGTGGTCTTGTGGACCACAGAAAGAACTTTTCCAGAGACTTCTACATCCAAATTCACCTATCTGTCGCCACTGCCTAGCCAAGGACAGTCAGATAGGCTTGGTTAAAATTTCTTAAATGTCACAAAGCATGGAGACACTGTGCCTTGGTCTAACTATCTTGTCACTGCAAAATTCACACATTTTTCCACACAGAATACCCTCTCTCATAATAATGACCACTGTCACTCTCTTTATTTTCTTTGTTTCACTGCTAAGATTGACACCTCAAAGAGGTGTAGAGCACCCTAAAACAGCTTAGAAATGACATTGACCAATATATGAAAGACTACTCTAGGGCCAATGTGCTAAAGAATATGGCTGACAGACTCTCTGGGTACTGGACAGGAGTGGTAGGGTACGGGGTCTTCTGGATGGGAGTTTCTCCGGTTCTCAGCCCAACACATCTGCCCAACGCCAAAATTCAAAGACTTTCTTGGATCCATTCAAGTTTCTTGTGGTTACCAACCCCAACATATTCTTGCCATATTTATCTGCCAAGACATAGCTTTAGTGTTCAGATCCCCAGAGCTAGCTCTAAAACACTAGATGGGAAGTCTGAGCACTTGATTAAAGAGAAGCTGGACTTGAGGCATAGAAGCTGGCTTCCACAGTTGTCCAAGGAGGTAAAGGATGAACCTTATGGCAGGAAGCCCAGGGAAGACTTGACCACTCTCTGTCTTGCCTGGTCCCAGATGAGAGGGAGCCTGGGGGAGAATTAGATTCTCCCTATTCTATGTGATCTAGAGCAAACAAAAATGAGTGGTGAACGTTTACTCTATTCTCACTCATATCAGTCACCCAGGGATCTTCTCATTGGCTATGTCCTTCTCACTCGTCTTTCCATTCCACTTCTATCTGGGTGCCAGTTCTGTAACTCTGCAAACCATTTCTCAATTCTGGTCTAACACCTTGAACCTGACACCTTAATTCCATGGTTTTCTAATGAACTCAGCTTGTCTTCAATTCTAGTAATTTGAAGCCAAATACCCTTCCCATGACCCAGGCTTCCCTTCTATTACACAAGACACATACCCAATAGACACAGCCCCAGACCTCTGCCAAGCCTACTCCAGCCATCTGAAGTCCTTGGCCTACAAGAATTAGAAGACACCCTTAGGCCTAGGGCAACTATAGCTCCCTTTGAAGACTAATATAGTGACATTTTGTTTTGTGAGTTAGTATCACTATGCTTGATAACCATTATCAGTATTGTAGGGCATAATGGTGATTCCTCCAAGACGCAGACACACAATGAGGTCTAACCTGAGAAAGCCTTACCATTAGAGGAGAAATTTAGTGAGAGCCTGAGTCAAAAATGTAATCAAAAGGAGAGGAAAATTACAGCAATGAATGCATAGGACGAACCTGGGAACATTCCTTTCAGTATCAAACTTCTTTCTTAGCTCCTATTTTGGAGGCTGATAATGGTTTTGTTACCTATCTTGGAAAATGTTTGTATTTTAGCAGATGCCTCTGACGTCTTCATCCATGTCTTTAGCCCACATGATAATGTGGGCCATCAGGTACAATGGCAGGCAGGAGTTTTAAAGCAGAATGGCCTGACAGAAAATCTCAACTCCCTCCATGTAAGCAAGTGCTTACTCCACCTACTTAACAGTCACATATATTCCCGCACATCTGAAAATAAAAGATATAACCATCATAAATTCACAGTCAAAAAGTAAGTCATTAAGATTTCTTAGCAGGGCACAAAAGAGGCCATGAAAAAAAATTTCTGACTAGTAAGTTTGCACTTTGCGACATTTTATGTGTCCTGAATAAGCACATAGGTTATAGACCGAATTGTGTCTCTCCAAAATTCATTTATTGAGGCCCTAACCCCCACTGTGATGGTATTTGGAGGTGGGGCCTTTGGGAGGTAGTTAGGTTTAGATGAGGTTATGAGGGTGGAGGCCCCATGACAGGATTAGTGTCCTTTTAAGAAGAAGAAGAGAGATCAAAGTTCTCTTTCTTTCTTCTCTGTGTGAGGACATGACAAGAAGGTGGCCATTTGCAATTCAGGAAGAGAGTCCTCACTGGGGAACAAAATCAGCTGGGACCTTGATCTTGGATTTCCTAGAACTGTGAGAAATAAATTCCTATTGTTGAAGCCACCCAGTCTACAGTATTTTCTTATGGTAGCTTGAGCTAATACAATGGGTATCTTTAAACACACACACACAACAAAAACAACAACGATAACAGCCCCCCAAAAAATAAGATGATCTATTCACATGACCTTAAGACTCATCTACTAAAATCTATCACTGTGCTTGGGTCAGTTATCCAGTGACATCACTTGAGTGATACAGGCTTCAAACTGATATTTCTGCCCACAGGGAGATGATTAAATACTAAATCATGAACATTTGGTTAATTAATAGGGAAGCCAGGGCGCAAGGCAAGAGCTAGGCTGGAGAGTCCACTGTCAGATGTCAAATCTAAAAAGACACTGGATCAACACCAAAGGCTGGGATTGGAGAGGAAGAAGAAGATAGTATCTGAATAGTGCCTTTAGGTCAAACAAGTCAGATGAGACTTACATAGGAAGACAAACTACCCAATGGTGCATTTAGTCCCACATTCCTATTCTCCAGTGGAAAAAGACCTCGTGATAATAAATGTGATTCTATAAGAAATTTGGGGATGGGTAGGTGTACATCTGCTGTAGTGACAAGAGTATGAATGTTAAACCATAACATATACAACTACATCTTAAAGTCTAGTTGAGGGAAAATCATAAGCCAAAAGTGCGGCTGATAAAAACGTGCGTTTCAACACACGCTGTAGGGTTAGCCCAACAACCACAGCAAACTCAAGTGATCATTAACTTAAGTAGTAATTTTCATTAAAAACAAACATAACAGCAATTAGAAACTATGACCAGCTTCAGACAACATGGATGATGTGCTGGACACAAAACATCCTTCCTCCAAATTGCAGGAATTCCAACTACAACTTGTTCGTGAGCATGTGCAGTAGAGCCCTGCAAGTTGCCAAGTGCTTCGTGGCGTGGACTTCTTAGAAGAATCTGCATCAGCAGGAAACTGTGCCCATGAGCTAATTTTAGTTTATGAACACCCCATTTTAGTAACTCCAACTCATTCAGTAGATAACTGCTAATAAGCAACTTACGTTAAAATAAAATGCTATGGAATTGTGAGTCATTTGCCAGGAAGAATCATGGAAAGGATTTGCATTTGGGGGAGTCTGGGGTTTACCAGGAGGAGTCCACTGCATAACTGAGAACCAGTGACTGCTATGTGGGGGGTATGCTGTTAGCTGAACTGGAGCAGCTGGGCTCCTGGCTTAGCCTGCTGCCGGTGGTCCATAGCATTTCGGGACTCCTCCCCACTCTCTATTAAACAACTCCTTGTTATCCTATGGCGGTTGGCTGGGAATCCCAGTAGGGTTTGGCTGCTCCGTGATGCTGTTTCTGCCTCCTTCTTAGGAGAGATAAATGATATTTTTAGCCACACCATTCCTGGGCTACAGCTCTCTCACATGTAGCCAGTCTATAAAGAGAGTATGATGATTATGAAATAATGTCAAATTATTGGCAGCTATATATGACATGGACATGAGCAAAATTTTGTTTTTATGCCCGTTTCTAGGTGTGATACTTAAAATTTTTAAACATGATAGCTTACTCTAACAGAGCTTTAAAAGTATGATCTCAAAACCAGGAAGCATCAGTTCTACACTGATGGTGGGTATAGGCATTAATACAATATGCTAAGAATGTAAACTTTTTGAAGATCAATTTCTAAGCTACGTGTTTGATTGACGGATTAAAAATCCTGAGCAAAGTTAGCACTTTGCTAAAAGTGTTCCACGTTTATTAAGCCAGATGTGTTGATCCTCTGCCTGTTGTGAAAAACTATTTAAGCCAGATAATGTATTTTCCAAGTTGAAACATTTATTTTTTACTTAAATGCAAAACATTTAACAAGTATCTGAAGAGACAAAAGCTCTAATAATAGGGAATGATAATAGGATAGTTTACAGTATATGCTAACACCTGTATGTGGTATATTTTCCATCATGTAGTCAAAATGAACACAGCATATAAACACATATCAGAAATCCTAAGGTAATATTCACTTCTAGGACAACAGCAAAGGCCATAAACAAAATAAACTGCATTACCAGACGTCCACGTACTCCTAAAAAAATGTTTATAATTTCTTGCAAAAGAAACGTACCGGCTGCTTCAGGATGTGGGTGAGACAAGCAGGTTCCTGTGGTAACAATTTCCCAAACAAGAAAATAGTTAAAAAGACGAATCTTTGCTAAGCTGCAGACTACCAGGTCTCCTGATTTATGAAAGCAACAAGATAGAGCTGGTTAAGAAATAAATATTTCATGAATCAGCAAAATCTGTCAAGTAAAATGACTTTTGAATTTACAATGCAAAGAAATACCTTCACATAGTTTGACACTGTCAAAGCATTTTATTATGTAGCGTTGAACTTTAGGTTGACATACTAGATCTAGAATACTCTACGACCATGCAAAATAAATATGCACATATATCCCGTAAGGTTCTTGCCAATCCTTAATAAATAATAATTATTTTAGTGATCCAAATATAGATGCATCCAATTAAAATATGGTGTACGTTTAGTTTCTCATAATCTCATTTTCTTTCCTTTTTTAAAATAAGCTTGTCTTCTTCAATATTACATATTAGTGATATTTTACACTTTGCCCTGTTCATTGTCATTCATTCATTTTATTCATGAATCCTTTCAACAAACATTGAGTATTTGCTAAATACCAGCAAATGATTGGGTCGAATCATCTTTTCTTTTTTTTTTTTAATTAATTAATTTATTTTTGGCTGCATTGGGTCTTCGTTGCTGCGCGTGGGTTTTCTCTAGTTGCGGTAAGTGGGGGCTACTCTTCATTGCGGTGCATGGGCTTCTCATTGCGGTGGCTTCTCTTGTTGCGGAGCACGGGCTCTAGGCGTGTGGGCTTCAGTAATTGTGGCACGTAGGTTCAGTAGTTGTGGCTTGCGGACTCTAGAGCACAGGCTCAGTAGTTGTGGTACACAGGCTTGGTTGCTCCATGGCATGTGGGATCTTCCCAGACCAGGGCTCAAACCCATGTCCCCTGCGTTGGCAGGCAGATTCTTAACCACTGCGCCACCAGGGAAGTCCAATCTTTTCTTTTTTTCATGTTGAATTTACTACTCTTCTGAAACTCATTCAATAATATTTCTAATAATTAAAAGCCTCATTCTTCACCCCATTGCTGATGATCTACCCAGAACTTCTATCCCATAGCCATTCATTTCACATCTTTCCCACTAAAAGTGAGATGAAGTGGGGTAGGGAGGACAGGGTGGTGAGGAAAGAAACTGGTACGTATTATTTGCATCCAACACTCAGTGCACTTGGTTAAGTGTTTAACACATATTACCTTAAATAAGTTTCACAACAACAAAATAAGGTAATCATATTATTATCCCCATTTCATATATCGTGAAACTGAGACTCTTAGCACTTAAGAGACTGGCCACCTAAGGTCTCACAGTTAGCAGTTGGCAGTGCCAATAATGGGACCTTGGCCTGTTTACTCCAAAGGTTTTTCAGCAGCTCTTCTAAGAAGCACAGCTGGCACCCCATACCTTTTAAAAACTCATTGAATAAAATTTTGTTTGCATCTATGTTACTTGGAAGACTCAGACCTCCTCTTCTTCCATTTTCCTCCAAAAACAATATGCTATTTAGATAAATTGCTAGAGAAATACATTTAACCAGGGGTTTTGAAGCAAAGGTAGACAGCTCACACAAAGAAAATTGCTAATGAATAATGAAAAACTTTAAAATTCTGAAATCTACCTATTGTATTATGTGTAATTTTTTTTCAGACCACCCTCTAGTATTACTGGAAGTAACAGATAATAGATTACGCATAGGTTAGGTATTTAAAAGTTAGTACTATAAATACAAATTAAACCAAGGGAAAATGTAAACATAAAATGCCCAGTTTCATTAGTAGAGATGAAAAGAAATAATGTCACAAAATTAATGCTAAAGCAACACTATTTATTATGTTGCATTCTCTTTAATTATTCCACATCAGTAGATACCTTATAGTCTTCATAATCATTGTTATCTAGCAAGTCCCTTTTCTCCAGTTCTATAAGCTGTTCTGCAGAGAGCTTAGCTGGTAGATGCTTAAGAGACGCTTGCTCATATATGGGCTTTCCATTAATAAACAGTTCCTTCCAATCATGCATCAACTTATATGGAATCAGGCTATAGCAAAAAAGAAAAAAAAAAGATCGAGAGGAATCAATGGTTAATTGAATACACATCTTAAATCTTAGTCTGGGCTTCCCTGGTGGCGCAGTTGTTGAGAGTCTGCCTGCCGATGCGGGGGATGCGGGTTCGTGCCCCGGTCCGGGAGGATCCCACATGCCGCGGAGCGGCTGGGCCCGTGGGCCGTGGCCGCTGGGCCTGCGTGTCCGGAGCCTGTGCTCTGCAGCGGGAGAGGCCGCAACAGTGAGAGGCCCACACACCGCAAAAAAAAAAAAAAAAAAAAAAAAAATCTTAGTCTTTCTATTACCATGTTCATTCACCAGGATCTGCTATTTGAGGCCAGAGGTTCCTCTTACTATGACATTTCTAATAGCCAGTAAAATGGCTGAAACTTAGTAGGTTTGAATGAATAAATGTTACCTAAAGCCATTGGTTCTTTGAATTTTCTTTGATTGTGCACGGAAAGCACAATATATCTAAAAATACTCACGACTGGGCTTCCCTGGTGGTGCAGTGGTTGAGAGTCCACCTGCCGATGCAGGGGACACGGGTTCGTGCTCCAGTCCGGGAAGATCCCACATGCCGCGGAGCGGCTGGGCCCGTGAGCCGTGGCCGCTGAGCCTGCGCGTCTGGAGCCTGTGCTCCGCAATGGGAGAGGCCACAACAGTGAGAGGTCCGCGTACTGCACACACACAAAAAAAATACTGACGACTATCACAAAACTTAGGTTCCTTGATTTCCGGCTGTGATACTAAATGGCTGTGCAAGCTTTGGAAATCAGTTAAATGCTCCAGTATCAGTGTCCTCCTATGCAAAATGAACAGACTGAATACTTTCCAAGGCCTCTTTAAGATGACAGTTGGTTTACATATTTGCAAATAATTTGTAACAGAAAAAAAATCTAATGTTATGGTAGTCTTATTGTCATTGCACGTTTGGTAACCTGTGCAATTATTTTTCAGTACTTTTTCTGTTTAAGTCAGATGAATGACTTGGTAATCAGGACAGAAGGATGGGAAAGTAGTTCCAAGAGGAACAAAATGTGCAAAGGAAGGAAAGAGCCTGGCATGATTCAGATGCATTTCTCTAAAAATAGTGGGACTAAAGCTTGAAATTGCAACTTAAAAAGTTGTATTTCATTCTGATACATGCTACAACATGGATAAACCTTGAAGACATTGTACTAAATGAAATAAGCCAGACACAAAAGGACAAATATTGTATGATTCCACTTACATGAGGACCCTAAAAGAGACAAATTCATAGAGACAGAAAGTAGAACAGAGGTTAGCAGGGCTGGAGGGAAGGGGAATGGGGGGTTATTATTGTATTTAACGGGTACAGCACAGTTTGGGATGATGAAAAAGTTCTGGAGGTGGATGGTGGGGATGGGTGCACAGCAGTATGACTGTACCTAATGCCAGCGAACTCATAAGTGGTTGAAAACCACTTAAAAACGGTTAAAATGCTAAATTTTATGTTATGTATGTTTCTCCACAATAATAAAGTAGTATTTCAATTTGAACTTCAAATATAATCATTGTTTTCCATTAATAAATATTGATATTTGTTAAAGATTATAGAGATATGAAGTTTAGAAATTAATAGCTTAGGCATAGAAAAATTCTTTTTTAAAAAATAAAGCCCTCTTTGTTTTCTTTTCTGGTTTTTTTTGTTTGTTTATTTTTGGTTGCACTAGGTCTGGGTCTTCGTTGCCGCACGCGGGCTTTCTCTAGTTGCGGTGAGCAGGGGCTACTCTTTGTTGTGGTGAATGGGCTTATCACTGTGGCAGCCTCGCTTGTTACAGAGCACGGGCTCTAGAGCACAGGCTTGTTACAGAGCACGGGCTCTAGAGCACACAGGCTTAGTTGCTCCGCGGCACGTGGGATCCTCCCAGACCAGGGTTCGAACCCGTATCCCCTGCACTGGAAGTCAGATTCTTAACCACTGCACCACCAGGGAAGTCCCACACAGAAAAATTCTAACATCAGAATTATTGAAATGGCATTGGCTCCTATGGTGAAGTAAATGATTAACAACATATATTATCCAAAACTTAATGTTGCAATTACTGAATTAATATTCTATTATCTGAATATCAATTACTTTATTAAGGAGCAGTCTTAACAAAAGTCAGTTCATATAAGTAGGCTGATACCAAGAATATCCCTGTGCTTTAGAAAGAAATATATATTGATAACATCTTGTTTAGGGAAGTACATAGAGAGAATAATGTGAGTTTATCTCGACTGTTAGTAGCGTAGACTAAAAAGATCTTAACATATACGTGTAATCATTGTATTCAGTTGCAAGTAAAAGACACTTATAATTTCAAAGTAAAAGACCCCTTCAAAGTTTAGGGTACCAATACCTCTGGAACTTTAAAATTATTTGTATTTTTTCATTAAAATAAAAATGGCTTCATATAACTAATATATTCTCAATATTAATTTTCACGAAGCAGGATTTATAGAGTAATAAAAGGCAGACTATATATGAGTCTGTGAAATATTATATTAGTCAAACTCAATACACACAGGAGGTCCTCAACTGGGCCATGGCTCACGGGCCCAGCCACTCCGTGGCATGCGGGACCCCTCTGGACTGGGGCACGAACCCGCATCCCCTGCATTGGCAGGCGGACCCCAACCACTGCGCCACCAGGGAAGTCCTCCTCTCTACGTCTTAAAAGGACACCAGTCATATTTAATTAAGGTCCCATCCTACACGAGTATGACCTTATCTTAACTAATCTATCAGTAATGCCTATTTCCAAATAAGGTTACACTCTGAGGTATGGGGGATTAGAACTTTAACATATCTTTCTGGGGGGACATGATTCAACCCATATATAAGCATCTATATATTGCCTTTTTAGACACTTAAAATGTCAAAGTATTAATAAAAGCTCCCTTAAAAGTTTATGATACCAATACCTCTAGAACTTTAATTTTATACACTCAGTTTTTACATTCAGTTTGAGCTCTTCCTGGTTGTCGGTATGATGCATGAGTTGTTATTGAAGTCTGCACACTTGTGGATTATATTTCAAGACTCTGAATCTTGCATAAACCTTCTGTTCTAGCTGTTTTTTTCTGACGTTGCTCAGGCAAGGGAAAGAGAAGGGGCCATCGTGTTACTGGCAGGTGTGGACAGAAGTCCTCACGTGGCCTTCCTCACCACCTGAGGGGAGGGCATCCTTGTTACTGCAGGAGCAGGTAGCAGTTCTGGCCCTCCACATGGTCTCCACTGCAGTGCGGGTGGCCTTGTGACCACTGGGCGATGGTGAGAGTCCTGACCCTCCCTAGGCTTCTCTAACACCGCCCCAGTAGGGAGGGGAGGAGTGGCCAGTACTGCCAGGTGGGGTTGGAAGTCCATGCTTCCTACTTGGCCACTGGGACACCACCCTCGTGGTGTCCCAGAGGTCCCTCATTACAGCCTTGTGAGGGTGGAAGACAGGCTCTCTACTTGGCCTTTGCTGGCACGGGTGGGAATGGGGCTACATTTGTGTGTGTGTGTGTGTGTGTGTGTGTGTGTGTGTGTGTGTGTGTGTGGTATTTGGGGAAGAGTGGTTATTGTCTAAAAGTTTTACATCTTGCTAGGCTGCTACTAAACTGGTTCTTTGACTACAGACAGCAGGCTTCCGTTGGGTCTTTTTTTTTTTTTTTTTTTTTGCAGTACACGGGCCTCTCACTGTTGTGGCCTCTCCCATCGCGGAGCATAGGCTCCGGACGCTCAGGCTCAGCAGCCATGGCTCATGGGCCCAGCCACTCCGCAGCTTGTGGGATCTTCCTGGACCGGGGCACGAACCCGTGTCCCCTGCATCGGCAGGCGGACTCTCAACCACTGCGCCACCAGGGAAGACCTGTTGAGGCTATCTTTGTTTATACCATTGGCATATCTGTTGCCAGAATATTCAGTTCCAATCTGGGCTGTGTGAGCACAGGGAGAACCCAGGAAGCTCACCACTGTGTCCTGAGGTCCCCAGCCAGTCTCACTTCTTCTGTCCATCTTCAGAGTCTTCTTATGTTTGTTTCACACACAATGTTCAGGGACTTTCATTGTACTTAGTGGGAAGAATAGGGAAAAACTCATTCTACTCCATTTTCCCAGAGCAGAATGGGATTTGCATTTATGTTTTAATTTGGAATTATGAGCCTTTATTTGTTTAGGGAAATCAATCTGTACTTTTTTTCCCCTCTGAATTACCTTGTGTTATGTTTTTATATTTAAATCCACTATATTTATCTTCTGTAATTTAATCTATGTTTTTTACCCTTATAATGCATGGTATCACCTTTCCTTTTTAACCCTTTTATAGATTACCTTCCTCACAATTTTATTCTTATAATTTCTGAACTTTTGAATTTGTATTAATCTGAAAAGTATTTTTAAACATTTACTCTTGAATTCATTTCAATTTTTAGTCTTATTTATTTTCTTTTCTCAATCTTGTACTCTTATAGTTTTATCTTCAAAATGTCCTCATCATTATGTTATTTCATTTAGTAGTTTTTATATAGCAGTGCATCAGAAATATAGCTGTTGGGGTGAGAGCTGTGGAGAAAGCTCCTCTCAAGTCCAGGGGTGATGGGATGGTTTACCCATCTTCCATTTGACCCTGAATATCATGTGGCTTTCATTCTTTTCACTGTGGGTTCTCAAGAAGATCTCAGTCTGGGTAATATTAGAGGTCAAAACTTTAAGTGGAGTGACTTATCCTTGTCCTTGCGGAGATGCTTTCACTGACATCTGTGATGTCATTCCGCTTCAGCTTCCAGGAAAGGACATCACAAGAGATAGGTCTCTGAAGCCAGGTGCCAGAATGCTGAGGTCATTCTCCACCAGACCTACTGCACTACTCATTATACCTTAGGTGGGGCCACATGAGAAAATCATTATTCTAAACTGAGGACCAAGAAAAGTTTTGTATTTTGTAAAGAACTAGAATGGAAAACAGAAATCATAGGACAAACTGTGTTGCCCTTTTTGCTTTGGCCACCTGGAAGCTCAGATAAAATTTGCAGCTCAGTTGCAGTATCTGGCAAATCTACTGGTACCGGTATAACTGTGTTTTCATGTATGTATTCCTTGTTTTTAACTTTCTACTTTATTTGAATTTTCTTTTTCTTCTTTTTTTTTTTTGGTCCCACCATGAAGCTTGCAGGATCTCAGTTCCTCAGTCAGGGACTGAACCCAGGCTGCGGCAGTGAAAGCCTGGAACCCTAACCACTAGGCCACAAGGGAACTCCCATCCTTTGTTCTTAGTTTGGCATATTCTTAATCTTTTTTGTATTGTTAAATGTTTCCTTACAAATAGGTTGAGTCCTTTTAGAAAGAAGATGCAATGAAAATCGATTTAATGATTAGTAAAATAATCTTTAAGTAATTCCTGTCTTCTAGGAAGTTCCTAGTGTTTCAAATAAATTATCATAGCTGCCTTTGTAAATTATAGAGAAGTTAGACACAAAGTTTAAATGTTAAAAGACATAAATACACCTTAAATCAGGCTAGTCATTGGGTGAATTAAGTCTGTAATCAAGGTATCCTGAACCCCACGTCTTAGTCTTCATTTCACAAAACATTGTTATCTCTCTTTACTTATCAACTTAGCGCCTACATCACAATCTTACCCTTTTCTCGTTTGCTGTGGTGTCTCTATTGTATTAACTATTGTAATAAAAAACAACACTTACTTATTTGTCAACATTCGATAGTCCGCCACTTTAGTGGACAAATCAAGGATTTGATCCAAAATTTCTGCACATATTGAATAATGCTTTCTGTAACGAGCTTGAACCCTTTCCACGGCAATCTGCTCATGAATTTCCTTAACTCTGAGGGCTTGTTCTTCAAAATCAATCTTGGCTTGTCTGGCCAAAGCCTAAGAAGCAAAGACATATTTTTAAGTCACTGTAATTGGGCAACGATTCAAGTAGAAATAATGTCATCATTTCAATAGCCAAAAAAAAAATCTCTAAATAGAATGAAACTTCCTTTTATATCAGAAAAAAATAAATCATGAGAGAGCACTTTCTCCTTAATACATTAAGCACTGGTGTGATGGCAAAGACAATATCGGAAATATCCCACCCTTAGCTTATGTTATCAGCAAAACCCAGTACAGAGAAAAGTGTACTATGTGGATTAATGATAAATTGGATCTGAAATGTTTAAAGAGAAGTCCTGAGTTCATGGACTGCAAATACAGTTGGGGATCACAGAGAAACAGGCAAGCATAGCTGGCTCCCAATCATAGCTGGCTTCTGTGTACCCATCTCAGGAGACTTAACCTGACACATCTGCTCTGGCCAATGCCCTGTCTTTTAGTGGGAGACTTCTAGGATACTGATTTATACTTAGAAAATATTTTGGAAATTCCCTGATTATACTGGCTTGGGAATATAACACATTTGCCAATAAATGTTAAATGTGTTTAGACAACAAAACCTTCTGCTGTTACAGCCTTAATAAATAGATAAAATTCATTCATAGAGACATGTATTTCTGCAGAAAGTAAGAAAATACTTAGTTTGGCATTACCCTCTGTTTGCTTTGCACTATTATTTTGTTTAGGGAACCGACTCTTCACACTAAGTACAAAGGTCAAACTTGGCATGACCAAATGTTGCTTTTCAAACAGTTATACCAACTCCTTGAGAAATTCTATCCTGTGCTAACGTGCTCCAGAAACAAGAGCTGCCTCCTGAAACTTAACCCAACAAGTGTACGATGGCGGTAAACATGGGTCTGCAGGAGCTGTGCTCGAATTCAAGCCTCAGCTTGTACAGGTGTCAAGTACTAGCTGCGGGACCTTGGCCAAATCGGAGCTTCCCTACGTCTCCACTCCCTCTCTGTGAAGTGGGGATGGTAAAAAGACTCGGCATGAACAGAAATTAACTGTCAGAGCAAATACCTGTTATCATGATACTATTCACAAGTAACTAAATGCGTGACAATGGGCTGCTACTGTCCACTGAACCAAATGGAAGCTTCATTTGGTTTGTTATTGTTGTTTGATTTTGTTAGTTTGCTTTAGTTTTGTTGGGAAAGAAGTTGGTCTGGGTGACCTCTGAGGTCAATTCTGTACATTTGGCACGTTCAGGAATGACACCAGAATTTGTCATCGTTGTATTGTTTTGTAGGCCCTGTTTTCATGGAGAAAGCATCCAGTTTAAGTACAGAGACTTATGGCATGCTTCATGAAGTGTGAAGACTTCAGAGGGAAGAGGAATCTGAGAGAGTAGGAGCCGCCAGATGAGAATTTACGAAGCGAGCCAGTGAAATGGGTTGTGAGGCTGGTTTACTACTGAGTGCCTGGAAAGCATGTGGAAATGTTTAAGATGCCACAGAACCAAAACCTTGACGGGAGCCCAGGAGCACCCCCTGCAGGAATGGAGCAGCTTTCTCCCGGTGTTCTCTTCCTCCCTGCTCCCTCTCTCCTTCCAGGCCTTTCTTCCTTCTTTTTAGCCATGGACTCTGCTATTTCTACCCTCTCCCCAGCCCCCGTGCTAAATCCACCACAATTTCCAGTCCCATTACAGCAAAGTGGCTTGTAGCCCTAAATAAAGAAAGAAGGAAAAGGAAAAAGAAGTCCGTGGGAGCTAGTAACTCTCAGCGGTGTTGAGCCTGGACTTTAGACTCTGAGAACCGCTGTGCTAGGGCCACACCACCAAGCTGTGCAACTTTGAGCTTTCTAAGTTCCATCCTCCCGACAGATGAAATGTACACAAGAACAGTGTCCACTGCCAAATGGTGCTGTGAGAATTATAATGCATGTAATGAACATAGCTCAATGCTGGACTCAGAGTGGATGCTCACAAGTGTTAAATGCTATTGCAGTGAATTACTGTGAATAATAGTAGGTGGCACTGAAATTTGAAATCGGCAACTGTTTAAATTAATATAGAATAGATGCTCATTTGCCTTCAAAAAAGAGATCATCAGATTTAACCTAAAAACCAAACAAAACAAACAAAAACTCCTGATGGTGAAAAACATGAAGTTCTCTTTCCCTTTCTCCCTTTCCTCCTCCCTGCTTACTTAGGAACCAGCCTAAGTATTTAGGAACCACTCCTGCTGGAGGATGTGATGCATTCAAACTGTGAAATCAGGCCATCTCAGAGGGAGGGGTGCCCAGCAAGCAGATACCTCAACTTTGGGAAAAAGTTATTGTGTAAATTTTTTCCAGGGGCTTCAGAGCCTCACAATTCTGGCCTCTGAGGCTCTAGCAGACCAAGTGTCCCAATCCTCTGAAGTGAGTCCAAGCCCAGGTTAGGAAAGAACAGGTCATGCTTCTCATCACAGTGAGACCAGTCCTGCTCTAAGACCGGTGCTTTACTATTTTGCACTGAATTAACAGGGCTTGTGAAGCAAACATGTTTAGCAAACAGGCAATTATTTCTAATGTAAGCAAATGCCACTCAATCCATTCAAGTTTACTCTTGTCAAAAAAGAGAGATGAGGGTTTCCCTGGTGGCGCAGTGGTTGAGAGTCCGCCTGCCGATGCAGGGGACGCGGGTTCGTGCCCCGGTCCGGGAAGATCCCACATGCCGCGGAGCGGCTGGGCCCGTGAACCATGGCCGCTAAGCCTGTGCGTCTGGAGCCTGTGCTCCGCAACGGGAGAGGCCACAACAGTGAGAGGCCCACGTACCGCAAAAAAAAAAAAAAAAAAAAAAAGAGAGAGAGAGATGAAACAATTATCCAAATAATTCGGCTATTAAAGACACTTGAGATCATGCAGGTCAAATTCATGGCGTATGGCTCCCCGCTCTCCTCCTAACGTTTTGGCTATGTCTGTTCTACAAAGGCAAAAGCACCATTTCCCTGACTCTGGAGAATACTGTATTTTCGAAATGACATTTCTCAAAATTGCATAATTTTGCCAAAAAATGTGTTCCACTTTCATGGAAAATCACAGTGGAAACCAAGTTGCTGATAAATAAAGCATTGCCTTCCTATTTTCTGTAAGGTTTTCTCTTCTGCTCAGCCTGGTTTTATGAATATTTTATGGCAGTAAAGACAGGCTATCTAAAATGCCACTCACACGAGCTTTATATTTCTTCAATCAAATCTGGCTTAACAGACTGAATAAATTTGAAACTGCCCCAAGAGGAACAAGACAAGAAGTGATTCCTATAAATCCCTTGATAAAATACATCTATTTTGGTTATTAGAACTGTACATATAAAGATAAGGAAGATGTTAATATGTCAAATAACTAAAAGATTAGATAATTTGATTTTCAGAGTTATGAAGGGCCTAGACACAACGATACCATGGTGGCCAAGAGCATACCTGGCACCCAAATCTTGGCTTCTGTAACCATTCTCAACTACAATGAACCAGGGTACCCTAGAAAAATGGCTTGTTCCAGTTTTGAGGAAGGAATAGTACAGTATGGGCCTGGGAAATCTTGTTTTACCAGAAAGCAAGGAATTGCTTATTCAAGACTAATGGTGTCTTATAAAAAGGAGGCAGCTTGAAAGTGCTCTCACTGCCTGAAAATAGTTTTCACTTAGAATAATGAACACCAAATAACATTCCAGTGAACTTTAAAGAAAAAGAAAGTCCTTTATGCTTCTAGAAAACAAGAGTAATGACTCAAGGAAACAAAATTTATATTATCATTCATTTTTTTTGACAGCACACTTTATACCTGAAGAAAATGGAATAATGTATTT